>NC_091986.1:111981171-112324286 GCF_044704955.1 Pristiophorus japonicus
GGCGACAACACAGACTGCACAACTCAACGGCGAGATGATCCAATTTGAACAACCAGACCACACCTTCCGGGCTCCAGTGGCAGGACTCTAAGGGAAGAAGATCGGCGCGGAAGGTAGATTCCCCGGCTTCTGTGGCAGAACCTGGGGAGAAAAGGATCACCGCAGCCTACCTCGTGGAGAGAAAGAAGATGGCACCCGCACACAAGGTGAAGCACCTGAAATCAAGATGGCCGCGACCAGACCACGAGGGGCAGCATTGAGGGAGCAACACATGATGCCGAGCAGCGAACTGGATTAGGGTAAAGATCGCAAGGCCCTCTTAAAAGAGACCAGCAACCCAAAACAATTAAAGGGACAGTTCCACTCCTGGTACAGTGATGCCAGGGACACTAATGATAAACGTGTACTTAATGAATGCAAGTATATAAATGTACTGTTGAACGGTGATGGCGGTAATGCAAACGAGAAAAATGTAACTAACAAGGGCAGGTATCCAAATGTAACCTTGCGTAAAAATGCTGATAGTACTCAAATAAGTGATGTAAGTGACAAATTCGTACTGTTGAACAATAATGCTGGTAATGCTAATGAGACAAATGTAACTAATAAAGGCAGATATCCAAATGTAACCTTGCGTAGAAATGCTGATAGTACTCAAATAAGTGATGTAAGTGACAAATTCGTACTGTTGAACAATAATACTGGCAATGCTAATGAGACAAATGTAACTAACAAAGGCAGGTATCCAAATGTAACCTTGCACAGAGATACTGATAACACACAGGAAAGTATTGTAATGGACAAATGTGAAAGTGTAAAGACAAATAACAATGTTGAGTCGGCTGGTTGCGGTCGGAGCCAATGTATCATATATGCTAATGATAAAATGAGAAATGATGCCGGGTTCTACATGTATGCTGACAATGTCAAAGGCAATGCCCCCCCCCCCCTCCCATGGGAAACACCCAGGTCCAGCGGGCTACCTGATCATGCAGCCTGTGCCTCGGGGACCAATGTGATGCCCCAGGGAGGGTGGCCACACACACACAGTGGGAGCATAACTACTGCAGGGCCAGAGATCAATGGACGACACAGCCACCACCACTGGCAACCTGCCCCAGATCGACCCTACCCACCTGGCCACCAGGGCTAGCACCGGGAGCAAGAGGCCAGTACCCTCGAGCTTTCCCGGCAGGACCTGGGATGACCAGACTTCCACCACCATGAAGGGCAGCAGGGTGACCCTGCAGCCCTCAATGGAGGACAGGGAGGCCACACCACCCTGTGGCTCTGCCCACTACTAAATGTCCTCACCCACACAAAAAAAAATAAGGTATGTACCTAACCTATAACATGTACTTGCTCCACCACTGCTGAACTCAAAAACAGTGATTCTTTACTCACTCTACAATGCAGGTGTTGAGCCACACACATGGTCTATGTATGGGGGTGGGAAAATGAACACATGGATCACACCCAGAACCCACACAGCCCTCACCACAACCTCTCAAGTCGAGGGCCAGAGAACACAGTGCAAAAGCCTGTGGCACAAGACTAAGGGGGGAGTGTTATTATGTACATTAATGTGTGTACTGTAACACTTGACCACTGAATGTACCTTCACACTGTATATACCATACCAGTACCACCAGAAGGTGTTACTGGTGGAAACTTAATGGTCACCTGCACACTGCAGGTAACCAAGTATAAAATGGAGCTCACCTCTTGGTGTCCTCACTCAAGGAGCTACAATAAACAGTCTAAAGTCACTACAGTTCAAGTACTATACCCTTACCTCGTGGAGTCGTTATTAGAGTGCTTACTTATACTACAGAGGGGATGAGAGAGGTAGAGATGAGGCAGAGCTGGATGTCGTCAGGTGAAACCTGAGGTTGTGTTTTCGGATGATGTCATGTAGAGTCATCATGTGGATGAGAAATAGGAGGGGGTCAAGGATAGATCCTTGGGGGACACCAGAGGTAATGGTGTAGGAGCGGGAAGAGAAGCCATTGCACGTGATTCTTTAGCTACGATTTGATAGATAGAAATGGAACCAGGTGAGTGCAATCCCATCCAGCTGGATGATGGAACAGAGGCATTAGAGGATGGATGATTTAGTCAGCCGTGTCAATGGCTGCAGACAGGTCGAGAAGGATGAAGATGTCATTTGTGAATTTGAGAAGGGTTGTTTCAATTTGGTTGGGGCACAAACCTGATTAGATGGGTTCAAACATGGAGTTGTGGAAAAGATGGGCATGGATTTGAGAGGCAACAACCCATTCAAGGACTTTGGAGAGGAAAGGGGGGTTGCAAACGGGGTGGTGGTTTGTAAAGGTAGATGGGTCAGAGGTGAGTTTTTTTGTGGAGGGGGTTGATGACGGCTAATTTGAAAAAGAGGATGACAGTAGCTGAGGAGAGGGAACTGTTAACAATATGCTGTGATTATTTGCTCAAAAACTTTTGCGGCCTACTGCGCATTAGCGCGGTACACTGGAGCTGTGTAGGCGCAGCCAATCCCCTTCTGCACATGCGCACTGTATACTGGAGCCACACATGCAAAATACCCAACCATTGTGCCCTGCACTGTGGGCCGCGCTTTCATCGGCTCCTTGCGGAGAAGACTGGTCAGGAGATCCATTGGTAGCCAGGGTGTGAGATGGGGAGAGATCAAGGATTGAAAGGGGATCGAAAGGATTGAAGGTGGAGAGAGAGAGGAGATCATCTATTTGGGGGGGGGGGGGGTAGAGGTCAGGAAATTGTTGAGGACAGAAGGTCAGGAACCCAGAGGGCGGGGGGAGTGGGGGGGAATGGTCAGGAACTTGAGCAGGATGGGAGGGTCAGCACCTAGGGTGCGGGGAGAAGGTCAGGAACCCAGGGGGTGGGGAGGGGGTAGGGGTCAGGAACTTGGGGTGTGAGGAATGGTCAAGAGCTTGGGCAGGAGGAGAAGGTCATGAACCGGGGTGGGGGGCAGGAGGTCAGAAACCTGGAGGGCGAGGGGAATGTCAGGAACTTGGGCAGAGGGAGAAGATCAGGAACTTAGGAATGTCAGGAGCTTGGGGTGGGGGGGGGGGGCGTGGGGGAAGTTAGGAACTTGTTGTGGGGGGGCAGGAACTTATTGGGGGCTGGGGAGATGGTCCTAACCCACGGGGGTGAGCCTTGTCTGTTCTCTGTGAGCTCTGTCTGGAGCCTGACAGTCAGAATGAATGGCTCAAAATACACATTGCAAAGTATTTGATTACTTAGTCAGGCAGGATCTCATTGCACATTCCAGATAAACTGCAGGGCGTGTCTTGTCCAAAAAGGGGGCCAATCAGAAATCTGGTGTTGCAAATAGACGTGATCTTAACAATATCAGCTAACGCAAGGACCAGGAAGGGATTTTGGATGGTCAGCAGTTTGGTGGGAATAGGGCCGAGGGAGCTGGAGGTGGGTCTCATGGACAAGTTGATCTCAGAGAGGGCATGAGGACTGATGGGAGAGAAACTAGAGAATGGTGCTAGGGCAGGTGGGAACCTTGGGAAACTTTGACTTGGTGGGCTAGGGGTCAGGAGGGAAATGGCAGAGGCATGGTGAGAGAGAGTAATGGTTTTAATGGGGACAAGGGTGGTGATGAGGGTGTGATTCAGCAGATTGGTAGCTGCAAAAATGTTGTGTTGAATGGAGGACCAAAGCCTAAACAGCTGGAAATTTTAAAATGCCATTGTAAGTGACTTGGGAGCGAGATTTTTCCAGGGACGGTCACAGAAGGAAGTGGGGTTGTGAGGGAAAAGTGGGATGTGAGTGAGAGATAGACGGAAATGATCAGATGTAGCCTTATCTGTGATTGGAAGTAGAGAGGCAACTTGAAATGTCAAGCTTGAGGGGTGGCCATAAATATGGGTTGGACCGTTTATGTGGAGATAGAGATTAAGGGAGGACGGGAGAACAGTGAACTCAGAGGAGAGATGGCATGATGAGTTCAGATGGAGCTTGAAATTACCAAGGATAAGAAGGCGCTCCATGCAGAGGTTGAGGGAGGAAAGCAATGAAGATATCTCTGTGAGAAATTTGACATGGTACTTGGAGTGGGTGGTAGAAAATAAGGATTTTAAAAGAGAGGCAAGGGGGTGGAACAAGATGAGATGCTTAAAGGAGGAGCAGGTGCCGGAGTAGTAGGGGTCAGACCCAAGGTGTGATTTGGTGATAAGTGCCACACTGCCACAGCAGCAGACTGGGAAGAGAAATGGTGGAAGATATAGCCAGGTATGGAGGCTTCAATAAGGGGGAGGGTATCATCACCCTTCAGCCAAGGTCATGATGTCGATGCAATCATCCATAATAAGCTCATGGATGGCAAGGGCCCTGTTTACGTGAAAGGGCATTCAGGAAGGAGATGTGGAGAGGGACTAAATGTACGTTTGCAACTGACAATAGAGTTCCTCAAGGTGTTGAAATTTACTGACTTGTTTTTATACGTTGCAGACTATCAACAGTTATCATGTCAACCACTGTTGAAGTATATTTTAACTAAGAACCCAAAATGGACATAAACCATTACGACAAGGGACATTTTATTCATTATGCATTCTAATTAAAATGTTGTATGTGTGCACCATTTGCCAAATAATGGGCTTAACCTCCTCCAGTCATATATTAGAATGATTCTGTATTTCAAATATTGCAAGTTATATATTGTTGGTGATATGACTGAAGGAGTTTGTCATATATGTATACTCTGTGTATATACTATGCTGGTACCACTAGAGGGTGCAACTTTGGGAGGCCCAGGCAGAAGCTGTATAAAAGGCTGGTCACCACACAGTGAAGGAACTCTGCAGTTAAAATAAAGAGACTAACGTCACAGCAGTTCAAGCACAGCACTAGGCCTCGTGGAGTTATTCTACAGATAAGTAGAGATATATTAACTGGCACAAGTACAGATCACGGACTTACACACAGAGGTGGCTGTTATTGGTAGTTTAGAAAAGTTTACAGAGGGTGAAGCCTTTACTCGGGTTTCACTGGCCAGGTATCGCTTCTACACACACTGCCACACTGATGGCCAGGATTTAGTGGAATTTGTCGCAGACCTACGAAGGCTCACGGAACCGTGCAAATTTGGCGAACTCCTCAACAATGTGTTGCGGGACGTTTTCGCAACGAGATGGGACGTGAAGCGGACCATCATCTTAAGCCAGCTGTTCATGACCTCAATCGTTGAGATTCTCCTAGAATCAAAACTCACTGGCAAGTACTGTGCCAGAAATAACTTGATCAAAGAATTAGTCTGACTCAGAGTCCGCCAAGGGTTGTAAATGTGAATCTTTTAACATGCTGGCGTTGCGGGGGTAACCATCGGGCCCGTCTGTGTCGATTCAGACACTGTGTGCAAAGGCTGCAGCCAAAAGGGCCACCCACAGCGAATGTGCAGAAGAACTGCGACTCAAAATGTGGCAGAGGAGTCAGCAGGAGATTTCCAATCCAGCAAGGATCATAAAGTACAAGTTAGAGAGGCGACTCAGCCCGAGGAAGCAGTGCACGGGGTGCACACCTTCACAACCAAAAGTCCCCCCATGATGATGAAAATCAAGATAAATGGCATTCCTGTTTCCATGAAGTTGGACACGGGGGCGAGTCAGTCACTTATGAGCCAGAAGGCATCTGAGAAGCTGTGAGGCAACAAAGAACAAAGAGCCAAGCTGAGCCGGATTCAGACAAAGCTGTGCACTTACACCATGGAACTGATCCCAGTTATCGGCAGTGCAAACGTAAAAGTATCCTGTGATGGAAAGATACACGAATTGCCATTGTGGGTTGTACCAGGCAACGGGCCAACGCTGCTTGGCAGAAGCTGGATGGAGAAGATTCAGTGGAACTGCGAAGACGTCAAAGCACTATCTTCAGTGGTCAATGCTTCCTGTACTCAAGTGCTGAGCAAGTTCCCATCCTTATTTGAACTAGGCATCAGCAACTTCACAAGTGCCTAAGTGCAGATCCACTTGGTCCCCGAGGCACGGTCTGTTCTTCACAAGGTTCGAGCAGTCCCTTACATGATGAGGGAGAAAGTGGAGATCGAATTGTTCAGACTTCAACATGAGAGAATCATATCACCAGTCGAGTTTAACGAGTGGACCAGCCCGATTGCTCCGGTACTAAAGAGCGATGGCACGGTCAGAATCTGCGGCGACTACAAGGTAACAATCAACCAAGTCTCATTGCAGGACCAGTACCCACTATGTTGAGGAAATATTTAGCTTAAATTAACTCAGGCGGAGACTTTCAGAAGTGCACTTCGAGAGAATTTATTTTAAAAAGCAAGATATATCTCGGAGAGCCTGCTTGGACCGTACCAAGGCAAAATTCTGTCGTACAAGCAAATTGCACTTATCTTTATACAGAAATTGAATACAGAAATAGAAAAAGAATCTTATTCATTAGTCCCGCGAGTACAAATGTCGTCTCGGGAGGTACACATTCTATCTGTCCTTGCATAGTTTCTCTCTGTTCACAGTCTGATAAGCAAAGTCAAAAGGAGACTCCCTTTTAATACCAGATGGTCACCTAATTGCATCTCAAAGTTTCAAGGCTTAAAAGCGTGGCTATTTTTCGAGTCTTATTATTTCTTTAAGCATAGCAAAAAACAGAATTTAACCCTTCCCTCTAAATTAAGCCAGGTGTTCATAATTCTTTCTTCCACAATTCCCTCCTTGTTGATCTTTTTTATTTTTTAGATCAACACAATTTCCTGTATTCTCTTCTTGAGCAAAAGGGGGTGTATACCCTTCAGGATAGGGTCGCATTTGGAGATATTCGTCTTCATCAACCTTTTCCTCTAAACGACTTAACCTTCCTTTCATGTATATACCTTTTCTTACTATTTCGGCGAGTCGGCCTATTACTTGACTAATTACATTTTTTAATTTTATCCACATTCCGCAAAGGATTATTAATAATACAAGCATAACCACACCTACGATTACTATGGGGTGTATAGCAAGCTTCAGTACTGCTGTAATCCTTCATCCCAGGCATTTCTGATCTTTATATCTTCCCCTACCAGTCCCCTGATGGCCTGGATTTTATTTTGTAGGGTCTCGATATCCATGGAGTTCAATGCTCCTATTCTTGCTCCCACTCCACCTAACACAGTCTCTAATACATCCCGTTTCTTTCTTTGGGGTCTTTCTTTTTCAAAAGATACCTTAACACTGGTTGTGTGGCAACCATCTTCTTTCTTTGGGGGATATTTAATTCGTATTGTTAGATTTAATACACCTGGGGATCTTACCACTGGGATGCAAGTGGTCAGTATCCTTTGTAGATGTCCCAGGTCCCGGTCTTCTGGGTGGTCGGATTCTTTTACTGACCATTTTACCACAAATGGGTCTCCTCCATTCACCGGGGTGTTATTCGTGCACAACATCCGCTGCCCTTCTACCATACTTGTAAAAGAATAACTACCTTTTCTCTTGTCCGGCCTTCCTATGTACCCCCATCTCTTGTTTTTCCCTGTGCTCAGGGTACACTTCATCCACACATCGGCCTGGTATTCTATGAACAACCGATACCCTTTCCCCAATATAAACTGGAATTCCCCTCTTTCTTCCTTCATTCCACATGCCTCACATCGTGCCGTAAAATTCCCTACTTTACAACTTTGGCCTACTGGGCATATAAAATTGCCTTGCTGCCTTATACTATTACTTCTTTCCCATACCATATTTTTCCTTCTTTTAGGACTTCTTCCTCCTGCCGGAAGTTCCCTGTCGCTAAAATGATCAGTATACCTAACGTCCATTTATAATTTTTCCAAGAGTCCCTTCCCATCTTCCCTTTCTTGTTTGTTTCTATACCACTCTTGAAATAAGTTGTTACAATAACAACACGTCCACACGATAGTAACAGTGACCCAAATAATAAAGGCCCAAACTGGCACACAAATGAGCTCTGACATCCGTCCGTGAATTTTGGGCAATATTTTCAAGTCCAAATATTTAATACAAGAGCAGGTACAGTTCTTCAGCTAGAAGATGGCTGTTTTCTTAGTCCGGCGACCGTAGTACGTCCTGGTTCAATGCCTTTTCCTTCGACTGTAATTCGTCGGGGAAATAATATTTACAGCGGGTTGCATGCACCCAGTTCGGGTGCTTTTCCAACTTCAAAGCGGTTCATGTTGTGAGAATTATCTGATACTGTCCTTTCCACCGAGGAGAAAAGGATTCTTTATTTAATGTTTTTACTAACACTTGATCTCCAGGTCTGAAAGGGTACAATACTAATGATAAGGCTTCTGGCCACTTCAGTCCAGTCTCCTGACATACCTTGGTAAGGGTAGACTTTATTATCCCATTTACTCTTTCTACCATTCCCGAGGACTGTGGCTGATATGGTATATGTAACTTCCACTGGAACCCTAACGCTTCTGCAAGGTTTTGCACTATTTTTCCGGTGAAGTGGGTTCCCCTGTCACTGTTGATTCCCATAGGTATCCCATATCTTGGTACTATTTCTTTAAATAGAATTTTTACTACTGTTCGGGCATTTTCAAAGGGCATACTTGGTTGGGGTAGATGATCATATCCAGCAGGTGTTTTACCTCTGTTATTTTGTTGACAAATTTGGCATGTTCTAGCAACTTTCTCAATTACTACTGTTATTCCTGGTGCATACCACTGTGCATTAATAGCATGTATCATCCCTCCTTTGCCCATGTGAGCCTGACCGTGTGCTAGGCGTGACAGGGGCAAAAATAGAGATCTAGGGCAAACAGTTCGCCCATCAGGGTGATACCAAATGTCGTTTTTTAAAAAACAACCCTGGTTTTCCCAAGTTCTTCCTTCCTGCATGGCAACTTGTTGTTGGGCTGTTTTAAGTTGTTGGATGTCAAGTACCTGTGGAGGGGAAACTGAGACTGCTTGAAGGCAGTCTGCCTGTGCCGAAGCGGCCTGTTTGGCTGCCTCGTCAGCCCTCCTATTTCCTACTGATATTTCATCCTCACCGGTCGTGTGAGCTGCACATTTGATAACGGCTACCTTACTTGGCAACTAAATGGCGTCTAATAGATTAAGCACCAGTTGAGAGTGCTTAATATGCTTTCCACCAGAGGTGATAAAGCCTCTGTTTTTCCACAGTTGTCCAAAATCATGGACCACACCGAATGCATATCTAGAATCAGTATAGATATTAGCAGTATGATCTTTAGCTATTATACAAGCTCTAGTGAGGGCAAACAATTCAGCAGTCTGAGCCAAGGTTCCAGGAGGCAGGGCGAATGCTTCAACAGTTTCGTGGGGATTTACAATAGCATAGCCTGCCAAAAACAAATCATCCGACGGCCTATGTGATGATCCATCCGTATAGAGAATAAGATCAGGATTGTCCATGGGTTCTGTGAGCAAATCTGGTCTTGGTAAGGTGGCTACTTCCACCGTTAACAGACAATCATGCTGGTCTGGATCCTCTACTTCTTTAGTAGGAAGAAAGGTGGCTGGGTTCACTACCGGTGCACGTTGAAAGGTATAGTTAGGGTGTGACAGCAGTAATACTTCATAACCTGTTCTTCGAGACGCTGTAAAGTGTTGCGTGGCAGCTGAATTCAAAAGTAATAACACAGCATGGGCTGTAATGACAGTACATGGATGATCCAAAACAATAGGTACCGACTTTTCCACCATGACCGCAGTAGCAGCTACAGCACGTAGACATGCTGGCATTCCCCTTACTACTGGAGGCAGCAAAACCGAATAATAAGCAACTGGTCTATTTCCCCCACCATGTTCTTGGGTTAGTACTGCTGTTGCAAATACTGCGGGGCTTTCGGTGTATCCTTGGGGCAACCTGGTCCATGTGTACTGCTGCTTCTTGTGGGTGAAAGCAAACAGATACTGACTTTCTTGATTTAACGGGATAGAGTAAAAAGCTGAACAAATGTCTATTACAGTAAAGACAGTTGCTGTTGGTGGTATAGCAGATAGTATAATGTTGGTGTCCGGTACCACAGGGGTGATAGGACTACTATCTTATTAATAGCTCTCAGATCTTGCACAAATCTCCATTCATTCGGCCTATTAACCTTTGGTATGGGCAGTATCGGAGTGTTACACGGGCTCTGTGTCTTTTCTAAAACTCCTTGTTCCAACAATGCAGAAATAACTGGCTCTATCCCATTTTCTGCCTCTGGAGGCAGTCTGTACTGCCTAATGCTTGGTAACACGGCGTTCTTTATCAAATGTACCCGATGGGGTACTGCAGAGTGTACTTGCCCAACATGATTCTTATGCTTTGCCCAAAGTTCAGAAGATACTTGATTCAATGCCATTGGCAGCTTAGGGCTTGGTTGTTCCGGGGGTTGCTGTTTTTCAAAAGTGGAGGCATGATTTTTACCTTTCCACTGGAGAATCCCCCTGTTGTGGGTGATAAAGTCTATCTGAACATTTTGCAATTTTATTACTGCCCAAGGTTGATAGCCGTGTTGCTGTTTTTCTCTTTCTATTCCTACAATCATCGGACCCATATCTTTAGGTTTCGCTGGCGGTTTTACAGCCAAGGTCAGATGAGGTGTCGAGTTCGCTTCTCTAAACCGCTGTTGCTGTAAGGGTGTCAACTCGATGGCTACCCCCAATCCTTCTGGTCCAAAATAAATGCGGGGCGTAGCTTCTACTATTTCTTCTCTATTTAAAAAGGATTGTACCAAACACTGGTAAGTTTCAGCTTTTTGACGAGCGTACCAGGCTGTACAGTGAAGCTGAACTGCCTCAAAGCTTGTCAAAATTATATACATCAATTCTTCAGTATTAGAGTCAAATTTAGTTTTTAAGTTTTGTATAACTTCATGTATCAAGGGGGAATAGTAGTTGCCAATCAATTGCCAACAATAGAGGGCAGCCTTTTCTTTGTTATCCTCCCTTTTCTCTTTTTTAATCCCATTAAAGAACTGATGAATATTATTTGGAGGGAGCTCCATGTACATTCCTTCCTTTGTGCAATAAATTGTGGCTCCGAGTTTGCACAAAGTCTGTCTTCCCAATAAAGGGAGCGGTGTTGTTTTAGAGACTATCAAAGTCTCATCATTAACTGATTGTCCTTCAATTATCAATTTGGTAGGTTCAGATAAAAATTCTTTCATGGGGATACCGGCCACACCCATACTTAAGACGGTGGTGTTGCTTACAGGTAATCCCACAGAGGATGGTACAGAAGACATAGTAGCACTGGTATCCACCAGGAACTTCACATAAGTGTCTCCTACTTTTACTACTGCCAGAGGGTTTTCTTCTATGTCTGCCGATAAGAGGAGGGCTGCCGCCTGTACCACTAAGCCTCCGGGGCATCCCTATGCTGATTATTCTGTGCCTGTCCTCGTCCCTTTTGCTGATTTACTGACCTGCTGTTTTAGCCATATTTTCCTTATAGGTAAATAGTCCCTCTCTATCCATGTTAGCCAGTACTGTAACTGTCTCTTTCCAACTTTTTCCTTGCCAGTCCAAAACCCTTATTTTGTGGCAACATACAATTTAACAAGGTTTGCACTGCCAAAGGTTCATTTTGATCCATTGGTATTCCTGCATGCTCGTCCCAACTATTTTTCCATCTGCCTGCAAAATCTATTCTTCTGCTTTCTGCAAGCAGCGGGTGACTTCCCCTATATCTCCATGCTTTTTAGCTCCCTTTAATAAATGGTACAGGTTTGCTCAAGCCAGTTGTGAAAGGCTACTGGCTTCTTAACAGGATTAGGAGCAGCTGATATCATATCCCGAGCTTCTCCCGGTGTCCAGGGCTTTAGGACAGCCGTTGTTCTGATCATTACACGGGGGCTTGTGTCGTGGGGGTAGTGGAGGAATCGGCCTGTCTTATCCAGCTGAGCGGCCACTATTTCTATAATCTCCTGCCAATCATCCGGCTTGGTGGTTGGAAGACGGGGGTATAAGCCGACAGGGGAAGCGGTCAAAACCGGGGCACTCGGGGGGGCTGTAAGAGGGAGGGGGCTTCTCCTTACCCTCCTCCTCTTTCTTTTTATTTTTAGCGGCTGGTGCCTCTTTGCCACCTCTGTCCATTTTTTAAAACAATTCTCCATATAATCTTTATCCCAACTGGGGTCCCCTGTCCCATTTTTGGTGGTCTGTCTCCATTCCTCAATTAAGGACAATTTAAAACTTCCTCCATATGGCCAATCCCCATCAGACCAACCGTACAAATCGCTACTAAACGTTACCGCGTATCTGTCGTCTCCTGTTTCTTTAATTACAGTGTCCGCCGGCGAGCCGGGCGGCACAATGGGATCTCCTACCTTCTCTCGTTGCTTTACTACCTTACTGATTCTTTTCTCAGTCTTAGGATGTACTTTCATTCTTTCAGTTGAGAGGTCGTCCTTCTTTCCTTTTCTAGGAGCTGGGCGCGAGCGCCCTGCTTGACTAGAGCCGTTTCCCATTCTTCCGGGTGCAACGTCTCGCGATCTTTTCTGAAATGAGAGTTAGGACAATCCTACAAAATATACAATAATTTACAAAGCGCTCACCGGTGTTCTCTTTTCTGCTCAGCTCGGGGTCTCCTTTTGCCTTTTTGTTATTTTAGCTTCTTTGCGGTAGCTACCTTATGCCTCACCCCCTAGGGGATCTCGGCGGCCCGTCCCCCTTTCAGCTAGGACGGCCTAGGCACCTTCCTCCTTTCAGCTAGGAAGGTCCTTAAAATTCCTCTTTTCTCTTTAAAAGTTAAATTTAGTTCTTTTGGATCTCGTTTTTTTTTAGAGATCCTGCCGGACTACGCCAGAATCTGTCGAGGAAATATTTAGCTTAAATTAACTCAGGCAGAGACTTTCAGAAGTGCACTTCGAGAGAATTTATTTTATAAAGCAAGATATATCTCGGAGAGCCTGCTTGGACCGTACCAAGGCAAAATTCTGTCGTACAAGCAAATTGCACTTATCTTTATACAGAAATTGAATATAGAAATAGAAAAAGAATCTTATTCATTAGTCCCGCGAGTACAAAGGTCGTCTCGGGAGGTACACACTCTATCTGTCCTTGCATAGTTTCTCTCTGTTCACAGTCTGATAAGCAAAGTCAAAAGGAGACTCCCTTTTAATACCAGATGGTCACCTAATTGCATCTCTAAGTTTCAAGGCTAAAAAGCGTGGCTATTTTTCGAGTCTTATTATTTCTTTAAGCATAGCAAAAAACAGAATTTAACCCTTCCCTCTAAATTAAGCCAGGTGTTCATAGATTCTTTCTTCCACACACTACCCAAAGCTGATGATCTCTTTGCGACATTAGCAGGGGGAAAGGCGTTCACCAAGCTGGATCTAACCTGCGCTTACATGACCCAGGAGCTGGCTGAGTCATTGAAAAAATGAACGTGCATTAACACACACAAGGGACTGTTTTTGTATCACAGGTGCCCGTTCGGGATCCGCTGCAGCCATCTTCCAAAGGAACATGGAGAGTCTATTGAAATCGGTTCCACGCACCGTTGTATTTCAGGATGACATCCTAATCACTGGTCGCGACACCACTGAACACCTGGATAATGTCTGTAAGCTTTTAATGTTTGTAGCCCTCACAACTTGAGCCGCCTCGGGGAAATCCCCTCTGTGCCTTTCAGTTCCGCGCGGAGGGGTTTCCTGTACGGGCTGCTCCTGCACACTCTCAACCTTGCCATCCTCGTCTGCCGTCCGGACACACCATGGCGTACCATTTTGCCGTCCGGAGGAGGCGGGGGTCCCCGATGGAGTGCACTCTACGCGGGAGTCCTCCCATTATTTATCGGGGACTTGGCCTGGAGGGTGGTGCACGGAGCAGTCCCGTGCAATAAATTTTTAAGCCGGTTATCTGATACGGTCCTTTCCACCGAGGAGAAAAGGATTCTTTATTTAATGTTTTTACTAACACTTGATCTCCAGGTCTGAAAGGGTACAATACTAATGATAAGGCTTCTGGCCACTTCAGTCCAGTCTCCTGACATACCTTGGTAAGGGTAGACTTTATTATCCCATTTACTCTTTCTACCATTCCCGAGGACTGTGGCTGATATGGTATATGTAACTTCCACTGGAACCCTAACGCTTCTGCAAGGTTTTGCACTATTTTTCCGGTGAAGTGGGTTCCCCTGTCACTGTTGATTCCCATAGGTATCCCATATCTTGGTACTATTTCTTTAAATAGAATTTTTACTACTGTTCGGGCATTTTCAAAGGGCATACTTGGTTGGGGTAGATGATCATATCCAGCAGGTGTTTTACCTCTGTTATTTTGTTGACAAATTTGGCATGTTCTAGCAACTTTCTCAATTACTACTGTTATTCCTGGTGCATACCACTGTGCATTAATAGCATGTATCATCCCTCCTTTGCCCATGTGAGCCTGACCGTGTGCTAGGCGTGACAGGGGCAAAAATAGAGATCTAGGGCAAACAGTTCGCCCATCAGGGTGATACCAAATGTCGTTTTTTAAAAAACAACCCTGGTTTTCCCAAGTTCTTCCTTCCTGCATGGCAACTTGTTGTTGGGCTGTTTTAAGTTGTTGGATGTCAAGTACCTGTGGAGGGGAAACTGAGACTGCTTGAAGGCAGTCTGCCTGTGCCGAAGCGGCCTGTTTGGCTGCCTCGTCAGCCCTCCTATTTCCTACTGATATTTCATCCTCACCGGTCGTGTGAGCTGCACATTTGATAACGGCTACCTTACTTGGCAACTAAATGGCGTCTAATAGATTAAGCACCAGTTGAGAGTGCTTAATATGCTTTCCACCAGAGGTGATAAAGCCTCTGTTTTTCCACAGTTGTCCAAAATCATGGACCACACCGAATGCATATCTAGAATCAGTATAGATATTAGCAGTATGATCTTTAGCTATTATACAAGCTCTAGTGAGGGCAAACAATTCAGCAGTCTGAGCCAAGGTTCCAGGAGGCAGGGCGAATGCTTCAACAGTTTCGTGGGGATTTACAATAGCATAGCCTGCCAAAAACAAATCATCCGACGGCCTATGTGATGATCCATCCGTATAGAGAATAAGATCAGGATTGTCCATGGGTTCTGTGAGCAAATCTGGTCTTGGTAAGGTGGCTACTTCCACCGTTAACAGACAATCATGCTGGTCTGGATCCTCTACTTCTTTAGTAGGAAGAAAGGTGGCTGGGTTCACTACCGGTGCACGTTGAAAGGTATAGTTAGGGTGTGACAGCAGTAATACTTCATAACCTGTTCTTCGAGACGCTGTAAAGTGTTGCGTGGCAGCTGAATTCAAAAGTAATAACACAGCATGGGCTGTAATGACAGTACATGGATGATCCAAAACAATAGGTACCGACTTTTCCACCATGACCGCAGTAGCAGCTACAGCACGTAGACATGCTGGCATTCCCCTTACTACTGGAGGCAGCAAAACCGAATAATAAGCAACTGGTCTATTTCCCCCACCATGTTCTTGGGTTAGTACTGCTGTTGCAAATACTGCGGGGCTTTCGGTGTATCCTTGGGGCAACCTGGTCCATGTGTACTGCTGCTTCTTGTGGGTGAAAGCAAACAGATACTGACTTTCTTGATTTAACGGGATAGAGTAAAAAGCTGAACAAATGTCTATTACAGTAAAGACAGTTGCTGTTGGTGGTATAGCAGATAGTATAATGTTGGTGTCCGGTACCACAGGGGTGATAGGACTACTATCTTATTAATAGCTCTCAGATCTTGCACAAATCTCCATTCATTCGGCCTATTAACCTTTGGTATGGGCAGTATCGGAGTGTTACACGGGCTCTGTGTCTTTTCTAAAACTCCTTGTTCCAACAATGCAGAAATAACTGGCTCTATCCCATTTTCTGCCTCTGGAGGCAGTCTGTACTGCCTAATGCTTGGTAACACGGCGTTCTTTATCAAATGTACCCGATGGGGTACTGCAGAGTGTACTTGCCCAACATGATTCTTATGCTTTGCCCAAAGTTCAGAAGATACTTGATTCAATGCCATTGGCAGCTTAGGGCTTGGTTGTTCCGGGGGTTGCTGTTTTTCAAAAGTGGAGGCATGATTTTTACCTTTCCACTGGAGAATCCCCCTGTTGTGGGTGATAAAGTCTATCTGAACATTTTGCAATTTTATTACTGCCCAAGGTTGATAGCCGTGTTGCTGTTTTTCTCTTTCTATTCCTACAATCATCGGACCCATATCTTTAGGTTTCGCTGGCGGTTTTACAGCCAAGGTCAGATGAGGTGTCGAGTTCGCTTCTCTAAACCGCTGTTGCTGTAAGGGTGTCAACTCGATGGCTACCCCCAATCCTTCTGGTCCAAAATAAATGCGGGGCGTAGCTTCTACTATTTCTTCTCTATTTAAAAAGGATTGTACCAAACACTGGTAAGTTTCAGCTTTTTGACGAGCGTACCAGGCTGTACAGTGAAGCTGAACTGCCTCAAAGCTTGTCAAAATTATATACATCAATTCTTCAGTATTAGAGTCAAATTTAGTTTTTAAGTTTTGTATAACTTCATGTATCAAGGGGGAATAGTAGTTGCCAATCAATTGCCAACAATAGAGGGCAGCCTTTTCTTTGTTATCCTCCCTTTTCTCTTTTTTAATCCCATTAAAGAACTGATGAATATTATTTGGAGGGAGCTCCATGTACATTCCTTCCTTTGTGCAATAAATTGTGGCTCCGAGTTTGCACAAAGTCTGTCTTCCCAATAAAGGGAGCGGTGTTGTTTTAGAGACTATCAAAGTCTCATCATTAACTGATTGTCCTTCAATTATCAATTTGGTAGGTTCAGATAAAAATTCTTTCATGGGGATACCGGCCACACCCATACTTAAGACGGTGGTGTTGCTTACAGGTAATCCCACAGAGGATGGTACAGAAGACATAGTAGCACTGGTATCCACCAGGAACTTCACATAAGTGTCTCCTACTTTTACTACTGCCAGAGGGTTTTCTTCTATGTCTGCCGATAAGAGGAGGGCTGCCGCCTGTACCACTAAGCCTCCGGGGCATCCCTATGCTGATTATTCTGTGCCTGTCCTCGTCCCTTTTGCTGATTTACTGACCTGCTGTTTTAGCCATATTTTCCTTATAGGTAAATAGTCCCTCTCTATCCATGTTAGCCAGTACTGTAACTGTCTCTTTCCAACTTTTTCCTTGCCAGTCCAAAACCCTTATTTTGTGGCAACATACAATTTAACAAGGTTTGCACTGCCAAAGGTTCATTTTGATCCATTGGTATTCCTGCATGCTCGTCCCAACTATTTTTCCATCTGCCTGCAAAATCTATTCTTCTGCTTTCTGCAAGCAGCGGGTGACTTCCCCTATATCTCCATGCTTTTTAGCTCCCTTTAATAAATGGTACAGGTTTGCTCAAGCCAGTTGTGAAAGGCTACTGGCTTCTTAACAGGATTAGGAGCAGCTGATATCATATCCCGAGCTTCTCCCGGTGTCCAGGGCTTTAGGACAGCCGTTGTTCTGATCATTACACGGGGGCTTGTGTCGTGGGGGTAGTGGAGGAATCGGCCTGTCTTATCCAGCTGAGCGGCCACTATTTCTATAATCTCCTGCCAATCATCCGGCTTGGTGGTTGGAAGACGGGGGTATAAGCCGACAGGGGAAGCGGTCAAAACCGGGGCACTCGGGGGGGCTGTAAGAGGGAGGGGGCTTCTCCTTACCCTCCTCCTCTTTCTTTTTATTTTTAGCGGCTGGTGCCTCTTTGCCACCTCTGTCCATTTTTTAAAACAATTCTCCATATAATCTTTATCCCAACTGGGGTCCCCTGTCCCATTTTTGGTGGTCTGTCTCCATTCCTCAATTAAGGACAATTTAAAACTTCCTCCATATGGCCAATCCCCATCAGACCAACCGTACAAATCGCTACTAAACGTTACCGCGTATCTGTCGTCTCCTGTTTCTTTAATTACAGTGTCCGCCGGCGAGCCGGGCGGCACAATGGGATCTCCTACCTTCTCTCGTTGCTTTACTACCTTACTGATTCTTTTCTCAGTCTTAGGATGTACTTTCATTCTTTCAGTTGAGAGGTCGTCCTTCTTTCCTTTTCTAGGAGCTGGGCGCGACCGCCCTGCTTGACTAGAGCCGTTTCCCATTCTTCCGGGTGCAACGTCTCGCGATCTTTTCTGAAATGAGAGTTAGGACAATCCTATAAAATATACAATAATTTACAAAGCGCTCACCGGTGTTCTCTTTTCTGCTCAGCTCGGGGTCTCCTTTTGCCTTTTTGTTATTTTAGCTTCTTTGCGGTAGCTACCTTATGCCTCACCCCCTAGGGGATCTCGGCGGCCCGTCCCCCTTTCAGCTAGGACGGCCTAGGCACCTTCCTCCTTTCAGCTAGGAAGGTCCTTAAAATTCCTCTTTTCTCTTTAAAAGTTAAATTTAGTTCTTTTGGATTTCGTTTTTTTTTAGAGATCCTGCCGGACTACGCCAGAATCTGTCGAGGAAATATTTAGCTTAAATTAACTCAGGCAGAGACTTTCAGAAGTGCACTTCGAGAGAATTTATTTTATAAAGCAAGATATATCTCGGAGAGCCTGCTTGGACCGTACCAAGGCAAAATTCTGTCGTACAAGCAAATTGCACTTATCTTTATACAGAAATTGAATACAGAAATAGAAAAAGAATCTTATTCATTAGTCCCGCGAGTACAAAGGTTGTCTCGGGAGGTACACACTCTATCTGTCCTTGCATAGTTTCTCTCTGTTCACAGTCTGATAAGCAAAGTCAAAAGGAGACTCCCTTTTAATACCAGATGGTCACCTAATTGCATCTCTAAGTTTCAAGGCTAAAAAGCGTGGCTATTTTTCGAGTCTTATTATTTCTTTAAGCATAGCAAAAAACAGAATTTAACCCTTCCCTCTAAATTAAGCCAGGTGTTCATAGATTCTTTCTTCCACACACTACCCAAAGCTGATGATCTCTTTGCGACATTAGCAGGGGGAAAGGCGTTCACCAAGCTGGATCTAACCTGCGCTTACATGACCCAGGAGCTGGCTGAGTCATTGAAAAAATGAACGTGCATTAACACACACAAGGGACTGTTTTTGTATCACAGGTGCCCGTTCGGGATCCGCTGCAGCCATCTTCCAAAGGAACATGGAGAGTCTATTGAAATCGGTTCCACGCACCGTTGTATTTCAGGATGACATCCTAATCACTGGTCGCGACACCACTGAACACCTGGATAATGTCTGTAAGCTTTTAATGTTTGTAGCCCTCACAACTTGAGCCGCCTCGGGGAAATCCCCTCTGTGCCTTTCAGTTCCACGCGGAGGGGTTTCCTGTACGGGCTGCTCCTGCACACTCTCAACCTTGCCATCCTCGTCTGCCGTCCGGACACACCATGGCGTACCATTTTGCCGTCCGGAGGAGGCGGGGGTCCCCGATGGAGTGCACTCTACGCGGGAGTCCTCCCATTATTTATCGGGGACTTGGCCTGGAGGGTGGTGCACGGAGCAGTCCTGTGCAATAAATTTTTAAGCCGGTTATCTGATACGGTCCTTTCCACCGAGGAGAAAAGGATTCTTTATTTAATGTTTTTACTAACACTTGATCTCCAGGTCTGAAAGGGTACAATACTAATGATAAGGCTTCTGGCCACTTCAGTCCAGTCTCCTGACATACCTTGGTAAGGGTAGACTTTATTATCCCATTTACTCTTTCTACCATTCCCGAGGACTGTGGCTGATATGGTATATGTAACTTCCACTGGAACCCTAACGCTTCTGCAAGGTTTTGCACTATTTTTCCGGTGAAGTGGGTTCCCCTGTCACTGTTGATTCCCATAGGTATCCCATATCTTGGTACTATTTCTTTAAATAGAATTTTTACTACTGTTCGGGCATTTTCAAAGGGCATACTTGGTTGGGGTAGATGATCATATCCAGCAGGTGTTTTACCTCTGTTATTTTGTTGACAAATTTGGCATGTTCTAGCAACTTTCTCAATTACTACTGTTATTCCTAGTGCATACCATTGTGCATTAATAGCATGTATCATCCCTCCTTTGCCCATGTGAGCCTGACCGTGTGCTAGGCGTGACAGGGGCAAAAATAGAGATCTAGGGCAAACAGTTCGCCCATCAGGGTGATACCAAATGTCGTTTTTTAAAAAACAACCCTGGTTTTCCCAAGTTCTTCCTTCCTGCATGGCAACTTGTTGTTGGGCTGTTTTAAGTTGTTGGATGTCAAGTACCTGTGGAGGGGAAACTGAGACTGCTTGAAGGCAGTCTGCCTGTGCCGAAGCGGCCTGTTTGGCTGCCTCGTCAGCCCTCCTATTTCCTACTGATACTTCATCCTCACCGGTCGTGTGAGCTGCACATTTGATAACGGCTACCTTACTTGGCAACTAAATGGCGTCTAATAGATTAAGCACCAGTTGAGAGTGCTTAATATGCTTTCCACCAGAGGTGATAAAGCCTCTGTTTTTCCACAGTTGTCCAAAATCATGGACCACACCGAATGCATATCTAGAATCAGTATAGATATTAGCAGTATGATCTTTAGCTATTATACAAGCTCTAGTGAGGGCAAACAATTCAGCAGTCTGAGCCAAGGTTCCAGGAGGCAGGGCGAATGCTTCAACAGTTTCGTGGGGATTTACAATAGCATAGCCTGCCAAAAACAAATCATCCGACGGCCTATGTGATGATCCATCCGTATAGAGAATAAGATCAGGATTGTCCATGGGTTCTGTGAGCAAATCTGGTCTTGGTAAGGTGGCTACTTCCACCGTTAACAGACAATCATGCTGGTCTGGATCCTCTACTTCTTTAGTAGGAAGAAAGGTGGCTGGGTTCACTACCGGTGCACGTTGAAAGGTATAGTTAGGGTGTGACAGCAGTAATACTTCATAACCTGTTCTTCGAGACGCTGTAAAGTGTTGTGTGGCAGCTGAATTCAAAAGTAATAACACAGCATGGGCTGTAATGACAGTACATGGATGATCCAAAACAATAGGTACCGACTTTTCCACCATGACCGCAGTAGCAGCTACAGCACGTAGACATGCTGGCATTCCCCTTACTACTGGAGGCAGCAAAACCGAATAATAAGCAACTGGTCTATTTCCCCCACCATGTTCTTGGGTTAGTACTGCTGTTGCAAATACTGCGGGGCTTTCGGTGTATCCTTGGGGCAACCTGGTCCATGTGTACTGCTGCTTCTTGTGGGTGAAAGCAAACAGATACTGACTTTCTTGATTTAACGGGATAGAGTAAAAAGCTGAACAAATGTCTATTACAGTAAAGATAGTTGCTGTTGGTGGTATAGCCGATAGTATAATGTTGGTGTCCGGTACCACAGGGGTGATAGGACTACTATCTTATTAATAGCTCTCAGATCTTGCACAAATCTCCATTCATTCGGCCTATTAACCTTTGGTATGGGCAGTATCGGAGTGTTACACGGGCTCTGTGTCTTTTCTAAAACTCCTTGTTCCAACAATGCAGAAATAACTGGCTCTATCCCATTTTCTGCCTCTGGAGGCAGTCTGTACTGCCTAATGCTTGGTAACACGGCGTTCTTTATCAAATGTACCCGATGGGGTACTGCAGAATGTACTTGCCCAACATGATTCTTATGCTTTGCCCAAAGTTCAGAAGATACTTGATTCAATGCCATTGGCAGCTTAGGGCTTGGTTGTTCCGGGGGTTGCTGTTTTTCAAAAGTGGAGGCATGATTTTTACCTTTCCACTGGAGAATCCCCCTGTTGTGGGTGATAAAGTCTATCTGAACATTTTGCAATTTTATTACTGCCCAAGGTTGATAGCCGTGTTGCTGTTTTTCTCTTTCTATTCCTACAATCATCGGACCCATATCTTTAGGTTTCGCTGGCGGTTTTACAGCCAAGGTCAGATGAGGTGTCGAGTTCGCTTCTCTAAACCGCTGTTGCTGTAAGGGTGTCAACTCGATGGCTACCCCCAATCCTTCTGGTCCAAAATAAATGCGGGGCGTAGCTTCTACTATTTCTTCTCTATTTAAAAAGGATTGTACCAAACACTGGTAAGTTTCAGCTTTTTGACGAGCGTACCAGGCTGTACAGTGAAGCTGAACTGCCTCAAAGCTTGTCAAAATTATATACATCAATTCTTCAGTATTAGAGTCAAATTTAATTTTTAAGTTTTGTATAACTTCATGTATCAAGGGGGAATAGTAGTTGCCAATCAATTGCCAACAATAGAGGGCAGCCTTTTCTTTGTTATCCTCCCTTTTCTCTTTTTTAATCCCATTAAAGAACTGATGAATATTATTTGGAGGGAGCTCCATGTACATTCCTTCCTTTGTGCAATAAATTGTGGCTCCGAGTTTGCACAAAGTCTGTCTTCCCAATAAAGGGAGCGGTGTTGTTTTAGAGACTATCAAAGTCTCATCATTAACTGATTGTCCTTCAATTATCAATTTGGTAGGTTCAGATAAAAATTCTTTCATGGGGATACCGGCCACACCCATACTTAAGACGGTGGTGTTGCTTACAGGTAATCCCACAGAGGATGGTACAGAAGACATAGTAGCACTGGTATCCACCAGGAACTTCACATAAGTGTCTCCTACTTTTACTACTGCCAGAGGGTTTTCTTCTATGTCTGCCGATAAGAGGAGGGCTGCCGCCTGTACCACTAAGCCTCCGGGGCATCCCTATGCTGATTATTCTGTGCCTGTCCTCGTCCCTTTTGCTGATTTACTGACCTGCTGTTTTAGCTATATTTTCCTTATAGGTAAATAGTCCCTCTCTATCCATGTTAGCCAGTACTGTAACTGTCTCTTTCCAACTTTTTCCTTGCCAGTCCAAAACCCTTATTTTGTGGCAACATACAATTTAACAAGGTTTGCACTGCCAAAGGTTCATTTTGATCCATTGGTATTCCTGCATGCTCGTCCCAACTATTTTTCCATCTGCCTGCAAAATCTATTCTTCTGCTTTCTGCAAGCAGCGGGTGACTTCCCCTATATCTCCATGCTTTTTAGCTCCCTTTAATAAATGGTACAGGTTTGCTCAAGCCAGTTGTGAAAGGCTACTGGCTTCTTAACAGGATTAGGAGCAGCTGATATCATATCCCGAGCTTCTCCCGGTGTCCAGGGCTTTAGGACAGCCGTTGTTCTGATCATTACACGGGGGCTTGTGTCGTGGGGGTAGTGGAGGAATCGGCCTGTCTTATCCAGCTGAGCGGCCACTATTTCTATAATCTCCTGCCAATCATCCGGCTTGGTGGTTGGAAGACGGGGGTATAAGCCGACAGGGGAAGCGGTCAAAACCGGGGCACTCGGGGGGGCTGTAAGAGGGAGGGGGCTTCTCCTTACCCTCCTCCTCTTTCTTTTTATTTTTAGCGGCTGGTGCCTCTTTGCCACCTCTGTCCATTTTTTAAAACAATTCTCCATATAATCTTTATCCCAACTGGGGTCCCCTGTCCCATTTTTGGTGGTCTGTCTCCATTCCTCAATTAAGGACAATTTAAAACTTCCTCCATATGGCCAATCCCCATCAGACCAACCGTACAAATCGCTACTAAACGTTACCGCGTATCTGTCGTCTCCTGTTTCTTTAATTACAGTGTCCGCCGGCGAGCCGGGCGGCACAATGGGATCTCCTACCTTCTCTCGTTGCTTTACTACCTTACTGATTCTTTTCTCAGTCTTAGGATGTACTTTCATTCTTTCAGTTGAGAGGTCGTCCTTCTTTCCTTTTCTAGGAGCTGGGCGCGAGCGTCCTGCTTGACTAGAGCCGTTTCCCATTCTTCCGGGTGCAACGTCTCGCGATCTTTTCTGAAATGAGAGTTAGGACAATCCTACAAAATATACAATAATTTACAAAGCGCTCACCGGTGTTCTCTTTTCTGCTCAGCTCGGGGTCTCCTTTTGCCTTTTTGTTATTTTAGCTTCTTTGCGGTAGCTACCTTATGCCTCACCCCCTAGGGGATCTCGGCGGCCCGTCCCCCTTTCAGCTAGGACGGCCTAGGCACCTTCCTCCTTTCAGCTAGGAAGGTCCTTAAAATTCCTCTTTTCTCTTTAAAAGTTAAATTTAGTTCTTTTGGATCTCGTTTTTTTTTAGAGATCCTGCCGGACTACGCCAGAATCTGTCGAGGAAATATTTAGCTTAAATTAACTCAGGCAGAGACTTTCAGAAGTGCACTTCGAGAGAATTTATTTTATAAAGCAAGATATATCTCGGAGAGCCTGCTTGGACCGTACCAAGGCAAAATTCTGTCGTACAAGCAAATTGCACTTATCTTTATACAGAAATTGAATATAGAAATAGAAAAAGAATCTTATTCATTAGTCCCGCGAGTACAAAGGTCGTCTCAGGAGGTACACACTCTATCTGTCCTTGCATAGTTTCTCTCTGTTCACAGTCTGATAAGCAAAGTCAAAAGGAGACTCCCTTTTAATACCAGATGGTCACCTAATTGCATCTCTAAGTTTCAAGGCTAAAAAGCGTGGCTATTTTTCGAGTCTTATTATTTCTTTAAGCATAGCAAAAAACAGAATTTAACCCTTCCCTCTAAATTAAGCCAGGTGTTCATAGATTCTTTCTTCCACACACTACCCAAAGCTGATGATCTCTTTGCGACATTAGCAGGGGGAAAGGCGTTCACCAAGCTGGATCTAACCTGCGCTTACATGACCCAGGAGCTGGCTGAGTCATTGAAAAAATGAACGTGCATTAACACACACAAGGGACTGTTTTTGTATCACAGGTGCCCGTTCGGGATCCGCTGCAGCCATCTTCCAAAGGAACATGGAGAGTCTATTGAAATCGGTTCCACGCACCGTTGTATTTCAGGATGACATCCTAATCACTGGTCGCGACACCACTGAACACCTGGATAATGTCTGTAAGCTTTTAATGTTTGTAGCCCTCACAACTTGAGCCGCCTCGGGGAAATCCCCTCTGTGCCTTTCAGTTCCGCGCGGAGGGGTTTCCTGTACGGGCTGCTCCTGCACACTCTCAACCTTGCCATCCTCGTCTGCCGTCCGGACACACCATGGCGTACCATTTTGCCGTCCGGAGGAGGCGGGGGTCCCCGATGGAGTGCACTCTACGCGGGAGTCCTCCCATTATTTATCGGGGACTTGGCCTGGAGGGTGGTGCACGGAGCAGTCCCGTGCAATAAATTTTTAAGCCGGTTATCTGATACGGTCCTTTCCACCGAGGAGAAAAGGATTCTTTATTTAATGTTTTTACTAACACTTGATCTCCAGGTCTGAAAGGGTACAATACTAATGATAAGGCTTCTGGCCACTTCAGTCCAGTCTCCTGACATACCTTGGTAAGGGTAGACTTTATTATCCCATTTACTCTTTCTACCATTCCCGAGGACTGTGGCTGATATGGTATATGTAACTTCCACTGGAACCCTAACGCTTCTGCAAGGTTTTGCACTATTTTTCCGGTGAAGTGGGTTCCCCTGTCACTGTTGATTCCCATAGGTATCCCATATCTTGGTACTATTTCTTTAAATAGAATTTTTACTACTGTTCGGTATCCAGCAGGTGTTTTACCTCTGTTATTTTGTTGACAAATTTGGCATGTTCTAGCAACTTTCTCAATTACTACTGTTATTCCTGGTGCATACCACTGTGCATTAATAGCATGTATCATCCCTCCTTTGCCCATGTGAGCCTGACCGTGTGCTAGGCGTGACAGGGGCAAAAATAGAGATCTAGGGCAAACAGTTTGCCCATCAGGGTGATACCAAATGTCGTTTTTTAAAAAACAACCCTGGTTTTCCCAAGTTCTTCCTTCCTGCATGGCAACTTGTTGTTGGGCTGTTTTAAGTTGTTGGATGTCAAGTATCTGTGGAGGGGAAACTGAGACTGCTTGAAGGCAGTCTGCCTGTGCCGAAGCGGCCTGTTTGGCTGCCTCGTCAGCCCTCCTATTTCCTACTGATACTTCATCCTCACCGGTCGTGTGAGCTGCACATTTGATAACGGCTACCTTACTTGGCAACTAAATGGCGTCTAATAGATTAAGCACCAGTTGAGAGTGCTTAATATGCTTTCCACCAGAGGTGATAAAGCCTCTGTTTTTCCACAGTTGTCCAAAATCATGGACCACACCGAATGCATATCTAGAATCAGTATAGATATTAGCAGTATGATCTTTAGCTATTATACAAGCTCTAGTGAGGGCAAACAATTCAGCAGTCTGAGCCAAGGTTCCAGGAGGCAGGGCGAATGCTTCAACAGTTTCGTGGGGATTTACAATAGCATAGCCTGCCAAAAACAAATCATCCGACGGCCTATGTGATGATCCATCCGTATAGAGAATAAGATCAGGATTGTCCATGGGTTCTGTGAGCAAATCTGGTCTTGGTAAGGTGGCTACTTCCACCGTTAACAGACAATCATGCTGGTCTGGATCCTCTACTTCTTTAGTAGGAAGAAAGGTGGCTGGGTTCACTACCGGTGCACGTTGAAAGGTATAGTTAGGGTGTGACAGCAGTAATACTTCATAACCTGTTCTTCGAGACGCTGTAAAGTGTTGTGTGGCAGCTGAATCAAAGTCTCATCATTAACTGATTGTCCTTCAATTATCAATTTGGTAGGTTCAGATAAAAATTCTTTCATGGGGATACCGGCCACACCCATACTTAAGACGGTGGTGTTGCTTACAGGTAATCCCACAGAGGATGTTACAGAAGACATAGTAGCACTGGTATCCACCAGGAACTTCACATAAGTGTCTCCTACTTTTACTACTGCCAGAGGGTTTTCTTCTATGTCTGCCGATAAGAGGAGGGCTGCCGCCTGTACCACTAAGCCTCCGGGGCATCCCTATGCTGATTATTCTGTGCCTGTCCTCGTCCCTTTTGCTGATTTACTGACCTGCTGTTTTAGCCATATTATCCTTATAGGTAAATAGTCCCTCTCTATCCATGTTAGCCAGTACTGTAACTGTCTCTTTCCAACTTTTTCCTTGCCAGTCCAAAACCCTTATTTTGTGGCAACATACAATTTAACAAGGTTTGCACTGCCAAAGGTTCATTTTGATCCATTGGTATTCCTGCATGCTCGTCCCAACTATTTTTCCATCTGCCTGCAAAATCTATTCTTCTGCTTTCTGCAAGCAGCGGGTGACTTCCCCTATATCTCCATGCTTTTTAGCTCCCTTTAATAAATGGTACAGGTTTGCTCAAGCCAGTTGTGAAAGGCTACTGGCTTCTTAACAGGATTAGGAGCAGCTGATATCATATCCCGAGCTTCTCCCGGTGTCCAGGGCTTTAGGACAGCCGTTGTTCTGATCATTACACGGGGGCTTGTGTCGTGGGGGTAGTGGAGGAATCGGCCTGTCTTATCCAGCTGAGCGGCCACTATTTCTATAATCTCCTGCCAATCATCCGGCTTGGTGGTTGGAAGACGGGGGTATAAGCCGACAGGGGAAGCGGTCAAAACCGGGGCACTCGGGGGGGCTGTAAGAGGGAGGGGGCTTCTCCTTACCCTCCTCCTCTTTCTTTTTATTTTTAGCGGCTGGTGCCTCTTTGCCACCTCTGTCCATTTTTTAAAACAATTCTCCATATAATCTTTATCCCAACTGGGGTCCCCTGTCCCATTTTTGGTGGTCTGTCTCCATTCCTCAATTAAGGACAATTTAAAACTTCCTCCATATGGCCAATCCCCATCAGACCAACCGTACAAATCGCTACTAAACGTTACCGCGTATCTGTCGTCTCCTGTTTCTTTAATTACAGTGTCCGCCGGCGAGCCGGGCGGCACAATGGGATCTCCTACCTTCTCTCGTTGCTTTACTACCTTACTGATTCTTTTCTCAGTCTTAGGATGTACTTTCATTCTTTCAGTTGAGAGGTCGTCCTTCTTTCCTTTTCTAGGAGCTGGGCGCGACCGCCCTGCTTGACTAGAGCCGTTTCCCATTCTTCCGGGTGCAACGTCTCGCGATCTTTTCTGAAATGAGAGTTAGGACAATCCTACAAAATATACAATAATTTACAAAGCGCTCACCAGTGTTCTCTTTTCTGCTCAGCTCGGGGTCTCCTTTTGCCTTTTTGTTATTTTAGCTTCTTTGCGGTAGCTACCTTATGCCTCACCCCCTAGGGGATCTCGGCGGCCCGTCCCCCTTTCAGCTAGGACGGCCTAGGCACCTTCCTCCTTTCAGCTAGGAAGGTCCTTAAAATTCCTCTTTTCTCTTTAAAAGTTAAATTTAGTTCTTTTGGATCTCGTTTTTTTTTAGAGATCCTGCCGGACTACGCCAGAATCTGTCGAGGAAATATTTAGCTTAAATTAACTCAGGCAGAGACTTTCAGAAGTGCACTTCGAGAGAATTTATTTTATAAAGCAAGATATATCTCGGAGAGCCTGCTTGGACCGTACCAAGGCAAAATTCTGTCGTACAAGCAAATTGCACTTATCTTTATACAGAAATTGAATACAGAAATAGAAAAAGAATCTTATTCATTAGTCCCGCGAGTACAAAGGTTGTCTCGGGAGGTACACACTCTATCTGTCCTTGCATAGTTTCTCTCTGTTCACAGTCTGATAAGCAAAGTCAAAAGGAGACTCCCTTTTAATACCAGATGGTCACCTAATTGCATCTCTAAGTTTCAAGGCTAAAAAGCGTGGCTATTTTTCGAGTCTTATTATTTCTTTAAGCATAGCAAAAAACAGAATTTAACCCTTCCCTCTAAATTAAGCCAGGTGTTCATAGATTCTTTCTTCCACACACTACCCAAAGCTGATGATCTCTTTGCGACATTAGCAGGGGGAAAGGCGTTCACCAAGCTGGATCTAACCTGCGCTTACATGACCCAGGAGCTGGCTGAGTCATTGAAAAAATGAACGTGCATTAACACACACAAGGGACTGTTTTTGTATCACAGGTGCCCGTTCGGGATCCGCTGCAGCCATCTTCCAAAGGAACATGGAGAGTCTATTGAAATCGGTTCCACGCACCGTTGTATTTCAGGATGACATCCTAATCACTGGTCGCGACACCACTGAACACCTGGATAATGTCTGTAAGCTTTTAATGTTTGTAGCCCTCACAACTTGAGCCGCCTCGGGGAAATCCCCTCTGTGCCTTTCAGTTCCGCGCGGAGGGGTTTCCTGTACGGGCTGCTCCTGCACACTCTCAACCTTGCCATCCTCGTCTGCCGTCCGGACACACCATGGCGTACCATTTTGCCGTCCGGAGGAGGCGGGGGTCCCCGATGGAGTGCACTCTACGCGGGAGTCCTCCCATTATTTATCGGGGACTTGGCCTGGAGGGTGGTGCACGGAGCAGTCCCGTGCAATAAATTTTTAAGCCGGTTATCTGATACGGTCCTTTCCACCGAGGAGAAAAGGATTCTTTATTTAATGTTTTTACTAACACTTGATCTCCAGGTCTGAAAGGGTACAATACTAATGATAAGGCTTCTGGCCACTTCAGTCCAGTCTCCTGACATACCTTGGTAAGGGTAGACTTTATTATCCCATTTACTCTTTCTACCATTCCCGAGGACTGTGGCTGATATGGTATATGTAACTTCCACTGGAACCCTAACGCTTCTGCAAGGTTTTGCACTATTTTTCCGGTGAAGTGGGTTCCCCTGTCACTGTTGATTCCCATAGGTATCCCATATCTTGGTACTATTTCTTTAAATAGAATTTTTACTACTGTTCGGTATCCAGCAGGTGTTTTACCTCTGTTATTTTGTTGACAAATTTGGCATGTTCTAGCAACTTTCTCAATTACTACTGTTATTCCTGGTGCATACCACTGTGCATTAATAGCATGTATCATCCCTCCTTTGCCCATGTGAGCCTGACCGTGTGCTAGGCGTGACAGGGGCAAAAATAGAGATCTAGGGCAAACAGTTTGCCCATCAGGGTGATACCAAATGTCGTTTTTTAAAAAACAACCCTGGTTTTCCCAAGTTCTTCCTTCCTGCATGGCAACTTGTTGTTGGGCTGTTTTAAGTTGTTGGATGTCAAGTATCTGTGGAGGGGAAACTGAGACTGCTTGAAGGCAGTCTGCCTGTGCCGAAGCGGCCTGTTTGGCTGCCTCGTCAGCCCTCCTATTTCCTACTGATACTTCATCCTCACCGGTCGTGTGAGCTGCACATTTGATAACGGCTACCTTACTTGGCAACTAAATGGCGTCTAATAGATTAAGCACCAGTTGAGAGTGCTTAATATGCTTTCCACCAGAGGTGATAAAGCCTCTGTTTTTCCACAGTTGTCCAAAATCATGGACCACACCGAATGCATATCTAGAATCAGTATAGATATTAGCAGTATGATCTTTAGCTATTATACAAGCTCTAGTGAGGGCAAACAATTCAGCAGTCTGAGCCAAGGTTCCAGGAGGCAGGGCGAATGCTTCAACAGTTTCGTGGGGATTTACAATAGCATAGCCTGCCAAAAACAAATCATCCGACGGCCTATGTGATGATCCATCCGTATAGAGAATAAGATCAGGATTGTCCATGGGTTCTGTGAGCAAATCTGGTCTTGGTAAGGTGGCTACTTCCACCGTTAACAGACAATCATGCTGGTCTGGATCCTCTACTTCTTTAGTAGGAAGAAAGGTGGCTGGGTTCACTACCGGTGCACGTTGAAAGGTATAGTTAGGGTGTGACAGCAGTAATACTTCATAACCTGTTCTTCGAGACGCTGTAAAGTGTTGTGTGGCAGCTGAATCAAAGTCTCATCATTAACTGATTGTCCTTCAATTATCAATTTGGTAGGTTCAGATAAAAATTCTTTCATGGGGATACCGGCCACACCCATACTTAAGACGGTGGTGTTGCTTACAGGTAATCCCACAGAGGATGGTACAGAAGACATAGTAGCACTGGTATCCACCAGGAACTTCACATAAGTGTCTCCTACTTTTACTACTGCCAGAGGGTTTTCTTCTATGTCTGCCGATAAGAGGAGGGCTGCCGCCTGTACCACTAAGCCTCCGGGGCATCCCTATGCTGATTATTCTGTGCCTGTCCTCGTCCCTTTTGCTGATTTACTGACCTGCTGTTTTAGCCATATTATCCTTATAGGTAAATAGTCCCTCTCTATCCATGTTAGTCAGTACTGTAACTGTCTCTTTCCAACTTTTTCCTTGCCAGTCCAAAACCCTTATTTTGTGGCAACATACAATTTAACAAGGTTTGCACTGCCAAAGGTTCATTTTGATCCATTGGTATTCCTGCATGCTCGTCCCAACTATTTTTCCATCTGCCTGCAAAATCTATTCTTCTGCTTTCTGCAAGCAGCGGGTGACTTCCCCTATATCTCCATGCTTTTTAGCTCCCTTTAATAAATGGTACAGGTTTGCTCAAGCCAGTTGTGAAAGGCTACTGGCTTCTTAACAGGATTAGGAGCAGCTGATATCATATCCCGAGCTTCTCCCGGTGTCCAGGGCTTTAGGACAGCCGTTGTTCTGATCATTACACGGGGGCTTGTGTCGTGGGGGTAGTGGAGGAATCGGCCTGTCTTATCCAGCTGAGCGGCCACTATTTCTATAATCTCCTGCCAATCATCCGGCTTGGTGGTTGGAAGACGGGGGTATAAGCCGACAGGGGAAGCGGTCAAAACCGGGGCACTCGGGGGGGCTGTAAGAGGGAGGGGGCTTCTCCTTACCCTCCTCCTCTTTCTTTTTATTTTTAGCGGCTGGTGCCTCTTTGCCACCTCTGTCCATTTTTTAAAACAATTCTCCATATAATCTTTATCCCAACTGGGGTCCCCTGTCCCATTTTTGGTGGTCTGTCTCCATTCCTCAATTAAGGACAATTTAAAACTTCCTCCATATGGCCAATCCCCATCAGACCAACCGTACAAATCGCTACTAAACGTTACCGCGTATCTGTCGTCTCCTGTTTCTTTAATTACAGTGTCCGCCGGCGAGCCGGGCGGCACAATGGGATCTCCTACCTTCTCTCGTTGCTTTACTACCTTACTGATTCTTTTCTCAGTCTTAGGATGTACTTTCATTCTTTCAGTTGAGAGGTCGTCCTTCTTTCCTTTTCTAGGAGCTGGGCGCGACCGCCCTGCTTGACTAGAGCCGTTTCCCATTCTTCCGGGTGCAACGTCTCGCGATCTTTTCTGAAATGAGAGTTAGGACAATCCTACAAAATATACAATAATTTACAAAGCGCTCACCAGTGTTCTCTTTTCTGCTCAGCTCGGGGTCTCCTTTTGCCTTTTTGTTATTTTAGCTTCTTTGCGGTAGCTACCTTATGCCTCACCCCCTAGGGGATCTCGGCGGCCCGTCCCCCTTTCAGCTAGGACGGCCTAGGCACCTTCCTCCTTTCAGCTAGGAAGGTCCTTAAAATTCCTCTTTTCTCTTTAAAAGTTAAATTTAGTTCTTTTGGATCTCGTTTTTTTTTAGAGATCCTGCCGGACTACGCCAGAATCTGTCGAGGAAATATTTAGCTTAAATTAACTCAGGCAGAGACTTTCAGAAGTGCACTTCGAGAGAATTTATTTTATAAAGCAAGATATATCTCGGAGAGCCTGCTTGGACCGTACCAAGGCAAAATTCTGTCGTACAAGCAAATTGCACTTATCTTTATACAGAAATTGAATACAGAAATAGAAAAAGAATCTTATTCATTAGTCCCGCGAGTACAAAGGTTGTCTCGGGAGGTACACACTCTATCTGTCCTTGCATAGTTTCTCTCTGTTCACAGTCTGATAAGCAAAGTCAAAAGGAGACTCCCTTTTAATACCAGATGGTCACCTAATTGCATCTCTAAGTTTCAAGGCTAAAAAGCGTGGCTATTTTTCGAGTCTTATTATTTCTTTAAGCATAGCAAAAAACAGAATTTAACCCTTCCCTCTAAATTAAGCCAGGTGTTCATAGATTCTTTCTTCCACACACTACCCAAAGCTGATGATCTCTTTGCGACATTAGCAGGGGGAAAGGCGTTCACCAAGCTGGATCTAACCTGCGCTTACATGACCCAGGAGCTGGCTGAGTCATTGAAAAAATGAACGTGCATTAACACACACAAGGGACTGTTTTTGTATCACAGGTGCCCGTTCGGGATCCGCTGCAGCCATCTTCCAAAGGAACATGGAGAGTCTATTGAAATCGGTTCCACGCACCGTTGTATTTCAGGATGACATCCTAATCACTGGTCGCGACACCACTGAACACCTGGATAATGTCTGTAAGCTTTTAATGTTTGTAGCCCTCACAACTTGAGCCGCCTCGGGGAAATCCCCTCTGTGCCTTTCAGTTCCGCGCGGAGGGGTTTCCTGTACGGGCTGCTCCTGCACACTCTCAACCTTGCCATCCTCGTCTGCCGTCCGGACACACCATGGCGTACCATTTTGCCGTCCGGAGGAGGCGGGGGTCCCCGATGGAGTGCACTCTACGCGGGAGTCCTCCCATTATTTATCGGGGACTTGGCCTGGAGGGTGGTGCACGGAGCAGTCCCGTGCAATAAATTTTTAAGCCGGTTATCTGATACGGTCCTTTCCACCGAGGAGAAAAGGATTCTTTATTTAATGTTTTTACTAACACTTGATCTCCAGGTCTGAAAGGGTACAATACTAATGATAAGGCTTCTGGCCACTTCAGTCCAGTCTCCTGACATACCTTGGTAAGGGTAGACTTTATTATCCCATTTACTCTTTCTACCATTCCCGAGGACTGTGGCTGATATGGTATATGTAACTTCCACTGGAACCCTAACGCTTCTGCAAGGTTTTGCACTATTTTTCCGGTGAAGTGGGTTCCCCTGTCACTGTTGATTCCCATAGGTATCCCATATCTTGGTACTATTTCTTTAAATAGAATTTTTACTACTGTTCGGGCATTTTCAAAGGGCATACTTGGTTGGGGTAGATGATCATATCCAGCAGGTGTTTTACCTCTGTTATTTTGTTGACAAATTTGGCATGTTCTAGCAACTTTCTCAATTACTACTGTTATTCCTGGTGCATACCACTGTGCATTAATAGCATGTATCATCCCTCCTTTGCCCATGTGAGCCTGACCGTGTGCTAGGCGTGACAGGGGCAAAAATAGAGATCTAGGGCAAACAGTTCGCCCATCAGGGTGATACCAAATGTCGTTTTTTAAAAAACAACCCTGGTTTTCCCAAGTTCTTCCTTCCTGCATGGCAACTTGTTGTTGGGCTGTTTTAAGTTGTTGGATGTCAAGTACCTGTGGAGGGGAAACTGAGACTGCTTGAAGGCAGTCTGCCTGTGCCGAAGCGGCCTGTTTGGCTGCCTCGTCAGCCCTCCTATTTCCTACTGATACTTCATCCTCACCGGTCGTGTGAGCTGCACATTTGATAACGGCTACCTTACTTGGCAACTAAATGGCGTCTAATAGATTAAGCACCAGTTGAGAGTGCTTAATATGCTTTCCACCAGAGGTGATAAAGCCTCTGTTTTTCCACAGTTGTCCAAAATCATGGACCACACCGAATGCATATCTAGAATCAGTATAGATATTAGCAGTATGATCTTTAGCTATTATACAAGCTCTAGTGAGGGCAAACAATTCAGCAGTCTGAGCCAAGGTTCCAGGAGGCAGGGCGAATGCTTCAACAGTTTCGTGGGGATTTACAATAGCATAGCCTGCCAAAAACAAATCATCCGACGGCCTATGTGATGATCCATCCGTATAGAGAATAAGATCAGGATTGTCCATGGGTTCTGTGAGCAAATCTGGTCTTGGTAAGGTGGCTACTTCCACCGTTAACAGACAATCATGCTGGTCTGGATCCTCTACTTCTTTAGTAGGAAGAAAGGTGGCTGGGTTCACTACCGGTGCACGTTGAAAGGTATAGTTAGGGTGTGACAGCAGTAATACTTCATAACCTGTTCTTCGAGACGCTGTAAAGTGTTGTGTGGCAGCTGAATTCAAAAGTAATAACACAGCATGGGCTGTAATGACAGTACATGGATGATCCAAAACAATAGGTACCGACTTTTCCACCATGACCGCAGTAGCAGCTACAGCACGTAGACATGCTGGCATTCCCCTTACTACTGGAGGCAGCAAAACCGAATAATAAGCAACTGGTCTATTTCCCCCACCATGTTCTTGGGTTAGTACTGCTGTTGCAAATACTGCGGGGCTTTCGGTGTATCCTTGGGGCAACCTGGTCCATGTGTACTGCTGCTTCTTGTGGGTGAAAGCAAACAGATACTGACTTTCTTGATTTAACGGGATAGAGTAAAAAGCTGAAATGTCTATTACAGTAAAGATAGTTGCTGTTGGTGGTATAGCAGATAGTATAATGTTGGTGTCCGGTACCACAGGGGTGATAGGACTACTATCTTATTAATAGCTCTCAGATCTTGCACAAATCTCCATTCATTCGGCCTATTAACCTTTGGTATGGGCAGTATCGGAGTGTTACACGGGCTCTGTGTCTTTTCTAAAACTCCTTGTTCCAACAATGCAGAAATAACTGGCTCTATCCCATTTTCTGCCTCTGGAGGCAGTCTGTACTGCCTAATGCTTGGTAACACGGCGTTCTTTATCAAATGTACCCGATGGGGTACTGCAGAATGTACTTGCCCAACATGATTCTTATGCTTTGCCCAAAGTTCAGAAGATACTTGATTCAATGCCATTGGCAGCTTAGGGCTTGGTTGTTCCGGGGGTTGCTGTTTTTCAAAAGTGGAGGCATGATTTTTACCTTTCCACTGGAGAATCCCCCTGTTGTGGGTGATAAAGTCTATCTGAACATTTTGCAATTTTATTACTGCCCAAGGTTGATAGCCGTGTTGCTGTTTTTCTCTTTCTATTCCTACAATCATCGGACCCATATCTTTAGGTTTCGCTGGCGGTTTTACAGCCAAGGTCAGATGAGGTGTCGAGTTCGCTTCTCTAAACCGCTGTTGCTGTAAGGGTGTCAAATCGATGGCTACCCCCAATCCTTCTGGTCCAAAATAAATGCGGGGCGTAGCTTCTACTATTTCTTCTCTATTTAAAAAGGATTGTACCAAACACTGGTAAGTTTCAGCTTTTTGACGAGCGTACCAGGCTGTACAGTGAAGCTGAACTGCCTCAAAGCTTGTCAAAATTATATACATCAATTCTTCAGTATTAGAGTCAAAATTAGTTTTTAAGTTTTGTATAACTTCATGTATCAAGGGGGAATAGTAGTTGCCAATCAATTGCCAACAATAGAGGGCAGCCTTTTCTTTGTTATCCTCCCTTTTCTCTTTTTTAATCCCATTAAAGAACTGATGAATATTATTTGGAGGGAGCTCCATGTACATTCCTTCCTTTGTGCAATAAATTGTGGCTCCAAGTTTGCACAAAGTCTGTCTTCCCAATAAAGGGAGCGGTGTTGTTTTAGAGACTATCAAAGTCTCATCATTAACTGATTGTCCTTCAATTATCAATTTGGTAGGTTCAGATAAAAATTCTTTCATGGGGATACCGGCCACACCCATACTTAAGACGGTGGTGTTGCTTACAGGTAATCCCACAGAGGATGGTACAGAAGACATAGTAGCACTGGTATCCACCAGGAACTTCACATAAGTGTCTCCTACTTTTACTACTGCCAGAGGGTTTTCTTCTATGTCTGCCGATAAGAGGAGGGCTGCCGCCTGTACCACTAAGCCTCCGGGGCATCCCTATGCTGATTATTCTGTGCCTGTCCTCTCCCTTTTGCTGATTTACTGACCTGCTGTTTTAGCCATATTTTCCTTATAGGTAAATAGTCCCTCTCTATCCATGTTAGCCAGTACTGTAACTGTCTCTTTCCAACTTTTTCCTTGCCAGTCCAAAACCCTTATTTTGTGGCAACATACAATTTAACAAGGTTTGCACTGCCAAAGGTTCATTTTGATCCATTGGTATTCCTGCATGCTCGTCCCAACTATTTTTCCATCTGCCTGCAAAATCTATTCTTCTGCTTTCTGCAAGCAGCGGGTGACTTCCCCTATATCTCCATGCTTTTTAGCTCCCTTTAATAAATGGTACAGGTTTGCTCAAGCCAGTTGTGAAAGGCTACTGGCTTCTTAACAGGATTAGGAGCAGCTGATATCATATCCCGAGCTTCTCCCGGTGTCCAGGGCTTTAGGACAGCCGTTGTTCTGATCATTACACGGGGGCTTGTGTCGTGGGGGTAGTGGAGGAATCGGCCTGTCTTATCCAGCTGAGCGGCCACTATTTCTATAATCTCCTGCCAATCATCCGGCTCGGTGGTTGGAAGACGGGGGTATAAGCCGACAGGGGAAGCGGTCAAAACCGGGGCACTCGGGGGGGCTGTAAGAGGGAGGGGGCTTCTCCTTACCCTCCTCCTCTTTCTTTTTATTTTTAGCGGCTGGTGCCTCTTTGCCACCTCTGTCCATTTTTTAAAACAATTCTCCATATAATCTTTATCCCAACTGGGGTCCCCTGTCCCATTTTTGGTGGTCTGTCTCCATTCCTCAATTAAGGACAATTTAAAACTTCCTCCATATGGCCAATCCCCATCAGACCAACCGTACAAATCGCTACTAAACGTTACCGCGTATCTGTCGTCTCCTGTTTCTTTAATTACAGTGTCCGCCGGCGAGCCGGGCGGCACAATGGGATCTCCTACCTTCTCTCGTTGCTTTACTACCTTACTGATTCTTTTCTCAGTCTTAGGATGTACTTTCATTCTTTCAGTTGAGAGGTCGTCCTTCTTTCCTTTTCTAGGAGCTGGGCGCGAGCGCCCTGCTTGACTAGAGCCGTTTCCCATTCTTCCGGGTGCAACGTCTCGCGATCTTTTCTGAAATGAGAGTTAGGACAATCCTACAAAATATACAATAATTTACAAAGCGCTCACCGGTGTTCTCTTTTCTGCTCAGCTCGGGGTCTCCTTTTGCCTTTTTGTTATTTTAGCTTCTTTGCGGTAGCTACCTTATGCCTCACCCCCTAGGGGATCTCGGCGGCCCGTCCCCCTTTCAGCTAGGACGGCCTAGGCACCTTCCTCCTTTCAGCTAGGAAGGTCCTTAAAATTCCTCTTTTCTCTTTAAAAGTTAAATTTAGTTCTTTTGGATCTCGTTTTTTTTTAGAGATCCTGCCGGACTACGCCAGAATCTGTCGAGGAAATATTTAGCTTAAATTAACTCAGGCAGAGACTTTCAGAAGTGCACTTCGAGAGAATTTATTTTATAAAGCAAGATATATCTCGGAGAGCCTGCTTGGACCGTACCAAGGCAAAATTCTGTCGTACAAGCAAATTGCACTTATCTTTATACAGAAATTGAATATAGAAATAGAAAAAGAATCTTATTCATTAGTCCCGCGAGTACAAAGGTCGTCTCGGGAGGTACACACTCTATCTGTCCTTGCATAGTTTCTCTCTGTTCACAGTCTGATAAGCAAAGTCAAAAGGAGACTCCCTTTTAATACCAGATGGTCACCTAATTGCATCTCTAAGTTTCAAGGCTAAAAAGCGTGGCTATTTTTCGAGTCTTATTATTTCTTTAAGCATAGCAAAAAACAGAATTTAACCCTTCCCTCTAAATTAAGCCAGGTGTTCATAGATTCTTTCTTCCACACACTACCCAAAGCTGATGATCTCTTTGCGACATTAGCAGGGGGAAAGGCGTTCACCAAGCTGGATCTAACCTGCGCTTACATGACCCAGGAGCTGGCTGAGTCATTGAAAAAATGAACGTGCATTAACACACACAAGGGACTGTTTTTGTATCACAGGTGCCCGTTCGGGATCCGCTGCAGCCATCTTCCAAAGGAACATGGAGAGTCTATTGAAATCGGTTCCACGCACCGTTGTATTTCAGGATGACATCCTAATCACTGGTCGCGACACCACTGAACACCTGGATAATGTCTGTAAGCTTTTAATGTTTGTAGCCCTCACAACTTGAGCCGCCTCGGGGAAATCCCCTCTGTGCCTTTCAGTTCCGCGCGGAGGGGTTTCCTGTACGGGCTGCTCCTGCACACTCTCAACCTTGCCATCCTCGTCTGCCGTCCGGACACACCATGGCGTACCATTTTGCCGTCCGGAGGAGGCGGGGGTCCCCGATGGAGTGCACTCTACGCGGGAGTCCTCCCATTATTTATCGGGGACTTGGCCTGGAGGGTGGTGCACGGAGCAGTCCCGTGCAATAAATTTTTAAGCCGGTTATCTGATACGGTCCTTTCCACCGAGGAGAAAAGGATTCTTTATTTAATGTTTTTACTAACACTTGATCTCCAGGTCTGAAAGGGTACAATACTAATGATAAGGCTTCTGGCCACTTCAGTCCAGTCTCCTGACATACCTTGGTAAGGGTAGACTTTATTATCCCATTTACTCTTTCTACCATTCCCGAGGACTGTGGCTGATATGGTATATGTAACTTCCACTGGAACCCTAACGCTTCTGCAAGGTTTTGCACTATTTTTCCGGTGAAGTGGGTTCCCCTGTCACTGTTGATTCCCATAGGTATCCCATATCTTGGTACTATTTCTTTAAATAGAATTTTTACTACTGTTCGGGCATTTTCAAAGGGCATACTTGGTTGGGGTAGATGATCATATCCAGCAGGTGTTTTACCTCTGTTATTTTGTTGACAAATTTGGCATGTTCTAGCAACTTTCTCAATTACTACTGTTATTCCTGGTGCATACCACTGTGCATTAATAGCATGTATCATCCCTCCTTTGCCCATGTGAGCCTGACCGTGTGCTAGGCGTGACAGGGGCAAAAATAGAGATCTAGGGCAAACAGTTCGCCCATCAGGGTGATACCAAATGTCGTTTTTTAAAAAACAACCCTGGTTTTCCCAAGTTCTTCCTTCCTGCATGGCAACTTGTTGTTGGGCTGTTTTAAGTTGTTGGATGTCAAGTACCTGTGGAGGGGAAACTGAGACTGCTTGAAGGCAGTCTGCCTGTGCCGAAGCGGCCTGTTTGGCTGCCTCGTCAGCCCTCCTATTTCCTACTGATACTTCATCCTCACCGGTCGTGTGAGCTGCACATTTGATAACGGCTACCTTACTTGGCAACTAAATGGCGTCTAATAGATTAAGCACCAGTTGAGAGTGCTTAATATGCTTTCCACCAGAGGTGATAAAGCCTCTGTTTTTCCACAGTTGTCCAAAATCATGGACCACACCGAATGCATATCTAGAATCAGTATAGATATTAGCAGTATGATCTTTAGCTATTATACAAGCTCTAGTGAGGGCAAACAATTCAGCAGTCTGAGCCAAGGTTCCAGGAGGCAGGGCGAATGCTTCAACAGTTTCGTGGGGATTTACAATAGCATAGCCTGCCAAAAACAAATCATCCGACGGCCTATGTGATGATCCATCCGTATAGAGAATAAGATCAGGATTGTCCATGGGTTCTGTGAGCAAATCTGGTCTTGGTAAGGTGGCTACTTCCACCGTTAAAAGACAATCATGCTGGTCTGGATCCTCTACTTCTTTAGTAGGAAGAAAGGTGGCTGGGTTCACTACCGGTGCACGTTGAAAGGTATAGTTAGGGTGTGACAGCAGTAATACTTCATAACCTGTTCTTCGAGACGCTGTAAAGTGTTGTGTGGCAGCTGAATTCAAAAGTAATAACACAGCATGGGCTGTAATGACAGTACATGGATGATCCAAAACAATAGGTACCGACTTTTCCACCATGACCGCAGTAGCAGCTACAGCACGTAGACATGCTGGCATTCCCCTTACTACTGGAGGCAGCAAAACCGAATAATAAGCAACTGGTCTATTTCCCCCACCATGTTCTTGGGTTAGTACTGCTGTTGCAAATACTGCGGGGCTTTCGGTGTATCCTTGGGGCAACCTGGTCCATGTGTACTGCTGCTTCTTGTGGGTGAAAGCAAACAGATACTGACTTTCTTGATTTAACGGGATAGAGTAAAAAGCTGAACAAATGTCTATTACAGTAAAGATAGTTGCTGTTGGTGGTATAGCAGATAGTATAATGTTGGTGTCCGGTACCACAGGGGTGATAGGACTACTATCTTATTAATAGCTCTCAGATCTTGCACAAATCTCCATTCATTCGGCCTATTAACCTTTGGTATGGGCAGTATCGGAGTGTTACACGGGCTCTGTGTCTTTTCTAAAACTCCTTGTTCCAACAATGCAGAAATAACTGGCTCTATCCCATTTTCTGCCTCTGGAGGCAGTCTGTACTGCCTAATGCTTGGTAACACGGCGTTCTTTATCAAATGTACCCGATGGGGTACTGCAGAATGTACTTGCCCAACATGATTCTTATGCTTTGTCGTCCTTCTTTCCTTTTCTAGGAGCTGGGCGCGAGCGCCCTGCTTGACTAGAGCCGTTTCCCATTCTTCCGGGTGCAACGTCTCGCGATCTTTTCTGAAATGAGAGTTAGGACAATCCTACAAAATATACAATAATTTACAAAGCGCTCACCGGTGTTCTCTTTTCTGCTCAGCTCGGGGTCTCCTTTTGCCTTTTTGTTATTTTAGCTTCTTTGCGGTAGCTACCTTATGCCTCACCCCCTAGGGGATCTCGGCGGCCCGTCCCCCTTTCAGCTAGGACGGCCTAGGCACCTTCCTCCTTTCAGCTGATGATCTCTTTGCGACATTAGCAGGGGGAAAGGCGTTCACCAAGCTGGATCTAACCTGCGCTTACATGACCCAGGAGCTGGCTGAGTCATTGAAAAAATGAACGTGCATTAACACACACAAGGGACTGTTTTTGTATCACAGGTGCCCGTTCGGGATCCGCTGCAGCCATCTTCCAAAGGAACATGGAGAGTCTATTGAAATCGGTTCCACGCACCGTTGTATTTCAGGATGACATCCTAATCACTGGTCGCGACACCACTGAACACCTGGATAATGTCTGTAAGCTTTTAATGTTTGTAGCCCTCACAACTTGAGCCGCCTCGGGGAAATCCCCTCTGTGCCTTTCAGTTCCGCGCGGAGGGGTTTCCTGTACGGGCTGCTCCTGCACACTCTCAACCTTGCCATCCTCGTCTGCCGTCCGGACACACCATGGCGTACCATTTTGCCGTCCGGAGGAGGCGGGGGTCCCCGATGGAGTGCACTCTACGCGGGAGTCCTCCCATTATTTATCGGGGATTTGGCCTGGAGGATGGTGCACGGAGCAGTCCCGTGCAATAAATTTTTAAGCCGGTTCACGGGCTCCCAGGCCGCCTGCAATTTCTGCGGTCTGGAAGAGTCCGTGTTCCACGTTTTTATTGAATGCACGAGGTTGCAGCCCCTGTTCCATTATTTAAAGGGACTGCTCCTCAATTTCTGGCTGCACTTCAGTCCCACACTCCTGATCTTTGGGCACCCTGTGCGGAGGGGAGCGGGTAGGTCCGAGGGCCTCCTCGTAGGACTGCTCCTGGGCACGGCCAACGGTGCCATTAGCCGGTCCAGGCCGTGGGCGGCGAGGGGGTTGTTCAGCCTGACTGCCTGCCTCTCTTCCGCGCCTACATCTGGGCTAGGGTGTCCTTGGAGATGGAGCAGGCGGTGTCCAACGGTACGCTCGAGGCCTTCCGCGAGAGTTGGGCGCCGGAGGAACTGGAATGCATCGTCACCCCCGGCAACCAAATGTTAATTTGATTTTATATGTTTTAAAGTTTAATTTGTTTTAATTGCCGGGTTTTAGTGTCCCCCTCCCCTTTTATAGGGGGCACTTTTATATATATCTCTTGTTTTACTGCCCAAAAAAAACCCAACAAAAATCACAAAAAAAAACAAACAAAAAAAAAGGGCATGTGAAAAGTGTTTAGAGTGTCCCCCAGATCGGGGGGCACTTGATTTAATGTTTATTTTGTGTCCCCAAAAAGAGTTGTAATGTTTGTAGCTCCACACTGTGGATGTGGACGTATTGTGTACTGCAACTGTATAATTAATAATAAACAGAACCTGGCAGATTTCCAGAGGCTTCCGAGAGAGCTGTCTGCCATGTTAGGAATTATGTGTGCTGTGTTCTGTTTATCCCATCTCATTGCCAAATATATCACATTTCGCGATGAGATGGAATTTTTCGGATGATTTAAAGCTTAAATTTTGTGGTGAAGGATTCAGCCAGCCGACAGAGAGACTTTGGAAGTTTCTGTCTTTGGAAAAAAGCTACAAAATCCAAGGTAAAATATAGCACATGGTGTGAGCAGCTAGAGATTAAAATGGCAGGTGTAATGGGACATTTGGGGGAATATAGACATGACCGGGAACGTTTTAAAGCGTATGTGGATCCAGTGAAATGGATTTCACTGCAAATAACATAATTGAAGTTCCAGGCAATGCAATCCAGAACCGGGTTGTGTTGGAACATAAGAGAGCGATCTTCTTATCGGAGGCAGGTCCGGCATTGTATGACACCCTTGTAAATCTGCTTGTGCCTGATGAGCCAAAGGATACAATGCTTAAAGACATTTTAACGAAGCTGGAGCAGCACTATAACCCCAAACTGTTAGAAATTGCTGAAAGCTATCGTTTCGGGATTCGGAATCAAAAGGCTGATGGAAATATCAGTGATTACATCGTTGCATTAAAAAAGCTATCGAGGCACTGCATTATTGGAAACTTTCAAAACCGAGCATTACGGGATTGTTTTGTTTCTGGGGTGAAAAATGATGCGATCAGAAGGAAGTTATTGACGATGGATGACTTGACTTTTGAGATTGCTTGTCAGACAGCAAGGTCGATGGGCATGGCCGAACAATATTCCCGAGAATTACATAATAATTACGGTCATCAGTCAACCGAGGTAAATCACCTGCAGATTCAAGGTAAAAGATGGCAGGGGTCCAAAGTCTCAGAAACTGGAAATTCTAACAGAGCCTCGAAGTCGTGCTATAGGTGCCTGGGACAACACATTGCTCAACGTTGTCCATACGTGAAGGCAGAGTGTTCCTTCTGCAGAAAGACTAGGCATCTTGCAAAAGCATGCCGATTGAAGGATAAACCAGTTTTTAAAGCTATGAGTCCAGCGTTCAAAGCTATGAGTAGAAATCCCAAGAGACTACATAGCATGGAAGAACAACAACAGGACGAGGAGATGTTAGAGTTACACGTCATCAGAAGCACGAGGTTAATGGACAGCGATTCGGAAAACATCAAAATCCACATAGATGTTGCGGAATTCAAAATACCAATGGAAATTAACACATGTGCATCCATGAGTGTAGTACCGGAGTCACTATACTGTGACAAATTGCGTGATTTCCAACTGAAGAAATCCAAGATAGAGCTGCGAGGCTACTCGGGAGAGAAAATTCCTGTGGTAAGTCATATCACCGTACCGGTGAAATATAAAGATCAATTTCAGACCTTGCCTCTAATAGTAGTGAAAGGAGACAAGTCTGCCTTACTAGGAAGAAATTGGTTGAGCTCACTGAAGCTGGATTGGAGTAAGATTTTCTGTGAGGAAGCGAGATTTTCATCAACGGATGAGGTTATCAAGAAGTACCCAAAGGTGTTCTGCGAAACGGGCAGTCCGATCCAAGGCTTCAAGGCAACTGTCAGGGTACAGAAGGATGCTAGATCGGTTTACGACAAGCCACGTTCCGTACCATACGCACTCAAGGAGAAAGTTGAGTAAGAACTCAAAAGACTAGAGACTGAGAACATTATTTGTAAGATAGATCGATGTAATTGGGCTACACCCATTGTTGTTGTACCTAAGGTAAGATTGTGTGGTGATTATAAAGTAACTGTAAACCAGGTTCTAGAGGGTAATGTCCCCAATACATTGCCGAATATAGAAGATTTGTTCACAACATTGACAGGTGGTCAGATCTTTTCAAAACTGGATCTTAAGAATGCCTACTTACAGCTTGAACTAGATGAGGAGTCCAAGTCATGTTTGACTATAAATACTCATCTAGGCCTATATCAATTTAATAGGCTGCCGTTTGGAGTGTCTTCCGCCCCTGCCATATTCCAAGGGGTGATGAACCAGATTTTGCAAGATAATGAAGGGGTAGTATGTTATTTGGATGACATACTAATTTCAGCACCAAAATGGCAAATTCATAATTACATATTGAATGAAGTCCTCAAATGGCTAGAGAAGCACCGAGTACGAGTGTCTGCTCGTAAGTGTGAGTTATTTAAAAACTCAGTGGAGTACTTAGGGTACAGAGTAGGCAAAGATGATTTACATCCAACCATGGAAAATTTGGATGCAATCAGAAATGTACCCACACCCAGGAATGTCACTGAACTTCGTTCATTCTTGGGTCTTTTGAACTATTATGGGAAGTTCCTACCAAATTTGACTGCAGCATTACATCCACTGAATCAACTTTTGAAAAAATAGGTCCATTGGAAGTGGTCAACAGTATGTAATACAGCATTCAACGAGTGTAAAAGCAAATTGGTAGAGAGCACCATGTTAGTTCACTATGACATATCTAAGGAGATTAAGCTAGCATGTGATGCCTCTCCATATGGAGTTGGGGCAGTAATCTCTCATGTATTAAGTAGTGGGGAGGAGAGACCAATTGCTTTTAATTCACGCACTCTCAGTGCCAGTGAGAGTAATTGTGCGCAAATTGAAAGGGAAGCTTTGGCATTAATTTTTGGGGTCAAGAAGTTTCACAAATACTTGTATGGTCATAAGTTTACCATCGTTATGGACCATAAGCCCCTAATAGCAATCCTCCATCCAAAGTCCCCAGTTCCAACATTAACTGCAGCCCGAATGCAGAGATGGGCTTTGATTTTGTCAGCATATACATATGATATTTAATACAGACGATCAGCTGATCACAGTAATGCTGATGCAATGTCTAGATTGCCTTCCCCATCACAAGTTACACCGGATAGGGAAGAAGTGTTTTATTTTTCATACATTGATGAACTGCCAGTCACAGCTGAAGAGATTGATAGAGCAACCAAACGTGACCCAGTGATGTCAAAGGTGTAAGAGTATATTGCAAATGGATGGCCAAACCAGGGAATAGACAAAGATACACATCCATTCTTCATTCGTAGGAATGAATTATCAGTCGATAAAGATTGTATCATGTGGGGTGCAAGAATGGTTATACCAAATAAATTCAGGTCCAAATTATTAGGAGACCTCCATGACCAGCACCTGAGAATATGCTTGACCAAGAGTTTTGCACGCAGTTATTTATGATGGCCAGATCTTGATAAAGATATAGAGTACATCGTGAGTCAGTGTATGACATGTCAATTGGTAAGCAAGCAGCCACCATTAGTACCATTACAGCCATGGAAATGCGCAAAGGCTACATATTGATTTTGCTGAGTTAGAAGGACAACAATTGTTCATTGTGATTGATAGCCATTCGAAGTGGGTTGAGGTGTTTCCAATGTGGAAAATAACAATAAGTAAAACATTGGACATTTTACAAAAATTATTTTCTTCATTTGGCCTCCCTGAAGAGATTGTTTTGGATAATGGACCACAATTTCGTTCAGAAGAATTTTCACAATTCACGAGCAGAAATGGTGTGAAACATACCAAGGTTCCACCATACCATCCTGCTTCGAATGGTGCAGCAGAGTGCACTGTACAAATTGTAAAACGTGCCCTCATAAAACAAATGTTAGATCTAAATCCAAGGAAACGACAGTTGTCATTGGATCACAAATTGGCTAATTTTTTGATTACATATCGAAATACTCCTCATACAGCTACTGGTAGAACATCAGCAGAGTTGTTTCTCAAACGACAGCCAGGAACCAGATTCTCGTTGTTAAAACCAAATTTGGCACAGTCCTTGGAAGAGACACAATTAAGACAGAAAGAGAATCATGATAGTGATAGAGTAAAAGAGAGAAGTGTGAAATTAAACCAGAAGATGAGAGTGAAGAACCATCACCATAAATGGTTAACGTGGTTACCAGGAAGAGTGGTGAAGATGTGTGATCCTCGCACATATTTGGTAAAATGTTTGATAATGGATAGGTTAGGTTTGTTTATATTGATCATATTTTACCTACAGACATGGAAGGAGTTGAAGGTGGGAATGATTCAATTATTTCTGACTCATCAGATAGTTTTTATACACCAGTAGCAAATCCTAAATCCAATGTACAGGAAACAAATCCAGGAGAGAATCAGAATGCAAGACTGAGTCCGAGTCAGGAAAACAAAGAGCCTGAAGTTAGAGTGAGTTCAAATGAAAATCAAGGAAATTCCATGGAAGAAAACGTTCCTCAGGATGAGCTTCGAATGAGTGTGAAATCGACACCATGTTTGGAAGGTTCTGTTTGAGAGCGAAGGTACCCTCTTTGAAGCAGAAAACAAGTGGTAAAGTTAAATTTGTAAATATGGAGAAAAAAATAAGTTTATATCCTGTGTTACGTATAAACATGAAAGTTATGTATGATGTTTGTTATGATGGCTTCTTCATTAAGGAGGGAGAAGTGTAATGTCTATAAGCTTGTAATGTTTGTAGCTCCACAATGTGGATGTGGACATATTGTGTACTGCAACTGCATAGTTAATAATAAACAGAACCAGGCAGATTTCCGGAGGCTTTCGAGAGAGCTGCCTGCCATGTAGGAAGCTGTGTGTGCTTGTGCTCTGTGAATATATCATAACCTGCACAACCTGCAAGATGTTTTAAGTCGACTAAACAGAGTTGGACTCCGGCTGAAATGATCCAAATATGTCTTCCTGGCACCAGAGGTAGAATTCCTGGGGAGGAAGATTGCGGCACACGGCCTCAGGCCCACGGACTCGAAGACAGAGGCCATCAAGAATGCACCCAGACCACGAAATGTAACGAAGCTGCGTTCGCTCCTGGGACTCCTCAACTATTTCGGTAACTTTCTTCCAGGGTTGAGCACCTTGCTCGATCCGTTACACAAGTTGCTACGCAAGGGAGACGACTGGGTTTGGGGTCAAAATCAATAGGCCGCCTTCAAAAAGGCCAGAAACTTGCTGTGTTTGAACAAGTTGCTTGTATTGTGTGACCCAGGTAAACGTTTAACTTTAGCATGTGTCGCGTCGTCGTACGGTGTCGGATGTGTTTTACTGCAAGCAAATATAGCGGGCAAACTCCAACCGGTTGCATATGCGTCTAGAAGTCTATCCAAAGCCAAAAGAGCCTACAGTATGGTCGAGAAGGAGGCTTTGGCCTGTGTCTATGGGGTAAAAAAAATGCATCAGTATTTGTTCGGACTGAGGTTCAAGTTAGAAACCGACCACAAGCCCCTAATCTCACTGTTTTCGGAAAGCAAAGGCATAAACACCAATGCTTCGTCGCAAATCCAAAGATGGGCACTAACACGGTCAGCCTACGATTATACGATCCGCCACAGGCCAGGCACTGAGAACTGCACCGATGCCCTCAGCCGGCTACCGTTGCCCACCACTGGGGTGGAAATGGCGCAGCCCGCAGACCTGTGTCTGGTCATGGATATCTTTGAAAGTGAAAGGTCACCCGTAATGGCCCACCAGATCAGGACCTGGACCAACCAGGACCCCGTGTTATCTCTTGTAAAAAGTTGCGTCCTCAATGGGGCTGGTCAGCGGTCCCTAGGGAAATGCAAGATGAGATAAATCCGTTTCACCGTTGTAAAGACGAAATGTGCATCCAATCGGATTGCCTCTTATGGAGCAACCATGTCATCCTGCCAAAAAAAGGCAGGCAACCTTCATACGCGATCTACACAGTGCCCACCCAGGCATAGTCATGATAAAGGCTATCGTCAGGTCTCACGTCTGCTGGCCCGATATTGACTCGGACTTGGAGTCGTGCGTGCGCCAGTGTAACACTTGCATACGATTGACCAATGCCCCTAGGGAGGCTCCACTTAGTTTGTGGTCTTGGCCCTCAAAACCATGGTCCAGAATCTACGTAGATTATGCGGGCCTCTTTCTAGGAAAAATGTTCTTCGCTGTAGTGGACGCCTACTCTAAGTGGATCAAATGTGTAATAATGGCATCCAACACGTCCACCGCCACCATTGAAAGCCTCAGGGCCATGTTTACCAACCATGGCTTGCCAGACATTCTGGTCAGCAACAATGGTCCATGTTTCACCAGCTCGGAATTCAACGAATTCATGACCCGCAATGGCATCAAACATGTCAGGACTGCCCCATTCATGCCCGCATCCAACAGCCAAGCAGAGCGGGCAGTCCAAACCATAAAGCATAGCTTGAAACGCATCACGGAAGGCTCCTTACAAACCCGCCTATCCCGGATGCTGATCAATTACAGGACACTCGCCAATTGGGGTCCACCCTGCAGAGTTACTAATGAAACGTGCACTCAAAACCAGGCTCTCCTTAGTCCACCCTGACCGCAACGATCAGGTGGAAACCAGGCGTTATCAGCAAAACATGTACCATGATCGCGCGGCTGTATCACACGACATCACTGTAAATGACCCGATGTTTGTGCTGAATCATGGTCATGGCCCCAAATGGGTTGCTGGCACTGTTTTAGCCAAGGAGGGCAATAGCGTGTTTGTTGTCAAACTGCTTAACGGACAAACGTGCAGAAAGCATTTGGACTAGACGAAATTGCGATTTACAGGTAACCAGGAACTACCAGGAGAGGACCTTGCCTTCAGCGATCCACCGACACACACCCAATCAGCAACAGACCTAGCTGCCAACCACGAGGATATCCCACCATCTCCAAGAGTCCAGTCAGCCCATCATCATAGGCAATCCCTCAGAATCGATGAAGAGTTGTTTCCATTCTTAGCATGAGTTCTTAGGTGGCTGTACAGTCCATTTTGAGAACCACAGTCTCTGTCACAGGTGGGACAGACAGTCGTTGAGGGAAAGGGTGGGCAGGGAGCCTGGTTTGCCGCACGCTCCTTCCGCTGCCTGCGCTTGATTTCTGCATGCTCTTGGCGACAATACTTGAGGAGCTCAGCGCCCTCCCGAATGCACTTCCTCCAGTTAGGGCAGTCTATGGCCAGGGACTCCCAGGTGTCAGTGGGGATGTCGCACTTTATCAGGGAGGCTTTGAGGGTGTCTTTGTAATATTTCCTCTGCCCACCTTTAGCCAGTCAGACCAACAGCGCTGCAAGACAGTAGTGGCCCGACCCACTCACCCATGCCAGAAGTGACACTCAGATGATCAACCAGGGAGCACAGAGTTCCGGATCCCCTCAATCTGTAAATAACTCGCATCAAAGACTTTGGGGGGGAATGTTGTCATATATGTATACTCTGTGATACATACTATGCTGGTACCAGTAGAGGGTGCAACTGTGGGAGGCCCAGACAGAAGCTGTATAAAAGGCTGGTCACCACGCAGTGAAGGCACTCTGCAATTACAATAAAGAGACTAAGGTTACAGCAGTTCAAGCACAGCACTAGGCCTTGTGGAGTTATTCTACAGGTAAGTAGATACATATTAGAGTTTATAAGCAATAAAGACGTTGGGGGTGATATTCCATAGCGCTGAAAAATGGGTGTGGCCGAAATGCCCGCGCCTGTTCAAGATGTACAGGCAGCACGTCAACTTCATGCTGCCTGCTAATTATAATGATTGCAGCACACAGCCCAGTGCTGAATGTATTGCTAACAGGTTGCGTACTTAGCAGCAAACCAAGTTCACAATGTTTGAGCAAGGCTAGCTTTACTCAAAGTTAGCCTGCGCCTCTCAAAGGTGAGCTATTTCTGTTGATCACAAAGGTAAAAATGCTTCAGTACTAACTCAAATAGCTCAACAGGCCAGGGAAAGGGTATCCAGGGTCTTGGTCGCTGCCCTCAAACTTGGCGCAGGGGCTGAACACTAGAAGAGAGTTTCTTCAATATTACATTTTTTATTAAAATAGATAAATTTGATAGCACAAAATTGAAGAAAGTTTTTCAGGGACATAACCTTTGTGTAGCAGTCATTACACAGTTAAAACCCTAATAACACCATATCCCTTTGGGTCTAACTTTTATTGGAGTATTTAACAGCATAATTACCGCAGAAGTGTCAAAGTTTTTGTCAGTTTCCATGATTTGAGAGATTTCACTGATTGCCGGCTCTGGCAGGGTGGGGGAGCAGTTAAATACAGACCGCAACTTCCGTATTTTCACATTAGGCATCCGCTAAATCCTGAAGTTGCGGTCAGTTTCAAAGGCAAAATGACAGTGAACACCGCCAGTTTGCCATCATTGGGATCTCAAATTCCGATCGACTGAGATCAAAACTGCTGAAACAGGGACAGCCAGGGAGGAGGTATATTTAAATTTTGTTTATCAGGTAGAAAATCTGAGCCAACGAAGTTAAGAAAATGTTTTAAAAAAAACACAAATACACACATCCCAAATAAAATAATACTTTAAAATCCAAATCATTATTTTTTTTGGTCTATGTGTATTCAGTTTAGCATTTAATACAGGTGTGGTAAGATGAGAATGCCCATTTTATTTCATACAGGATGCCTACAAACAGTAGGAGAAGATGTTCATCCCATATGTCCAGGTTCAATTTTAATCCAAGTCCTAGGAAAGATATATCAGTATGTTAACTCCCTGCACCATATAATCTCCAGCATCTGTTTCTTATAGGGACGGCAGACTTTAAAACACTGAAAGACTAATTTATATTTTTTTTAATCAATATTTATAATTAACTGAATTCGTTGCTTACTGAATTTTTACAGATGGATGTTATCAGTAACTCACTTCAAATATAATCCAGCATGCCACAGTGAAATCTCATTAACCTGCTATTCTATTAGCTGGTTTGCTCTCATAACTGCTAATTTTACAATCATAGTTACTTACATATTAATCAGTTATTAGGGACTGCAGAAACTAAAAGCTCGTTACAAGATACTTAAAACAAAAATTATACAATTGATCCATGAATAAAATTAAGTATAATCCTGTATGCTATATCCTTTTTTTCTTTTGCTTTCTTTTAAGTACAGTTCTTATTGCATCAGTAAGTTTAGCCAGTGAGCAGATGTGCCGTACACATCAGGTTGAATTCCTGTTCTATGTTGAATTAGTTGATCTCAGCAGAGGCGGCAGAAGATTGCTATAATTAGCCTATGTGTCCTGGATTGGGAGTAGGGGAGGTAATTGGTCAGTGTTCTCACTCCTGACCAATATCTAGTGTCCTTGCCAGATATATATGTCTGTGAATATCAGCTGATGATAGCATTAGGCTTATTAATGAGGCCTGTCAACAGTCACTGCCAAGGATCACACATGAATAATGGACACTTCAGCAAGGTACAAGATTTGTGGAATAGATTGGTTGATAGACATGGGCCACAGGAAGGAGCCAACACCTTCAGGCGAGGAGTGAACAAAACAAAACTGGAAAAAAAATACCATCCTTAAATGTTGTTCTTAAAAACATTGAAAAGATATAGGGCTGGGTTTTCGGCTTTACTGATTTCAGGGCGATAATGGCGCTGGGGCGGTCCTGAAACCGCCTGAAAAAATTTTGCGCCCACATCTGCAAATTTCACCCTCCAACGCTGCCCCTCGTGGTATGGCCGCAGCCATTTTGATTACAGGTTCTGCTCCTCATGTTGTGGCCACTATCTTCTGGCTCTCCTTCAGGTAGGCTGTGGTGATCTTTTCTTCCACTTGTTCTGCCCTGGACGTCGGGAATCCACCTCTTTTGATGCTGTTCACCTCTTGCAGTCCTGCCCTGGCCCGGAAAGTGGAGTTTGGATCCTCTGTCTTGGAGATTTCGCTGTGGTGTTGTGGAGTCATTGCCGCACCGTCGAGCTGGACAGTGGAACCTCCGGATGCAGCAATGGATCTATGTTCGAGATCGATTGCCGGGGACTAGAGGCCGTCGCCACTTCGCCTGATGTGGACCAGGTTCATCCAATTCTTGCCCAGTAGTGTGGGACCGTCGCCAGCTACAATCCACAGGGGAGTTTTTTCAACACGCCGCCCTGGGAGACCTGGACGTCCGCGCTGCCAACAATTTGGATTTTACCCTTCTTGTAGGTAAGGACAGGAGACAGTGTCGGTCGATTGGCGAGATTTATCCAAGGTTTTTCAAAGGTCGTTTGGCTCATCACAAACTGACTCGCCCCTGTATCGATTTCCATGGAGACTGGGACCCCGTCGATATCCACTTCCATCGTCTATGGAGAACTTTTGGTGGAGCAAGTGTAAACTCCATACTCTTCTTCCAGGGTTTGAGCAACTTCACCTTCATCTGTGTCGGAGCCCGGGTGATCAGCTCATCAGAGACATGGTGAGTACAGCTTTGTCTGCACATTCTTTGGAAGTGCCCTTTCTCTTTGCAGCCTTTGCATGTATAGGCACTGGTGGGCCCTGTGGTTTCCTCCACAGCACCAGCACGGGGCCATCCGGTTTGCTCCATGTGGCGGACTCAGGGTTGCTGGACTCGGGGCAGCCTTCCTGCCTTTCAAAGTATCCATGCGGTGCACTGCGCTCACCGGTTTAGAGTCCTGCGTCAGTATTCTCTTGGAGTCACCAGCCGAAACCATGTAGGCCTGGCTCAATTGAATTGCTTGCTGCAGGGTGACCGTGATGTCAGCAGAGAGCAACTTGTGCAGGAGGCCCTCGTGGCTGATTCCAATGACGAATATGTCCCTTAGGACTTCATTTAGGTGGTCTCCAAAATCACACGGTGCAGCTAGTCTTCTGAAATGTACAGCATACTTCGTAATTTCTTGGCCTTCAGGTCGCCGGTAAGTGTAGAACCGGTGCCTGGCTGTGAGGATGCTTTCTTTCTGTTTTAGTTGTTCCTGTATGAGTGTTACAAGTTCCTCATAGCTTTTGGTGGTTGTCTTCACTGGGGCTAACAAGTCCCTGACGAGACAATGGATGGTGGGCCCTGCGCTTGTTTGGTCGTGTAGCTGGTGTGTTTCCATCCAGGTCGTTGGCTATAAAGAAATGTTCCAATCTTTCTGCGAAACCATCCCAATCTTCCCCCTCTGTAAATTGCTGAAAATTGCTGAGGTTAGACATGTTGTGCGGGTAGTTCGTGACCTCATATCCTCGTCACCAGTTATAGTATATGTAGACACCTTTAGTAATGACTCCACGAGGCAGGATATGATACTAAAACTGTGTAGACCTGTAGTCCTTTATTTGCAGCTCCTCGAGTGAGGACACCAAGCTGTGAGTTCCTTTTTATACTGGGTTACCTACAGTGTGCAGGTAACCCTTCGGTCTCCAACAGCAGCACCCTTTGGTGTACAGGTAAGGTGTGTACAGTGTAAGGGTACATTCAGTGTTGCATAACAGTGTTACAGACATCACACAGTAAACAGGCATGCATATAGAACAGTCGCCATTTTGCACATGCGCAGACGCGTTTTAGTTTTCCCGGGCGCAGTCGGTACATTAGGACACTGTGCTTTCCTGTGCATATGCACAGATGACCTGGCCCACCTCTGAGACTTCGGCAGAGATGGCGCAGCAAGAGGTCAGGCAGCCTGCCAAAGATTCTCCTCCGAGGCTGCTGATGTCTTAGTGCAGACTGTTGAAAGGAGGTGGTCTGTACTCCATCTGGTTGGGGGAACATAAGAACATAAGAAATAAGAGCTGGAGTAGGCCACTTGGCCCCTCGAGCCTGCTCTGCCATTTAATAAGATCATGGATGATTTGATCTTAGCCTCAACTCCACCTCCCTGCTCTGTCACCATAACCCTTGACTCCCTTATCGTTAAAAAACCTGTTTATCTCCCAACTTAAATATATTCAATGACCCAACCTTCACAGCTCTCTGAGGTAGAGAATTCCAAAAGTGCATGACTGTCTGAGAGAAGAAATTCCTCCTCATCTCATTCTGAAACTATGCCCCCTAGTTCTAGATTCCCCCGAGGGGAAACATCCTCTCTGCATCTACCCTGTCAAGCTCCCTCATAATCTTATATGTTTCAATAAGATCACCTGTCATTCTTCTAAACTCCAATGAGTATAGGCCCAACCTGCTCAACCTTTCTTCATCTCAGGAATCAACCTAGTATTTTCAAGTGGATCTGGCGTGAAATCACACAGGACGTGTCTGCGGTAGACACGGTGGCCAGGATTGGCACACAATGCCGCAAGAAGTTCAGTGACCTCATGAGGGTCGTCAGGGTGAGTACCCTTCACATTTATGTAGGCCTGCCATCCTTTCAAGATCAATGGAGCACACAATGTGAATTATTTGATGGAACTGCTCCTGCTCAATGTGTTGAAGGCCATGGTGTGGATTGCAGAATGCAGCAGAAAGCTGAAGGCTCACTTCTCCAGCCATTGCCTTTGCATTCAGGATGCATGTACCCTCTTGTACCCTAATCATTGTCAAGCCTCCTTACACTCCACTCTCACTGCTGATATGTATTTTCTAAACATCACCCTGAGCCGCTATGCTACCTGCCTCTCACTTCCTCCCAAACTTTGGCAAACCTCAGTCAACAGCCACACAGATTGAAGAGAATACATTTGCACATTCACACAGTGACAGCTATTGAACTATGGAAGGCATATGTGGCACAACAGTAGGTGGACTCTTACTGAACCCTTCTTATTCTTCTTATTGCAAGCCAAGCTCTCGCACAACAGACACGAATAGTGACCTACAAGAGGGGGGCAGCCAGAGCTGCTGGACCCAACGGATGTCGAACAATAAGTCTCGGCCCTCATAGGTATCCCAGTTTGGACAGTGGCCAGGGGCGATGCCGAGCTCCCTTAGTGTAGTGAGGGTATGTAAATGGAACACACGACTGATGTGATTTCATTGTTCTCTAATATCAAGTGGCCGAGCCCCTTTACATGTACATGTCCAATGCTACCTTCCTCCTATCACCCTGCCCCCTCCCCTGCTGCTAACCACACGTCTGTTGTGTTCTGCTTGCAGAGGACCGGCCGTAAGCATAACAGCCTTTTCGGGAGCCATCTACATCTGGCCACAGGGGAGACAATGAGAGAGACAATGTAAGCTTTCCCCCAAACCAGACAGCCCAGCAGTCGCTCCGGCTGCCGACTCTACATTTGGGGACGATGCCAATTTCCCAGGGTTTGAGGACTCTGAGGCTCCTGGCCCCAGTCGCCTACAGCAATGCCTAGCAGGAGGGGAAGCTCAAAGGCCAGCTCTCCAAAGGATGAGTCGGCATCATGGTACTGCTGAAGAACAGGCAGACGTGGACTTGGACTTGGTGGCAACGCCCAGGAAGACCACAAATGCACCACAAATTCATGGATGCATTGGGTAGGATCCCCGAGAGCATCGACAAACTTGCTGCGAGTGTTGTGGAGGCTGCATCAAGCATTGTCCGTGCAATTCAATACTCCAGCGAGGTCATCCTTGCCCATTCACAGAGGCAGGTGGCCTCCAGCAGCAACAGTGGCAGGCCAGAGTGTGTGGCGTGTGCCATTGATCACGTTGCAGCAGCTATCGCATTGCAGGAACAAGCTACACTTCAGCTTGGTGATGTCATGCGGTCACTGACTGGTGCCACCCTCTCTGTCTTCCCCAATGTCCAACGGGGAAGGAACGGTGCCAAAGCAGGCCAGCAAGTTGTGGTGACACATTGTGCTCCGGATGCTGCGGTCCAGCCCTGTCAGAGTGTGAGTGGTTCCCAGGAAATGGAAGATGCTGTCCTTCCTCAGGACAACAGCATTACTGCTCCCACCACTGACTCTCCCACTATGCACTTTATGCAGTCCACACAACAGCAATCAGAGACTGCTTCTGCCGATGGTCAGGCGCAACGATCCGTAGCCAGGCCTTACAAGCCTAGAGCTGCTCCAGGGCATCATCATCCCTCAAGCAGCCTTGCTGTAGGCACTGAAGCCTCACTGAGGAGGAGCAGCAGACGTGAGAGGGGGATGAAGGGAAGGAAGGGGAAATGTCAGGGCAAGTCCCATTAAGGGGTGGCACAACCTTGTGCAGTTGCGTTGGTATATAATGAGGGTGCCTGTAAATAGTTGTTTTTCGATAAGTGAACTTGTTGTTCAGTGACTTGCAGCAGAATGCTGTTTATTTTTTTGTTTAGTGCTGTTGGGGGGATATCGTTCATCACTTGTTTTGATAAAAATGTTAGTTTGGACCCTTTGCCGTTGGTGTGGTGTGCATCTTTCCAAAGCTCAGCATAGATGTGCCTTTATGGTGGTACGTAACGTGGCCAGTATTAGATTCATCCCTCAGTGGTCCATTATGAGCTGGCGACCTGCGGCTCTTGCTACGGCAGCATCCCCACGCTGCCTTCCCCGAACGCTCTGGACGGAGCCTTCAACAGGTCTCCGAATTCATTGTGGTGTGCTGCATGCTACACTACTTGGCCATCATGAGGGGCCAGGCATGAGTATTGCAACATCATGAGTATTGCAAGCCCACCTCAGGAGGAAGAGAATGACAAAGAAGAGCTTGGCAAGGCACCGATTGCACAGCCGCCCCATCCACGGGGGAGGCCGCTTCAGCACCCCAATTATATTTTCGATGATGTTGCAGGTGGCTGCGTGGCTCTCATTATGGTGCTGCTCGGCTTCTGTGGTGGGGTTGTGGAGGGGTGTCATGAGCCAGGTGGCGAGGTCATATCCTTTGTCGCTGACAGCTGTGCCCGTCCCTTTGTTGCTGAAACATTCATGAGACACTGCTCTCATGCAAGATGAAAGCATCATGTGCGCTCCCTGGATAGCAGGCATTAAATATGAAGATGCGCTGCATGTGGTCACACACCAAGCTGGATGTTTCAGGATTGGTATCCCTTTCAGTTTCTGAATAACATTGTTGAATAGTGCCAAACGTACATGCCGGATTCTGGCACTCCCTGCTCATTGGGAACTTTATGAAGTCCATTCTGCGGGCGTACAGAGCCTTTATAACGTGCCGAATGCAGCGATGTGCAGCATATTGAGAGATGCTGCATATGTCTCCTGCTGCTGCCTGGAAGGATTGGAGGCATAGAAGGCAAATGCGACAGTCACCTTCACTGTGACAGTCAGCACAGTCCTCTTGGTGGGTAGTAGGCTGTGGGTCTGCCTGTAGGAGCTGGCATATCTGTCAGCGCCTTCTAAATGGTACTATATTGAGGGGAGTGCAAGAGCGGAGGGACCTGACATATACACAACTCTTTGAAGGTGGCAGGGCAAGTTGATAATGCAGGTAAGAAAACATAGGGGATACTTGGCTTTGTAAATAGGGGCATTGAATACAAAAACAAGGAAGTCCTGTCAAACTATTACAAATCACTGATTAGGCCTCAGCTGGAGTATTGTGTCCAATTCTGGCAACCATTTTTTAGGAAGGATGTCAAGGCCTTGGAAGTTTACCAGGATGATACCAGGGATGAGAGACTTCAGTTATATGGAGAGATTGGAAAAGCTGGGATTGTTCTTCTCAGAGCAAAGGAGGTTAAGGGGGGACTTAATACAGGTTTTCAAAATTATGAGTTTTTTTAGAGCAAGTAGAGAAAAACTGTTTCCTCTGGCAAGTTGGTCGGTAACTACAGGTCACAGATTTAAAACAATTGGTAAAAGAACTAGAGAAGAAATAAAGAGATTTTTTTTCACACAGAATGTTGCTAAAATATGGAACACTCTACCTGAAAGAGTGGTAGAAAAAGATTCCATTGGATCTTTCAAAAGGCATTGGACATGTACTTGAATTGGACTAATTTGCAGGGTTATGGAGAAAAAACTGGGGTGTGGGACTAAATTGAACAGTACTTTCAAAAAGCCATTGTGTTGTCCAAGGACCCACTGTACAGTTCAGTTGAAAGCTTTGTTGTCTATTTTGGTAAGATGTATGTGTGTTTTAGTAAAGTCAGTCAAGTTAGCTTATTTTCCCATCTGCAAGCAGGTTATGATTGGTTACTTTGCTTTGTAAGCTAATTCTAATTGTATATATGTATGTTTATATAAATTAAGTATTCATGAGCAAATCAATGAGTTAATTAATAAGGAAAGTAGTTACAATCTTACGTTGCATTTTCACAGGTATGATATCGTATATACTGACTGATAAAATAATATACAATTGGAACGTTAAGCTGAAGAAGACAGCATAGCTTTTATGATAGTTGACCGAGAAATGTAGCTCGCCATTATTATGCGCATGATTTTGTAACTAAAGCTCATAAAAGGCCGTTGAGATAATGATTGACCAAAGCCAACAACAATGTGAAAACCACTCAAGCTGTGCCTCCTGTCATGAGTTTGCTTTGTGCATACTAGCATAAAAGTTATTGCTCACCCCCTGTTACTAAATAGCAATGCTGTGTTCCACAACACTGATCCTGGGCTAGTATCAAGAGAACAGCTTTTGGCTCATTTGCATCTCAGTTAGTGCCTCGGCGGGGTGTTAAATGGTGTTTTTTGGCATTATGCCGGGAGTCCAGGATTTACCACCGGACGGAAGATTCGGCTATTGGTTTGTGCCGGCGCAAAAACTTACCACCTCGTCCTCTGTTTTTAGTGTGATGTTGACGTCAATCATCGTGCAACGCTGCGCTAGCAGCCTGGAGGGAACATTCGGCCTTGATGCCTCATTTAACGCCCGCCTCATGAAATGCCTGAAAAAAACAGGCAGTCCCAGGGTGTGACAGGCGGTATTGGCAGCATTTTTAAATGGAGGGATGAGGATCCTACATCGCAGGCCATATTGACTACAATGGTTGCGCACATAATGCTGTGTGAAGCTCCAACTTGCAAACTTCACTTTTATCTGCCATTACATTGCCCTTCCAATTTCAGTGAGAAAATTCTATGGGGGCTTTACTAGTTTGCCAGCATATCATGCTCTATGCTATTGCCAGACGGTGTCAAGCTAGAGGAAGGACGCTTGACCCTGTCGACCCACGGATGATGAGAGGCCGAAGCCATCCGGGGAGGAGGGCTTATCCCTCATGTGTTTACAGGCACCAACGCTCAGACCTCCAGCTCTCTGAGGAGCAGTGTGTGAGAAGGCTGCGCTTCTGAAAGGAAGTGCTGACAGAAATATGCCATTACAGGCAGCCCGATGCCTGCACCGCTCTGGAGGCAGCCTTCAATACTACCTTCAACAGGTATCCGAATTCATTGTGGTGTGCTGCATGCTGCATAGCTTGGTCATCATGAGGGGCCAGGCATTGCCAATGGGTATTGCATGCCCGCCTCAGGAGGAGGAGGAGGACAATGAAGAGAAGCCTGGCAAGGCCCCCATTCGATAGCCACCCCATCCATGGAGAGGCAGCGTGGAGGTGCTGCCGGACCAATACTTGCATGTTGCCAACTTGTAACGGACCTTCTCTTAAATGGCGCAAACTGAGGGATGGAGCTAATACTGGACACACTATGTGCCCCCATAAAGGCACATCTCCAGTGAACATTGGAATAATGCACAAGACACCAATGGCAAATGATGAGTCATAAATTTTGCTGCAGCAAAACCACAAAAACATCCCCATCAAAATATAGCCATACAATATACAATGTTATGTTGCAGGGCACTAAACAACACTGAAATATCTTTAACGCCGCGAGTTTCGGCTCAGGCGCACAAAGTTCGTTGTGTAACGCCTGACTTAACGCTAACGCTCCTCCAACTTGCATTTTCGCTGAAACTTGCAGTTGGAGGTGCAAACTATTTTCAGGCGCTAACTTTAACGCCCCAAAAAGCCCCAAATCCAGCTTGTAGAATTGTACTAATTTGCAGTGTTATAGGGAAATAACTGGGGTGCAGGACTAACTTGAACAGCACTTTCAAAGAGCCAACACAGGTCAAATGGCCTCATTCTGTTCTGTAGGATTTTATGAAGGATTGCCAAGATCTGTTTGGATAGCATGTTTTTTCTAAATCCAAATTCCCTGATCATACTGTTGTGAGTACGGTGGGGATATATGTTTGTGTTTCTTGTAGACCATTAAATCATCGGTGAGCCAAATCACATGCCCCAGTTCAAAAAATATTTATCCCTAATTCTGAGAATATTGTCATATGGGTATGGCTTGTTATAGGCTTAGCTACAGGACAAAATGTAGATCACTGAATCTGAAAATTAGAAAGGCTCAGAGAGCATATGAAAATGAATGGTAGGTAACATAAACGGAAATAGTAAAGGATTTTTATGAACTCATAAAATGCAAAGAAATAGAAAAGGAAACGATAATACTGATTAGATGTAAGGAAATCTTTTGGAAGTTAAAGAAATGGCGGAGATATTAGATTAATACTTTGCCTTGCTTTTCACAGAAGAGTATGGTAGTGGGAACAAAAGGAGGAGGCAGACCAAAATATTGAATAATTACCGTTAAAGAGGTAGTACTGAAAGTGAAGAAGCATAGTGCCCTGATGGCCTATACCCTAGAATGCTAATGGAAGTCAGAAAAGAAATAACAGAGGCTCTGACCACAATCTTTCAAATATCCTAGATATAGAATTTGTATCAGAGGTTTGGAGAGATATATAAATAAACAGATAAGTGTAGATCAGTCAGCCTGAGATCAGTTGTGATTAAACTTCCAGAGGCCACAATAAAGGATAAAATGAATGTCCACTTGGAAAAAAATGGGTTAATTGAAGACACTCAACATTGATTTGTACAAGACAGATTGTGTTTGACAAATTTAATAGAGTTCTTTGGCAATTAACAAAGTGTAGTCATAAAGAAAATATAGTAGATGTATATAGATTTTCAGAAGTTGTATGATAAGATAGCACAAAGGAGACTTGATAAATGGATAGTGAAATTCAACTGCGACAGGGATGAAAAATGAACGGTAGCAGATCATCAACCCATAATAAACCTCGACTGATTTTCTTTTTCATTACTTCCTAGGTTTTGTAAACTGGAGCATTGAGTACAAAAACAAAGAGGTAATGCTAAACCCATACAAAACATTGGCTAAGCCACTAATTGAAGGTCATTGTCCCGAGACGTTAATGTTGTATCTCTCTGCACAGATGCTTTCTGACCTATTGAGTGTTTTCCAGCATTTTCTGTTTTTATTTCAGATTTCAAGCATCCACAGTGTATGCTTTTGGATTAGCTAGGCCACTGTTCGAACATTATGTCTTGTTTTGGGCAACCTTCTAGGAAGATGTCAAGGCCTTGGAGAGGCTACAGAAGAGATTTATTAAGATGAAAGGCTTTTGTTTTGCCATGTGCCAGTGAGTATAGGAATAGTAAGATAAACAAGTTAGTGTGGCAGAAGAACTTGTGCAGAAGGTGGGCTTCAGATTTCTGGGGTATTTGGAGCAGTTCTGGGACAGGAGAGATGAGTTGCACCTCTACAGAGTTGGGATCAATGTCCTCGCGGGAAGGTTAATTATTACTGTGGGAGGGGGTTTAAACTAAGTTGGCAGGGGGATGGGCACAAGGATGCAACATTGGAGAGGAGAACCAAGATGCACAGAGGACTGGGAGAGGCAAATAGCACTAGAGTAAAGAATAGTTCAGAAATAGGAAGAATCAGATGGGGACAAATACGAAGTTGTGTTCGATGGATTTGAAGTGCATGTACGTGAATGTAGAGTGTTGTAAATAAGATACTCTACACTTAAATAAGGTTGGTGAGTTGCAGGCACAAATCGATACATGGGACTATGTTATAGTGGTAATAACAGAAACCTGGGTCAAAGAAGGGGAGGATTGGGAACTTAATATTCCTGGTTACAAGATATTCAGAATAAAGAGGGAAAGAAATAAAGGAACGCGGAGGGTGGGGGGCGGGGCGGGGCAGGGTGGGGTGGCTGCATTGATCGAAGAATCTATAATAGCACTGGAGAGGGATGATGTAGTTACAAGGCCAAAGCAGAGTCTATATGGTTGAATTAAGGAAAAATGGAGGAGCTATGTAAATTTTCTAGATCTCTGGAATTAAATTGACAGCAAGACCGATTCTTTTAAAACAATTTGGAATAGTTTATTAAACACACACACATGCACATCTATCAGAGAAACAGCAGTCCTCAGCTACCTTACAGATCTATTTAGTTACAATAGATACAATGATGTTACAAAATTAAAAAAAGGTATAACAAGGTATACTTCACTTCCCTCTGGCAAAGCACACGGCCTGCTTCTTTGTTTGTAGAGGAAGATCCTGCTTTGCCATGTGCTAAGGAGAAGATACACCCAGCAATCCTTGTTTGGATTATTATACCCCTTACGGCCATTGTTTCTCAGAAAGCCTCAGGATTGGGTATTATTTCCAGGGCCATTCCTGATTGGCTTCTCCTCATACATGTGTCTGTCTGGAGTGCCAGTGCCATTCCTTGATTAGGTTCATGGATTTCCAATTAAGATCTTTTCTAGTTAGATGAGTTTCAAAGCCATGCTGACATGAAATTGGGGAAGTCACCCATTTTATTTCTTCTAAAACTGCAGCCTTTCCATATAATCTACACTTTTAACATTTTTATATATATATAGAATCAATGTTATCATTACTAAACACTTTTATTCTTAGACTCCCCACCTTGAGGGGAAATATCCTTATTGACTCTTCATATGGTTTATCTCCTCAGGGTTCACATATCATAAAAGGGTTCTGATAGCTCTGCTTTTTATGTTTCTGTGAGGTGGATGACCGCTGTATAATAATCTTTAAACCTAGAGAGAGAGAGAGAGAAAAGTGGATGGCCTGACTCGGCCCCCATCTCATAAGGTGTATTGCAACACATGGGGGATTTACACCCCGACCTGTGTGAGAACACCACTGCAGGTTGGGGCTATAAATAGAGCTGGAGTGCCGGGCCCTGGAACATCGTGGGTGAAGGAACGGCGAATGAGGATACGGGGCCCAGAAGAGCCGAGGGTCCAGGGACAGTACAGGCCTGCCCACACTGCGATATGTGTGCACACAGGGTCCATGCAGCAGAGCAGGTCTCCAGTCATCCTGGTTCAACCCTTGCCACTGGATAAAGGCTTAGCTTTGTCGAGCCCTTATGGTGGCTAATGTGCAACGCTCACCACACGTTAAAAAAATCCACCTACAGGCATATTCCACCTCCTCAATTGGAGTTCAGGACTGGAACATCGGGTCCTTCATTGAAACATCTGTGAACTCTTGTGGAACCAAGTCATCCTCGTTCGAGGAACCGCCTATGATGATGATGATGACTATAGTACAATAACATCTCCAATGGAGACCCTCCCCTTCCCGTATCTTCAGTGCACCGTTGCTTCTCGCAGCACATTGATGATATTTGTAAGTCATGCTGCAGCTCCTGCTTCTCCATCTTCCCTCGGCTTCGGTCGTGGCCGGTATCGTCCCGACAATCATAAGGATCCGTATCATGGTCTGTGGGAAACAAGATCAGTGCAGTATTTACTCTTTGGCAGTTTTTAACTGATTAATGTGAAATTATTTCTTGTACTTACCACCCTTTTCCCCGGTAACTGAATCAAATAAACAGTGGGGTTGAATTGATCTATAATCTTATGCGGTCCCCACCACCTGGGCTCAAAGGCAGCTTCTTTTTCCCATAATTTGGAATCGTTACTGAGTCTTCCACCTGATATACAAAGGGATGTACTTTCTTGTCAAAGTACCTTTTAATTTGTCTTTTTGACTTCCCCAATTTGGAGGCCATAAATCGATTCATCTGATTGGTGTGATCTACCATTGGTTCCAGCCACTTGGAACTACATGATTTCGATGTCAGGAGACTCATCCCTGTTAGTGTTGGTTAGCCTGTGCATTCTCATGAGTCTCGCAGTCATGACCTGATATGGGAAGACCCCTGTTGTTTAGTGAGGTGTGGACTGTTATATATAAATAAAGAGTCTGACTGGATACTGTGAGTTCAAAGTAAAGTATGACCCTAGTCTTTTATTGCAGGTCGCCAGAGTGCCTCTCCAGTCTGTGAGGCCTTCTTATGTACCTGTGCTCCCAAGGGATTGTGGGATCCCTTGGGAACTCCAGGGGATGAGCCTTCTGGCTGTACAAGGTATATACAAGTTTACATACATAACAACACTCCACCCCCCCCCCCCCCCCCCCCCTCCCCCCAAAAGTCAACAGTGTAACTATTTACAAGGTGAGTCAATCTGGGGCCTTTCTTTCCCTGGTTGATTGTCTCGGTGCAAATGCTGCTTTTGGTGAATCGTTTCTTGGGCCCTCGCTGGGCTGCTGTGCAGCTGGCCTTACTGGGCTGCCTGGTGTGGTGAGTCCTGCTGAGCTGCTGTGGGTGATGGGTTCTGCTTAGTGGTCAACCACTGTGTCGGTTGCCACTGGTGTGAATGTTGGGGGATCAAAGAAGGTAGGGTCCAAAGTTGATTACTCAGGATAGTCTGCGAATCTGAGTTTGATTTGGTCCAAGTGTTTCAGGTGAATGAATCCATTTGAAAGTTTGACCCTAAACACCCTGCTCCCCTCTTTGGCCACAATAGTGCCAGGAAGCCACTTGGGACCTTGTCCATAAGTCAATACAAATGCAGAAACATTGATTTCAATTTCGCGTGACACATTACCGCTATCATGATATGTACTTTGTTGAAGCTGCGTGCTCTCTACCTGTTCATGTAGATCAGGGTGAACTAACGAGAGCCTTGTCTTAAGTGCCCTTTTCATAAGCAGTTCAGCAGGTGGAATCCCAGTGAGCGAGTGGGGTCTCGTGCGGTAGCTAAGCAGAACTCGGGATAGACGAGTCTCCAATGAGCCTTCAGTTATCCTCTTCAGGCCCTACTTGATAGTTTGCACTGCTCTCTCTGCCTGACCATTGGATGCTGGTTTGAACGGGGCAGATGTAACATGTTTGATCCCGTTATGAGTCATGAATTCTTTGAACTCGGCACTGGTAAAACATGGCCCATTGTCGCTCACAAGGACATCAGGTAGGCAGTGTATGGCAAACATGGCCCACACGCTTTCAGTAGTGGCAGCGGACATGCATGCCGACATTATCTCACATTCAATCCATTTGGAGTACGCGTCTACAATCACAAGGAACTTTTTACGCAAAAACGTGCCTGCATCGTCGACGTGTACCTGGACCATGGTTTGGAGGGCCAAGATCATAAACTTAGTGGCGCCTCCCTGGGTGCATTGCTTAACTGCGAGCACGTGTTACATCTGTGCACGCAGGACTCTAAATCCGCATCAATACCGAACCACCACACGTGGGATCTGGCTATCGCTTTCATCATTATGATGCCTGAGTGGGTACTGTGGAGGTCACTGATGAAGGTCTCTCTGCCCTTCTTGGGGACTACTATCCGATTGCTCCACAGAAGGCAGTCTGCCTGTATAGACATTTCATCTTTGCGCCACTGGTACAGCTTATTAGTGGCTTATGATCCGTTTCCAATTCAAATTTTAGCCCAAACAGATATTGATGCATTTTCTTTACCCCATAGACACACGCTAACGCTTCTTTTTCAATCATGCTGTCGGCTCTTTCAGTCTTAGACAGGCTCCTGGATGCATAGGCAACTGATTACAATTTCCCAGATTCATTAGCTTGTTGAAATACACACCCAACGCCATACGACGACGCATCACATGCTAGTACCAAATGCTTACATATATCATACAACACTAGCAATTTGTTTGACCATAACAATTTTCTAGGTTTTACAAAGGCATTTTCTTGGTTTTTGCCCCATACCCATTCGTCTCCTTTACGCAGTAAGGCGTGCAGTGGTTCTAACAGTGTGCTGAGACCCAATAAGAAGTTACCAAAGCAGTTCAGGAGTCCTAGAAACGACCGCAGCTCCGTCACGTTCTGTGACCTCGGTATGTTCTCGATTGCCTCTGTTTTCGAATCGGTGGGCCTGATGTCGTCCGTCGTGATTCTTCTCCCCAGGAACTCCAATTCAGGCGCCAGGAAAATGCACTTCGAGCGTTTCAACCTGAGCTCCACACGGTTGAGTCGACTAAGAACCTCCTCCAGGTTCTGCAGATGCTCGACTGTCTCCCGACCTGTAACCAAGATGTCGTCCTGGAAGACCACCACGCGCGGGATCGACTTCAGTAAGCTTTCCATGTTTCTCTGGAATATCGCTGCGGCTGATCGAATTACAAACGGGCATCTGTTATAAATGAAGAGACCTTTGTACGTGTCGATGCAGGTGAGGCCCTTCAATGATTCCTCCAGCTCCTGAGTCATGTAGGCCGAGGTCAAGCCCAGCTTCGTGAAAGTCTTTCCTCCCGCCGGCGTAGCAAAAAGGTTGTCAGCCTTTGGTAGTGGGTATTGATCCTACAGGGAGAAATGATTGATAGTTACTTTGTAATCACCACAGATTCTGATGATGCCATCTCCCTTAAGGACGGGAATAATCGGACTGGCCCACCCGTTGAATTCGATCGGCGAAATGATGCCTTCTCATTGCAGTAGGTCCAGCTCGATCTCTACCCTTTCTCTCATCATGTACGGTACTGCTCTCGCCTTGTGATGGATGGGTCGCGTCCCCGGAATTAAGTGGATCTGCACTTTGTCCTCCCTGACCTGCTCCTTGGAACTTCCCGATGCCTGATTCACACAGCGAAGGGAACTTGTTTAAGACCTGGGCACACAAAGTGTTGTCAGCGGGCGAGAGTGCTCTGATGTCGTATCAGTTCCAGCGTATCTTTCCCAGCCAGCTCCTGCCAAGCAGTATGGGACCATTGCCCTGTACCACCCAGAGTGGTAGCTTGTGTACCGCTCCATCGTAGGAGATTTTTACAGTCACACAGCCGATTATGGGAATCAGTTCCTTTGTGTAAGTTCTCAGTTTCCTGCGAATGGGTGTCAAGACTAGCCTTGAGGTCTTGCTGCACCAGAAGTTTTCAAAAGTCTTTTTGCTCATATAATGGACTGGCTCGCGCCCGTGTCCAGCTCCATTGACACCGGGAGTCCATTTAATTCAACCTTCAGCATTATCGGGGGATACTTTGTGGTAAATGTGTGCACCCCATATAGCTCTGCCTCCTTGGTCTGAGGTTCTGATTCGTCGTGATCCACCGTGGATCTGTCCTCCTCTGCAACATGGTGGTTTGCAGGATTAACAGGGTTTTCAGCTCGCCTGCGCATACATGTGAGCTGTCCCATTGTTCCACAGTCCTTGCAAATGTACTCTTTGAATCGGCATGAATGGAAATGATCACCCCTGCAGCGCCAACAAGGTGTTAATGGCCTTGCATTCATCACCCTTGATGGTGGACTCTGAGACATCTACGGACGTGCAGCTGCAGACATGTGGGACCTGCCCTGTATGTTGCAATTTGAAAACAACATCACTTTGTTCACAGTACTTGTAGCAGCACTCGTGTACTGAGAGATTTGCTTAGTATTGTCACTGGTGGCAATGAACGCCTGGACTATCGCTATGGCCTTACTCAAGGTTGGGGTCTCTACAGTCAAAAGTTTGCGAAGTATCACTTCATGGCCAATGCCAAGTACAAAAAGCCTCTGAGCATGTGCTCCAAATGTCCTTCAAATTCACAATGTCCTGCAAGGCATCTTAGCTCAGCGACATAACTTGCCACTTCCTTGCCTTCAGACCTTTCGTTGGTGTAGAACCGGTACCTCGCCATCAGAACACTTTCCTTCGGGTTCAGATGCTCCCGGACCAGTGTGCACAAGTCATTGTGTGATTTCTCTCTGGTTTTCACTGGAGCAGGCAGATTTTTCATGAGGCCATATGTTTGTGCCCCACAGACGGTGAGGGGAATCGCCCTTCGTTTGACAGCGTTCGCTTCTCCTTCCAGCTCGTTGGCCATGAAGTATTGGTCGAGTCGCTCCACGAAGGTTTCCCAATTATCTCCCTCTGAGAATTTCTCCAGGATGTCCACTGTTCTCTGCATCGTTGGGTTCGTCATCTGTATCCCATCGCCAGTTGTTATATATGAATAAAGAGTCTGACTGGATACTGTGAGCTCAAAGTTTGACTGTCGTCTTTTATTGCAGGTCTCCAGAGAGCCTCTCCAGCCTGTGAGGCCTCCTTAAGTTCCTGTGCTCCCAAGGGATTGTGGGATCCCTTGGGACTCCAGGGGATGAGCCGTCAGGTGGCTGTACAAGGTATATACAAGTTTACATACATAACATGGACCTCATTGCCATTAAGCACATTGGCAGCATGTTAGCCCATTGAGTGGGGTGGTCCATGCACAATTTTTTTAACATTAACTTAAGGGTCCTTTTCCCCCTTTCGACCCCTCCAGATGAATGGAGGTGGTGAGCAATATGCAGTTTGTGTTTTATCCCCAACATTTACTGCAGCTGGGTAAAAATTTTACCTTGATCGCTGTCCACTTGTACTGGTACTCCCCACCTACAAAACACATGATTTAATAATGTTTTCGCTGCCATGATTGCAGTGTTGGAGCAGCAGGGGAACGCTTCAGTCCATTGAGTGAATTGATCCTCCACCACTAGGGCATGCTGAAAATTGCCTTGTGCCTGTCGAAGTGGGCCAATGAAGTCTATCTGGAGGTGAGTCCATGGCCCTTGAGATAGAGGCGCGCTTTAAAGCAAGGCTCGGTTAGTGCATGCGGGAGGATTGTGTTGCAGGCACGGTAGGCATTGTGCCACGTATTGGTTGATTGTTTCCCTCATCGAAGGCCACCAAGCTGTGGATGCTACCTTATAGAAGGTTACCAGGGCTGAATAGTGCCCTGCTGTGGGGTGGGAGTGAAAGAGGGAGAGCAGTTCCTGACCCACCTCTGGAGCCCAGGCTGTCGGTTGAGGAAGGGGTCTGCCTTCCTCGTGCCAGGCGCTTACAACAGCATATGACCAATATTGCTGCTGCAGGGATTTTAAATCTAGGTGATCTGTTGGGGAGGTCTTGCTAACAGCATTGCAGGGCTCAACAACTAATCCTCTATCACCCCAGCAATCTCAGCATCCTTGGCTGCTCTGTCTGCTCTGAAATTTCCCTCACTATGTGGACCCCCTTTTCTATGGGCTGCTACCTTTCCTATGAAGCAGGGCTGGGATCGCTGGTAAAGGTATGACCAGAGCAGGTGTAACCAGGACCCATGGACCAGGGCCTTACCATCTATCATATAATAGTCATTTTTGTGGTATGGGGCAGGGAGAGCATGGTGTTTATAGCATAGGCACTATCGGACCAAATATTCACGGGTCTATCTGAGGTTTCCTTCACAGCGTTTAGAAATGCAACGATTTCTGCATATTATGAAGACTGTCTGTTGCATATTCGCTGGATGGTTCTTTCTGGCAATACCACAGCATACCCAGTATGGGGGATCCCGCAATGTGATATGAGGACCCATCGATGTAGACATCTAGGGCACCCTGTATGGGCTCTTTCTGCACAGGATGGGTCTCAAAGTTAATCAGGGGTAATGGACATTCATGCAGGTCCCCCTCATAGATCAAAAATTGTGGCAGCAATGTGGTGGGTCTGGAAATGGTATCAATGTCTCTTTCCATAAATTCCAATGTCCATTTACTGAGGCGCTGTGAGGAAACAAGCGAATCTCCAGGTTTCATCAGTAGTTTCAGAGGTGTGTGCCGCTGTGCAGGATTGTAGCCTGTAACCCAGTAATAAAAGTAAAGTGATGTACCAACCAGAAGACGGCCAGTAGGTGGCGCTCGCATGCGGTATATGTTTTTTCTGCCCCCTGCAGGATTCGAGACGCATATGCAATGGTCTATAGTCGATCACTCGTGTTTGGCACAGAACTGCAGTGAGACTTTGTTCTGTGGCCCCGACCTCTAAATTAAAGGGCTGTGTGGGGTCAGGAGGGATCAGACATTGGGCCTGTATCACTGTAGTTTTTAATTTCGCCACAGACAGGGTGTGGGCATCAGTCCATGCCGAGTGTATGTCATCATCCTGCAGTTTTATTAAATCATACAGGGGCTCTGTGCACTCTGCAAAGCCTGGGACAAAGTTCCTTTGGTACCCCACCAAACCTAAGAATGATCGTAGGGCTGTTTTGGAAGTGAGTAATGGCAGTCACTGTCTTATCTCCACCTTCTGAGAGTCGGGGGATGATCCCTCTAGAGAAATGGACATTTCTAGAAAGGTGACCCGTTCTTTTACTAATTGATCCTTACGGGGATTCACCTTTAGTCCCGCCTGGACCAACAATGTCAAAAGTTCGTGCAAAAGGGACAGATGCTCCTCCATGCTGTCGGTTGCCAGCACTAGGTCGTCTATGTACTGAAGCAAGCAGGTCGGACGGGAAAAGTCTTTTAAAATTACAGCCATTCTTTTGTGGAATATCGTGGGGACATTGTGGAACCCCTGAGGCAGGCATGTCCAGGTGTAGCTCTGGTCCTCAAATGTAAACGCAAATTTGTACTGGTCATCCCCTTTAACAGGGATACTCCAGAATCCATTGGCGATGTCAAGGATCGAGAAGTATTTGGAACCAACAGGAATTTGAGATAATATGGTGAGAGTTTCTCTTACTACCGGTGAGCAGGCTGGTGTTACAGAATTTAACATTCTGTAATCAATAGTCAGCCGCCAGCTGCTATCAAGCTTTTTAACCGGCCATGCAGGTGAATTGGTCATGAAAGTGCCTGTCCAAACAACACCCTGCTCGACTAGGGATTTTACAGTGCCTCGGGTGTAAGGGTGACTCTCTCTGGGGATGGGGTACTGTTTAGTGAATGAGTGGGGGGTCCCTCAATAGACTATTTGCCTGCCATTTTTCCACAGTCATGCTTGCATGTGGCGAACACCACTAGGTATTCCTGAATTAGTTTTGCCACAGCTTCATTTTCACTCCCCGGAGGGTCATACTCAGATGGCTTTTTAATAGCAAAAACCAAGTGAGCATCTGAAATTTTTAGCACTCCTGCATTATCTCTTAATCCCATCCAAACATAGTTCTGATTGTAATCAATCATTGCGCCATACTGATCCAACACATCATTCCCTACAATTCCTCTTCCGTCGGGGGTGGTCATCAGCATAGGCACTCGAACCTTACAGGTGAGGCCTCCCAACTGAAGTTCAGTGGCCTTCCCTGTATACGCGATGGTTGTATCACCTTTAAACCCTTTAAGGATCATACAACCCTTGCCCACCACTGCATGGCGTTCAGGGTATGGGGTGTGGATGATGGTAACGGCTGAGCCAGTGTCGATAAGCATAATCTGCCAGCCCCCTTGTAAGACAACAGGGATTACTGGTCTCCCGCTACCATTACGTTTGACCAATGTTTGGGGGCCGAACCCAATCATAGGGTGGATCCTTGAAGGGGTGTCTCTAATGAGTGTGCATCGGCAATTGCATGCACCAGTAAATGAGTTTGCATCCCCCCCATGACAATTTGTGCTTTCATGAGGGTTATCAACTGGTCCACTCGTTGATCCATCCCAGAGGGCTTGGATTCATGCCTCGGGAGGTAGCTATGCATTGCACCATGGTCCGGTGCCTGTCTGGGTCTGCTGCAGTCTTTGGTGAGGTGGCCTGCCTTCTTACAATTAAAGCACTGTCCCTTAAAGGGGTAACATCTAGATCCCTCCACTGTTGATACTGGTTTATTTGTGGTGACTTTAACTTTAACTGGTCTTTTACCATCTCCCAGGCTATTGGAGCATTGGTCTCTATAATCTGTCCACTGGGCCTCGAGGCTATGCCCAGGGTGGTTTTAACTAAATAGTGGAGTTGGGTCAGGAATATCGATTTAAATTGTTCCAGATTCTTTCCTACTGCAGAATTTGTGGGTGCCTGGTTCTGGGTACGTTCATAGATATCATACAGGCAGTTACTGAAGGCTCTAGGGGTCTCTTCTGGGCGTTGCTTAATCTGATTAAGCAGAACCACTAAGTTTATGTTTTGAATCCCTAAATGGTTTAGGATCTCGGTCATGAGTGCATCGGCCGCTGTGCGAGGCTGGAGGACTGTATCTGGCAGATTATCTTTTCGGGAAGTGGAACAGGCCAAGAGGAGGACTCGTGTTAAGTCTCCCTCTTCTAACTCAGGGTGACTTCTCTTGAAATTTGCCCAGCTCCTGTTAACATCGAGTGGGTTGTCCCTATCATTAATGGGCCCCAACTCGTGGCGTCAGCACCAATTATGGGCCGTGAGTCGGTATGGTTACTGGTGATGTGACCATGCGCATTACATCATAAGGAAGTGTTTACTACTGCTACAGTTCGTTCTCGTGTCTCCAAGGTATCCCATCCTACACCACCCTCCTGAGAAATATACTGACTGCCTTCCTCTTCCCAATCTGTCTCCCACTTGTTTCCTTCAGTTGTCTCTGTTATGGTTCCCCGTGTTACTGCGGATACCAGGGCTTGCTGCTCCCCTAACTTTCTTTTTAGCCTTGCTATTTCTAGATGGCACTGGAAGTGGCCTGGCTCCCTATATGGCTTCTAAATTACTTCCCTTAATGCTCCCCTAGCAACTTCTACCTCTTGCCAGAGCCCCAAGTTTTCCATTTTATATATTTTTAAGCTAATTTGTTTTCAAAGACAGCTGCTGTGGCATTTAAATTTGAAAGGCTTTGTTGCTGTAGCAACGGAGTTGCCTGTTTGGCCCCTCTTTCCAATTGCCTAATACTGTAGTTTAATCAATCAATTTCTTGTCTCAAATGTTGTATTCTCCCTCTTTTAACTGCCGAATAAGTTGAAGGCTTTCTTCCTTTAGCTCTTTTATATTTTGAATCTCTTTTTCGTTTAGTCGAACCACTTTTACTTGCAATTTTTAAAATCTTGTATCTCTTTTGCCCTTTGGTCTTTTAAATCTTGCATCACTTCCGTTAAATTTTGAATCTCTTTTGCATCTTGCCTCATTAATTCTTCATTTTTCTGAGCGCAGTAATGTGTGCAGAATGCCAAAAGACCATTTACCCGTTTTGGCCTTAGCTCTCCTTGATTTACTTTCTCCTGGATAAATGCCACGAGCTCCCCAAAGGGTGCAATTTGGCCCTTACAGAAGTATGGTGCCTGTGCCTGCAACTCTTGTATGTCCTTTAAGATTATCTTTTTATATACCTTCTTCTTATAGACTACTTGTATGTCTTTGCTGTTCTTTTGTACATGACCGATCCCTTCATCCTGTGTCTTTTGGATTTAACTACTGGGGGTCCCACTTGAACAGTTCCAACTATCGAGACAACTGCTCCTTAAGACGCAACTTCTTCTGATCCGTTTAAAAGTTTCTAGTTTACACTTTGCAACACAGGTTACAATTGCAACTCCCGAGAATTCCAATTGTTCAAAAGAATGATCAAAAGTTGTCTCGACAAATCCTGGACCAGCCCCCAATTTTGTAAGATTTCTAAATCTCTGGCATTAAATTGACAGCAAGGTATACTTCACTTCCCTCTGGCAAAGTACACGGCCTGCTTCTTTGTCTGTAGAGGAAGATCCTGCTTTGCCATGTGCTAAGGAGAAGATAGATCCAGTAATCCTTGTTTGGATTATTATACCCCTTACGGCCATTGTTTCTCAAAAAGCCTCAGGATTGGGTATTATTTCCAGGGCCATTCCTGATTGGCTTCTCCTCATACATGTGTCTGTCTGGAGGGCTGTTGCCATTCCTTGATTAGGTCAATGGCTTTCCAATTAACACCTTTTCTAGTTTGGTGAGTTTCAAAGCCATGCTGACATGAACTTGGGGAAGTCATCCATTTTATTTATTTTATTTCTTTTAACACTGCAGCCTTTCCATATAATCTACTCTTTTAACATTTATATATATATATATATATACAGAATCAATTTTATCATAACTAAACACTTTTATTCTTACAGCTATTAAGTTACATGGGTATATACTATAGGCCAGCAAATAATGGGATGGAAATAGAGTTGCAAATTTAAAGGCAAATTACAAAAAACTGGAAGAGCTACAGAGTGATAATGGGGGATCTGAAAGGAGTCGGCAGCACCGAAGAAGACATCTACAAATCCGTCGAATTCCAAAAGAACAGCAAAGGCAAGGTAAAAACCTAAAGTGACATCAGCACAAGGAAAGGAGCTAACTGGTGAGTAGCTGATGAGTGTTTTTATTTAAGTTTTAAATTTATTTCTGCTAAGTTAGTTAATAGTCTATTAAACAGATGCATGGCAGGGTGCCTCAATCCCATGGAATGCACATCCTGTGGCATGTGGAACACACTTCCCATGTCCTGGACAACAATGTATAAAAGAGGTGTTGTCAGCTGGAGGAGCTCGAGCTCCGGGTTTTGGAACGTGACCAACAGCTGGCGTCACAGCGGTGCATCTGTGAGACTGAGGGCTTCATGGACATCATGTTTCAGGAGGTTGTCATCCCGCAGCTAAGGAGTGTGCAGGCAGAGAGGGAATTGTTGACCGCCAGACAGAAGAGGAGAACCAGGCAGGTTGTGCAAGAGTCTCCCGAGTCCATCTCGCTCTCCAACCAGTATTCTGTTCTGAGTACTGGTGAGGGTGATGGTTCCTCTGGGAAATACAGCCAGAGCCAAATCCATGGGACCATGGGTGGCTCAGCTGTACAGGGGGAGTAGGAGAAAGATAGGGAAAGCAATAGTGATAGGGGTTTCGATAGTTAAGGGAACACACATGACTCCAAGATGGTATGTTGCCTCTCTAGTGCCAGGGTTAAGGATGTCTCTAAGCAGCTGCAGACCATTCTGAGGGGTGAGGGTGAACAGCCAGAGGTCATGATCCAAATTGGTACCAACGACATAGTTAGAAAGAGGGATGAGGTCCTGCAGGCAGATTTTAGGCAGCTAGGAAAGAGATTAAAAAGCAGGTCCTGAAAGGTAGTAATCTCTGGATTACTCCCAGTGCCACGAACTAGTGAATATAGAAATAGAAGGATAGAGCAGATTAATGCATGGCTAGAATGATGGTGTAGGAGGGAGGGCTTCAAATTCCTGGGGCATTGGGGCCTGTTCTGGGGAGGTGGGACCTGCACAGGCCAGACGGGTTGTATCTCAACAGAGCCGGAACCAATATCCTCGCAGGAAGGTTTGCTAGTGCTGCTCAGGAGGGTTTAAACTAAGTTGGTAGGGGATGGGCACCAGGATGTAGCATTAGAGAGGAGAAATAAAGGGCACAAAGGATTGGGGGAGACGGATAGCACTAAAACAAGAAATAGTAAGGTATTAGGTGGGGTCAGACTAAAAGGGAACACAGGATGGTCTAAGTTGGGTTTATCATGTACGTATGTGAACACACGAAGCGTAGTAAAAAATGTTGGTGAGCTGCAGGTGCAAATAGCCACATGGCAATATGATGTTATGGCAGTAACGGAGACCTGGCTCAAAAAAGGACAGTATTTGGTGTTAAATATTCCTGAATAAAGGGTGTTCAGGAAAGATAAGGAAGGAAAGCTAGGAGGTGGTGTGGCAGTACAGGATGAACCTCTCTTATCCGGGACTTCCTTATCTGACACCACCCCTCATCCGGTACCATTCCCGGCCACCGGGTGGCGCATGCACGGAACGAGGCCAGTCAAAATCCTACTCATAATATAATCGTTCTCCTCGATCGGCTGCCTCCTCCTCGTCGCACTGCTGGAACTCCTGCAACCACAGTCCTCAGGCCGGCTGCTCCGCCCCACAGTGCTCCCTCTGGGGGATCGGGCCAACTCTTCTGGGCCCACCAGTCCACCGATTCTTCAGGGCCCACTAACTCTTCTGGACCTGCTGGCCCATCAACTCTTCTGGGCCCACCGGCCCGCCAACTCTTCGGGGCCCGTCAAATCTTCTGGGCCTGCCGACCCACCGATTCTTTGGGGCCCACTTGGGCCGTCGATCTACTCCCCCCACTGCCCCCCCCTGACCTCAGGTGACCTCCCCTCATCCAGCAAAATTCCTCATCCAGCACAGGTCAGGTCCTGAGGGTGCCGGATAAGGGAGGTTCAACATGTATTGGTTAAGGAAAATGTTACAGTGCTGGAGAGAGCGGATGTCCTGGAGGGTCATGGATGGAATCTATATGGCTAGAGGTAAAAAATAATAGAGATGCCATTACACAAGTGTATTCTATAGGCCAACAAATAGTGGGAAAAATATGGAGAAGCAAATTTGCAGAGAAATTAGAGAGAGATTCAAGAACTATAGAGTAGTGATAATGGGGGACTTCAACTTACCGAATATGGGGGCGTAACATGCCACCCGTGCCAATTCTGGCCATTGAGGCAAGTGTAGCCAGCTGAGAGTTACTCCAGTTCTGCTTAGGCCAGCATATGTGGCCTCTGCAGAAAAACCTTCTGGAGAGTTTGTTGTGTATCTGTAAAGCATGCACTCCCATGTTCCGCCACCAGGAAGCGCATCCCCTGAAGTCCCAAGGGATCCCAGCATCCCTTGAGAGTACTGTATATAAGACAGCCTCTAAGGCCTATTCCTCACTCTGGAGTGTCTTAATAAAGACTGCGGTTACTTAAACCTCCCTGTGTGCAGTCTCATCTGTGTTAGGAACACAATAGAGTTAAAGAAATTGGCGCAGGTAAGTGCAGCAGATGCAGAGAGAGAGAGGGATAGAGAGAGAGACCGTGACACCATTTTTTGGGATGTCTGGCGGGGGAGTAGACCGGCAAGTAAGTTGCTGCAATGTATTTTAATGTGTTTTTAAGTTGATACAATGTATTTTAATGTGTTGCGAGTTGGCTGTATGTTTCACTTTGCAACCGCAGCTCGCATTGTGTCCCTAGTGACCATGGCAGCCCAATCTTTTTGGCGTAGATCAAGATCCACCCCAAAACTAAAGGACAGGTTAGGCCACGCCAAAATGAAGAAATCCAATGGGGAAACTTACAACTTTTTTTTTTGGCATCCTTAGGCCCCCAAAAAACGGGTGTAACGCTTCAAGTACGGCAAAAAAAAAAGCTTTGGGGAAAATTGAGCCCATAGACTGGGATGCTAATAGTGTAAAGGGCAGAGAGGCGGAAGAATTTTCAAAGTGCATTCAGGAGAACTTTCTTAATCAGTATGTTGCCGTCCCAACGAGGGAGGAGGGATTGCTGGCTCTGGTTCTGGGGAATGAGGTAAAAGTATCAGTAGGTGAACATTTGGGGAACAGTGATCATAGTATTATAAAGTTTAGATTAGCTATGGAAAAGGACAGGGATAAATCTAGAGTAAAAATACTTAATTGGAGGCAGGCAAATTTCAGTGGGATGAGAATGATTCTGGCCCGGGTAAATTGGAATCAAAGATTGGCAGGCAAAATTGTAATGGAACGATGGGCTGCCTTTAAATAGGAAATAGTTTGAGTACACTCGAGGTACACTCCAACTAGGGGGAAAGGTAGGTTGACTAAAGTCAGAGCTCCCTGAATGACGAAAGAGATAGAGAATAAGATGAAGCAGAGAAAGAGCGCGTATGACTGATGTCAGGTCGAGAATGCATCTGAGAATCAGGCTAAATATAGAAAGTTCAGAGGGGAAGTGGAAAATAAAATGAGAGATGAAGAGAGGGGAGGAGAATAGAATGGCAGCTAACATAAGAGGTAATCCTATAGGCATATAAATAGTAAACAGGTAGTAAGAGGACGGTGGGGCCAATTAAAGATCAAAAAGGACTCCTAAGCATTGAAGCAGAGGGTGTGGCTGAGGTACTAAATTAATACTTTGCATCTGTCTTTAACAAGGGAGAAGATGCTGCCATAGGCTTAGTGAAGAGGTAGTGGAGATACTGGATGGGATATAACATTGATAAAGATGAGGTACTTAAAGTAGATAAGTCACCCGAACCGGATGGGATGCATCCTAGGGCACTGAGAGAAGTGTCCTATGGATGAAATCACAGAGGTACTAGCTATAATCTTCCAATCCTCCTTAGAAATTAGGGTGTTGCCAAAACAGTCGAATTGCAAATGTTACAACCTTGTTCAAAAAATGGTATAAAGATAAACTCAGCAACTATAGGCCAGTCAGTTTAACCTCAGTAGTGGGGAAGCTTTTAGAAACAATAATCAGGGACAAAATTAACAGTCACTTGGATAAGTGTGCATTAATTAAGGAAAGCCAGCATGGATTTGTTAAAGGCAAATCATGTTTAACCAATTTGATCAAGTATTTTGATAAGGTAACAGAGAGGGTTGATGAGGGCAATGTGGTTGAAATGGTATACATGGATTTCCAAAAGGCGTTCGACAAAGTGCCACATAATAGGCTTGCCAGCAAAGTTGAAGCCCATGGAATAAAAGGGACAGTGTCAGCATGCATACAAAATTGGCTAAGTGACAGGAAACAGAGAGTAATGGTGAACGGTTGTTTTTCGAACTGGAGGAAGGTATACATACAGTGGTGTTTCCCAGGGGTCGGTTCTTGGACCAATGCTTTTCTTGATATATATTAATGATTTGGATATGAGTGTACAAGGCACAATTTCAAAATTTGCAGATGATACAAAACTTAGAAGTAGAGTGAACAGTGAGGAGGTTAGTGATAGACTTCAAGAGGACACAGACAGGCTGGTGGAATGGGCGGACACGTGGCAGATGAAATTTTACGCAGAAAAGTGAGAAGTGATACGTTTTGGGAGCAAGAATGAGGAGAGGAAATATAAACTAAAGGTACAATCTTAAGGGGGTGCATGAACAGAGAGACCTGGTATATGTGCATAAATCGTTGAAGCTGGCAGGGTAGTTTGAGAAAGTGGTTAAAAAAGCATACGCAATCCTGTGCTTCATGAATAGAGGTATAGATTACAAAAGCGTGGAAATTATGATGAACCTGTATAATACACTAGTTTGACCTCAACTGGAGTATTGTGTCCAATTCTAGGAAGGATGTGAAGGCCTTCGAGAGGGTGCAGAAAAGATTTACATGAATGATTCCAGGGATGAGGGATTTCAGTTACTTGGATAGACTGGAGAAGCTGGGGTTGTTCTCCTTAGAGCAGAGAAGATTGAGAGGAGATTTGCTAGAGGTGTTCAAAATCATGAGGGGTCGATAGAGAGAAACTATTCCCATTGGCTGAACGGTTGAGAACCAGAGGACACAGATTTAAGGTGATTGGCAAAAGAACCAAATGCAACATAAGAAAAACCTTTTTTATGCAGCGTGGTTAGGATCTGGAACGCACTGCCAGAAAGGGTGGTGGAGGCAAACTCAATCACCGATTTCAAGAGGGAGTTAGATAAGTACCTGAAAGAAAAAAAACTGCAGGGCTACAGGGATCGGGCTGAGTTGTAAAGATCCTGCATGGGCTCGATCGGCCGAATGGCCTCCTTTCATGCTGTAACCATTCTATGATTCTATGACTTCAGTTATCCTAATATAGACTGGGATAGTAACTGTGGAACGGGGAAAGAGGGGGAGGAATTCCTTCTCAGTCAGAAGGTTGTGGGTTCAAATCCCACTCCAGGGACTTGAGCACATGAATCTAGGCTGAAACTCCAGTGCAGTGCTGAGGGAGTGCTGCACTGTTGGAGGTGCTGTCTTTCAAATGTGATGTTAAACCGAGGTCCCGTCTGCTCTCTCAGGTGGACGTAAAAGATCGCATGACACTATTTCGAAGAAGAGCAGGGGAGTTATCCCCGGTGTCCTGGCCAATATTTATCCCTCAATCAGTGTAACAAAATAGATTATCTGGTCATGATCACAGTGCTGTTTGTGGGAGCTTGCTGTGTGCAAATTGGCTGCTGCATTTCTCACAATATAAAAGTACTTCATTGGCTGTAAAGTGCTTTGAGACATCTAGTGGTTATGAAAGGTGCTATATAAATGCAAGTCTTTTTTTAAAGTCTTTTTAGATAGTGTACAAGAGAACAGTGTGTGTCCAGCCCAACAAGGAAGGAAACAGTGCTCAATATAATTCCAGGGAATTAAGTGGGCAGCTGCAACATGTTTCAGTGTTGGAACATTTGGGGATAGTGATCACAAAAGACTTTTGTGTTCCCTTTTATGTTAGCCTCTAAACTCATGATATCATAATATCATCAGGTTTTGAATAGTTATTGAAAAGGACAAGGTACAATCAAGTGTAAAAATAATTAACTATGAGTTGAAAAGGGATCAGGCCCAGGTGGATTGGAATCAAAGATTGGTAAGCAAAACATTTATTGAACAATGGGATGCCCTCAAAGAGGTTTGTGTATAGACACATTCCTATGAGTGGGTTAGGAAGGGCATCCAAAGCTAGAGCTCCCTGGACAAAGATATAGGTGGAAAATTTCAGCTACTTACCGCTACAAGTTACCGTTGGTTTCCTGAAAAAAAGACGACCGACACTCTAACGCCCTTCTCTGGTGCCGGAGACACTGGCCACCATTTTGGTGAGGGCCATAGGACATGGACCCTGGGTATGCAAATATAGAGAACGTGATGTCAGTCGGCGTGCAAAGCTGAATTAACACCATGTTCTGCAAACTTAGACTTTTGCGCTGAGTTTAGCACTGGGACCTAAGCTTGCCCTGAAAAGCGAGTGTGCAGCAGACTGACAGAGATACTGTCGGCACTTCTAAAAGGGATACACACATGTTTCAGGTAAGTTTGCATTTAAGCTTTTGGACTAGATTTTAAATATTTTATTGAAGTAGTGGCTTGATGCAAAACATGATATAAGTCTTTAAAGTGTGCAGGGAGTGGAGAGTGCTGCTGGATGCTTGCAAGGCCTTGGATGCTAAAGGAAGGCCTCTGAGAAGAAAGAAAATGTTGGAAATACTCAGCAGGTCATTCAGTATCCGTGGAGAGTGGAACAGAGTTTATGTCTCCGGTCAAGATGCTGCCTGACCTGCTGAGTATTTCGAGCATTTTGTGCTTTTATTTCAGATTTCCAGCATCCACTTGTAGAGGGAAGAGGAAGACACAGAAGAGGAAGAAGCCAAAGAGGAGGAAACAGAAGGAAGAATGCAACCCAGTGAGCCCCTTTCTTCTTGGGATATTTGTGATGGAATCATCTGTCTGTGGCACCAGAGACCACAACCGCAATCCCCTTTTCACCATTCATCCCACACCTTACCTTTGCTCTGTTACTGCCCATCACAGTGTCCTCTTGGCCACAATGCTGAAATAAAAGCCACTACAAAGCAAACTTCCTCCACTTTCTCCTCTACTTCCTCCTCCTCAACCTCCTCTTCCTCCTCCTCTCCTTCTTCCTTCTTCCTCCTCCTCCTCCCTCCTCAACAATTGGCTGGGAAGACTGCATTTCTTGGGTGTGTGAAATGAGGAAGGCACAAGGGTAGGGTAGTGGTGAGGGGAGGGCGTGAAAGCAAGAGGTGCGTGCGAGAAGGAGGACAATGTATGAGGATGCCAACATCTTGTATCCTTTCCGCCCTGCTGCTGGCAAAGGGCTCAGCCATACCCCTGCCAATAATGGCCAGTACCGTCTACTCCAAGGGGGTGAAGTGAGATTAGGAAGGAATGGAAGATGTGCCTTGTGATTGGTGCAGATTGTTGGTAGATGAGTGATTGGGGGTGGGGGTTGTGCATTGAGTAGTATGTGAGGGTAGTGGTGCAGTTGGTAGGAGATGACTTTTGAAGATGCACACTGACCTTGACTTGGCACTGGAGCCAGGTGAAGGGGCGATATTGTTGGCAGTGACGACTTCGGTGATCTGGTCCCACATCGTTCTTTCTGAAGGGTCTCCTGGCACCTGTGGGTAGAGGACCTCTCTTGCAGTTGACCCCCTACACAATGATGGCCTGCCCTGCCGAAGACACAGAGGTTGCATGCTGTAGAAGTAACAAAAAAAGAAACAGGACACAACTGTAGATGCACAAGCGGATGCACATAGTTGTGTTATAAAATATTGGTTTGTTAAGTTTCTGTTGAAGCTATGAGCCACATAAATTTATTTCTTTGCAACATTTTCCCACCTTGTCCATTTTTGCCTGCTATATGGAAAGTTGCCTTGTCAGTTAGAGTGAATGGTAAAACATTACTTAACTTCCAACAATGCATGTCTGTGATGGGAATGGTTTGGGCATTTTAGGACTGCTTTGTGGTGGTTGGAGGGTGTGAGGAAGTAGGTTCAATATTTGGGTGCCATATGGGTGCACTGGTGCAACTAAATTATGCCATTCTGAGGCCGGGCCTCCTGGACAGCAATATTTACCGCTGCTGGTGACATGTCCACTTCAGGTTTCTCCTTCTTATGTCCCTCCTGCTCCTTCTCCTCCTCCGAAGAAGCTGTGTGCTTTGCATCTCGCTGCTCTTGCAGCTCCAATCCTCACTGCTGCACTCTTTTGTGCAGTGTGCAGCATACGATGATCCTGCTGAATTGAAGGGCTTCTTCAGATCTGTCCATGCACCTGAAGCACATCGTCAGCATCCCGATTACACATCTTGTCATCACCTGGCTTTGATTGTAGTACTCTTCTTCCTCATTGCTTTGCCTCCTCAAGGGTGTCATCAGCCTCATCTTCAATGGATACACCTGGGGGCCTAAATTCAACCCTGCCAGAAACCGGTCGCATCTATCGTTTTTCTTGAGCTTTGGGCACCGCAATGGATGCAGCGGCCCATCTTGCAAAATTCAGCTCTTTGTTTCGAGTGGGGCGGAAGTCAGTCATAATGGGGGTGGAAGTGGGAACGCAAGCAGAGTGTCTGTCATAATGGGGGCAGAAATAGAGGCAGGACGGACTCTCCGCCGTTGGCGCGTGAACACGTCTCTCCCCTTCAGTTAAAGCTGAGAGCTCTGTAGCTTTTTAAGTTAGGTCCACTGGGCCACAAGGGAGAGTTTCGGCTGGGCCTGTTGGCGGCCTGGTCGAACCCGGGGACATAGTTGTCGGGCCGACCTGGCAGTCGACTGACAAAAATAAATAAGATGCCAGCAGTGGCCATGCGTCCTCCCCTTTAATGGAGGCTGCACTGCCATTTTACACACAATGCACTGACAGAAAAACTTTTGGGGGCACCAAATGGTGGACGGAAGATTTTCTAAGGTGATTTTTGTTTGCGGGGTGGGAAACAGGCGATGCGCGCTTTGATGACATACTTAGGAGGGTTCGGCGGCAGCGGGATGGAAGTGGGGACCACCGGAAAAACCACCGGGGAGAATCTTGAGAGCGGCGGCTATTCGACTACAAATTGGCGGCCATTCAACATTGCCGCGTGGCCACCACTTTCCGGCGGGAACAGGCCTTATCGGGAGGCTGAATTTCGGGCCCCCTTGTCTCCAAGCAGCTAGCCAGTAAGTCTGGTCAGAGGTGCGAAGAGCTGAGGGAGGGTGGATTGATGCAGGATTAATGACTCATGACAGCTCCCTGGGAATCTGGCACACACATGTATGATGATCTTCAGATAAGCTGCACTTTGAGGGAATGGAAGTCCTAACGGTTCATGAACACTTCCCTGTGATCTGGGGGTGCCTTCTTGGTTACATGTGTGCAATCGATTATGCCTTGTGCCTGTGGGAAGCCAGCTAGAGCCAACGAGTACCCGTCAGTATGACAGGCAAAGTGTACATAAGTGCCTGACTTGTCAAACACGGCATCAGTTACCTGAGTGATGTATTTGTGGGTGGCTGACTGAGGGATTCTGAAAATACCTGCTGCAGATCTCTGGAAGGAGCCCGAAGCAAAGAAGTTGAGGGCGATGGTGACTTTGACAGACACTGGTAGGACAAGTCCATCAGATCCTCTGGGTAGCAGGTCTTGTTCCAGCAAGCTACAAATGTCTGCCATGACCGGAGCCTCCTGAGGCATTGGTGTTCAGTCATGTCCAATAAGCTGATGCTCTGCCTATATACCTGTGTTGGAGTGTTGCCTCCTGCGAGGTGCACCCCTGTGCTCATCCCCTCTCTCCTGTGGAGTGGCAGGTCACAGAATCATAGAATCTTCGAAATTTACAGTACAGAAGGAGGCCATTTGGCCTATTGTGTCTGTGCCGGCCAACAAAGAGCTATCCAGCCAAATCCCACTTTCCAGCTCTTGGTCCGTAGTCCTGTAGATTACGGCACTTCAAGTGCATGTCCAAGTACTTTTTAAATGTGGTGAGGGTTTCTGCCTCTACCATCCTTTCAGGCAGTGAGTTCCACACCACTACCACCCTCTGGGTGAAAAAAATTCCTCCCGAGGAGTGCACATCCTGTGCCATACGGGAAGTCCTGGACACTTTGTGTAGCCTGGACGACCACAACCTGGAAGTGTCGCCGGATACAGAAAATCGAGCTCTGCGTTTCGGAGTTTGAGCAGCAGCTGGAGTCACTGCGGTGCATGTGGATAGCACATTTCTAGAGCTGGCCACCCCATAGCTTAAGAGTGTGCAGGCAGAGAGGGAATGGGTGACCGCCAGGCAGAAGGGGAGGACCAGGCAGGTAGTGCAGGAGTCCTCCGAGTACATCTCGCTCTCCAACCAGTATATTGTTCTGAGTACTGGTGGGGGCGATGGTTCCTCTGGGGAGAGCAACTAAAGCCAAGTCCACGGCACAATGGGTGGCTCAGCTGCACAGAGGGGGATGAAGAAGAGTGGAAGAGCAATAGTGGTAGGGGATTCGATAGTTAGGGGAGCAGACAGGTGTTTCTGCAGCCACAGACGTGACTCCAGGATGGTATGTTGCCTCCCTGGTGCCAGGGTCAAGGATGTCACCGAGCGGATGAAGGGCATTTTGTGGGGAGAGGGTGAACAGCCAGTGGTCATGATCCATATCGGTACCAATGACACAGGTAGAAAGATGGATGAGGTCCTGCATGCTCTGGCGCTGTCGTGGGGTTCCACAGTCGATTGAGCAGCCAAGTGGACAGGGGATATCTCTTGTCCCCAAACAGCCAACCGCAATCCTGATTCGGGCAGGTGAAGACGGTGGGCACACTGATCTGGCGCAGAATGAATGAATCATGGATGTTGCCTCCCTTGCCGTTACTTCTCCACATGGTGCTGACGGCGACGGCTTCTCCTGCATGCCGCCCTGCATCCCACTAAGTGTACCAGTGTTGCCCTCCCAACACTGATCCCATCCTCAGGATGAACCTGCCAAGCAGGTCTCTGGAGCCCAGAATGGCGCCTACAGGCCTCCACTAAAGAGTTAGACCTGAAAGTCCTCCAAAGGTCTCTCAAAACCCCTGAGAAGTATTCAGCAGGTTCAAAGGAGGCAAAAGAAAATCCACTCCTTTATCATTATACCTGCAACTACCAGGATAGTGTAAGTCAAAGTAGATTGACGTTAGTCTTTTTTTGTCTAACAATTCCTAAATTTCTAAAGAATTTTGCCTCCCCTCTCCCCTCATTCTTATACTGAGCTTAAATTTACAATAAATGACTCACTGACCAGTGGAAATTTTCTTTTCCTAGTTTAACTTTTCAAAACTCTTCATGAGTTTTTAGACCTTGATCCAATCTCCTCTTAATCTTCTTTGTTCCGATGAACAGAGTCCCAATTTATTTACACTATGTTCATGGTTAAAGCCACTCATCCCTGGTACTATCTTATTGAGAAACAAAAATGAAAAATTGGACCCGATTGCGAGAAGTGTCCAGCAGTGTCGCGTTTGCGAACCAACTGAAAAGCAGCGCGGGGGCACTACCGGGAAAAATCCTACCTTTTTGATGCTCAATATCGCTGGGGTGACCACTTTTCAGCGGCCCGCACGCTGCTGAGGTCACCATTGCACAACTACCTTTACGCCATTTTCAGCGGCAGTGCGCACCACTGGAATCCCCCCTGAGCTGAATATGGCTCGGGGAGGAAAAAACAACCGAACCTGGTGGCTGTTTGATTTCTTCGATTGGCCACCCAAACCCCTCAGTAACTGTCCCTTCAGGGACATTGAATTTTGGCCCCAGGGTTTAGCCAAAGTGGACAGGGAAACAGGTAAATCAATGTCAGAGCAGTGGGAAGCATTCAAGGAGAAGATCCTGATGGTTCACAGCAAGTATGTTCCCTTAAAGAAAAAGGGTGGGACTAAAAAATCTAGAGCCCCCGAGATGTCAATATGAACATAAGAACATAAGAAATAGGAGCAGGAGTAGACCATTTGGGCCCTCGTGCCTGCTCCACCATTCAATAAGATCATGGTTGATCTGATCATGGAATCAGCTCCACGTCCCTGCCCGCTCCCCATAACCCTTTATTCCCCTAACGCTCAAAAATCTGTCTATCTCCACTTTAAATATATTCAATGACCCAGCCTCCACAGCTTTCTGGGGCAGAGAATTCTATAGATTTACAACCCTCAGAGAAGAAATTTCTCCTCATCTCAGTTTTAAATGGGTGGCCCCTTATTCTGAGACTATGTCCCCTAGTTTTAGTTTCCCCTATGAGTGGAAATATCCTCTCTGCATCCACCTTGTCAAGCCCCCTCATTATCTTATAAGCTTCAATAAGATCACCTCTCATTCTTCTGAACTCCTATGTGTATAGGCCCAAACTACTCAACCTATCTTCATAAGTCAACCCCCTCATCTCCGGAATCAACCTAGTGAACTTTCTCTGAACAGCGTCCAATGCAAGTATACCCTTCCTTAAATACACAGAAAAAACTGTCCTCACCAATACCCTGTACAGTTGTAGCAGGACTTCTCTGCTTTTATACTCTATGCTGCTTGCAATAAAGGCCAACATTCCATTTGCCTTCCTGATTATTTGCTGTACCTGCATACTAACTTTTTGTGTTTCCTGCACAATGACACCCAGGTCTCTCTGTACTGCAGCACTTTGCAATTTTTCTCCATTTAAACTATAATTTGCTTTTCTATTATTTATGCCAAAGTGAATAACCTCACATTTTCCCACATTATACTCCACCTGCCAATTTTTTGCAAACTCACTTAGCCTGTCTATATCCCTTTGCAGATTTTTGGTGTCCTCCTCACAATTTGCTTTCCCACCCATCTTTGTATCATCAGCAAACTTGGCTACATTACACTCGGTCCCTTCATCCAAGTCATTAATATAGTTTGTAAATAGTCGAGGACCCAGCACCGATCCCTGCGGCACTCCACTAGTCACTGTTTGCCAAACAGAAAATGACCCATTTATCCCGACTCTCTGTTTTCTGCTCATTACATCCTCAAAGAACTCCAACAAATTTGTCAAACATGATTTCCCTTTCATAAAACCATGCTGTCTCTGCTTGATTGAATTATGCTTTTCCAAATGTCCCGCTACTGCTTCCTTAATAATGGACTCCAGCATTTTCCCAATGACAGATGTTAGGCTAACTGGTCTATAGTTTCCTGCTTTTTGTCTACCTCCTTTTTTAAATAAAAGCGTTACATTTGCAATTTTCCAATCCGCTGGGACCACCCCAGAGTCCAGGGAATTTTGGTAGTTTACAACCAATGCATCCACTATCTCTGCAGCCACTTCTCTTAAAACCCTAGGATGTAAGTCATCAGGTCCAGGGGACTTGTTCGCCTTTAGTCGCATTATTTTACCTAGTACTACTTCATTAGTGATAGTGATTGTATTAAGTTCCTCCCTCCCTATAGCCCCTTGATTATTCACTATTGGGATGTTTTTAGTGTCTTCTACCGTGAAGACCGATACAAAATATTTGTTCAACGTCTCTGTCATTTCCCTGTTCTCCATTATTAATTCCCCAGTCTCCTCCTCCAGGGGACCACCATTTACTTTAGCCACTCTTTTCCTTTTTATGTACTGGTAGAAAATCCTACTATCTGTTTTTATATTTTGTGCTAGTTTACTTTCATAATCTATCTTCCCTCTCTTAATCATTTTTTTAGTTGTTCTCTGCTGGCTTTTAAAAAATTCCCAATCCTCTGGCCTCCCACTTGTCTTGGCCACATTGTATGCCCTCGTTTTCAATTTGATACCCTCCATTATTTCCTTAGTTACCCACGGATGGTTATCCCTTCTTTTACAGTCTTTCCTTCTCATTGGGATATATTTTTGTTGCGAGTTATGAAATATCTCCTTAAATGTCTGCCACTGCTCATCAACTGTCCCATACTTTGGTCTATTTTCCCAGTCCATTTTAGCGAACTCTGCCCTCATACATTTGTACTCTCCTTTATTTAAGTTTAGGACATAGTTCGAGAACCAACTTTTTCACCCTCGAACTGAATTTGAAATTCAACCATATTCTGGTCACTTATTCCTCGAGGATCTTTTACTACGAGATCATTTATTAATCCTGTTTCATTACACAGTACCAGATCTAAGATAGCCTGCTCCCTGGTTGGTTCCACAATGTACTATTCAAGGAAACTATCCTGGATACATTCTATGAACTCCTCCTCAAGGCTACCCTTGGCCAATTAGCTTTGTCCAATCAATATGAACGTTAAAATCTCCCATGATTATTGCCATTTCTTTATTACAAGCCTCCATTATTTCTTGATTTATACTCCATCCAACAGTGTAGCTACTGTTAGGGGGCCTATAGACTACGCCCACTAGTGACTTTTTCCCCTTTATTATTCCTTATCTCCACCCAAACTAATTCAACATCTTGATCCTCTGAGCCAATATTGTTTCTCACTAACGCACTGATCCCATCCTTTATTAACAGTGCCACCCCACCTCCTTTTCCTTTCTGTCTTTCCTTCTGAATTGTCAAATACCCCTGAATATTTAGTTCCCAGTCACATTGGTCACATTGCAACCACGTCTCTGTAATGGATATCAGATCATACCCATTTGTATCTATTTGTGCTGTCAACTCATTTATTTTGTTACGAATGCTATGTGCATTTAGACAAAGAGTTTTAAATTTGTTTTTTTTACCCTTTTTTCCTGCTTGTTTCCTCTGTCCTTCAAACTCATGTTCTACATTTTTGCTTTCTAATTCCAACTTTACTCCCCTCCCTACTAAATCTATTCTCACAGGTTCCCATCCCCCTGCCAAGCTAGTTTAAACCCTCCCTAACAGCGCTACCAACCCCCCCCCCCCCCCGCCCCACGAGGATATTGGTCCTGGCTCTGTTGAGGTGAAATCTGTCAGACTTGTACAGGTCCCACGCCCCCCAGAAGTGGTCCCAATGCCTCAGGAATCTAAAGCCCCCCCGCCTGCACCATCTCTCCAGCCATGCATTCATCTGCCCTATCCTATTTCTGTACTCACTAGCTCGTGGCACCGGGAGTAATCTGGAGATTACTACCTTTGAGGTCCTGCTTTTTAATCTCTCTCCTAATTCCCTAAACTCTGCCTGCAGGACCTCATCCCTCTTACTACCTATGTCATTGGTCATTGTCAAGGAACATACAGGGTAGGATAAAGAAAAAAGGGAGGTTTATGACAAATATCGAGGGCTCAATACTGCAGAAACTCTAGAGGAGTATAGAAAGTGCAGGGGTGCAATTAAAATGGAAATTAGGAAAGCAAAGAGAGAGCCTGAAAAAATTTTGGCAAGTAAAATCAAGGAAAATTGAAAGCTGTTTTATAACTACATTAAGAAGAAGAGGCTTGTAAGAAAGGTATGGCAATAATGATGGACGATTTTAATCTTCATATTGATTGGACAAATCAAATTGCAAGGTTAGCTTTGGGGAAAAATTCATAGAGTATACGCGGGATGGCTTCTTGATACAATACATTGTGGAACCAATCAGGGAGCAGGCTAGTTTAGATCTGGTAATGTGTAATGAGTCTGAATTAGTTAATGATCTCGAAGTGAAGGATCCTCTTGGGAAGAGCGTGGTAGAATTTCAAATTCCATTTGAGGGTGAGAAACCTAGGTCTCAAACTAGTGTCCTGAACTTAAATAAAGGTAATTACAAAGGTATGAAGGCAGAGTTGGTTAATGTGGATTGGGAAAATATATTAAAGAGTAAGACTGTAGTAAAGCAGTGTCAAACATTTAAGGAGATATTTCATAACTCTCAACAAAGATAAATTCCAGTGAGAAAATAAGACTTGAAGAGAAGGATGAACCATCCATGGCTAACTAAGGAAGTTGAGGATGGTATCAAATGGAAAACAAAAGCATACAATGTTGCAAAGAACAGTGAAAGGCCAGAGGATTGGGAAATTTTTAGAAACCAACAGAGGACGACTAAAAAAAAATGATAAAGGGAGAGAAGATAGATTATGTGAGTAAACTAGTGAGAAATTTAAAAACAGATAATAAGAGCTTCTACATGTATATAAAAAGGAAGTGAGTAGCTAAAGTAAATGTTGATCCCTTCGAGGATGAGACTGAGGAAGTAATAATGGGAAACAGGGAAATGGTGAAGATTTTGAACAAATATTTTGTATCGGTCTTCACGGTAGAAGACACTAAAAGCATCCCAATAATTGATAATCAAGGGGCTATTGGGGTGGGGGAACTTAAAACAGTCACTATCACTAGAGTCAGCCGTGGCTCAGCGTGTAACACTCTCGCCGCTGAGTCAGAAGGTTATGGATTTAAATCCCACTCCAGAGACTTGAGTAAAAAATCTAGGCTGACACTCCAATGCAGTACTGAGGGAGTGTTGCACTGTTGGAGGTGCTGTCTTTCGGATGACCAATTAAACCGAGGCCCCATCTGCTCTCTCAGGTAGACATAAAAGATCCCACGGCACTATTTCCAAGAAGAGCAGCGTAGTTTGCCTGCCCAATTTTTATCTCTCAACCAATATCATTAAAACAGATTATTTGGTCATTATCACATTGCTTTTAGTGGGAGCTTGCTGTGCGCAAATTGGCTGCTGCATTTCCTACATTACAACAGTGACTACACTTCAAAAAGTACTTCATTGGCTGCAAAGTGCTTTGGGACGTCCGATGGTCGTGAAAGGCACTATATAAATGTAAGTCTTTCTTTATGATTCTAAGAAAGAGGAGAGTAACTCAATCTCCTTTTTTTCGAATAGAGAATATTAAGAGGAGAACAGATAGAAATGTTGACAATTATTATGGGTTGAGATAAATGAAGAAAAAGGCTATTTGTCAGTAATCCAAGACCACAAATTTAAAATCATCAACAAAACAAAGGGAAAGGTTAAGGGATTTTGTTTTACACAGAGGCTTGTTGGAACATGGAATGCCCTGTCAGAAACAATAGTGGTATCAGAATCCATAACAGCTTTTAATAGAGTCTTGGATAAATATTTTGTCCAATGAACCTTTTTAAAGAGTATAAGAAAGGGCTGGGGAATGGGACTAAGTGGAGAGCTCTTTCAAAGAGAAGGCACAGGCACAGTGTGGTGAATGGACTCTTGCTGTCTTATTTTCAATAAGGTTGTTTACAATCTCAAAGTACTGCAATGTATTTACAGCACAGAAACAGGCCTTTTTGGTCCATGGCGGAGTCTATGCTCCACACAAGCCTCCTCCCAACCCTCTTCATCAAACTCCATCGACATATCCTTGTATTCCTTTCTTCAAGATCCAATTTGTGTGGTGGTCCACCCCACAAAATGGACCTCTGACCTTCCCAATGCCTGCCCCAAACCTCGGATCACCGAACATCTCACCGAAGTGCATTACTCAGCGCCGAGCTTACGGCCCACATCTCGCCGTAGGCAATTAGGCTTATACAGCAGTGCCTGGTCTCCAGTCATCTTGGATCCCCTTGCCACTGGACCAAGACCTTGCTCAGCTAAGCCCATGTGGTAGCTAGTGTGCAACAGCCACCCCACATTACAAGAACTCATGCACAGGTATCTTCCACCCTTCTGTCATGTATGTACATTCTGTTTGTAGCCACCAGATGGTGTCATTGTTGGAGGCCACTGAGCAGCATGCACATGATGCTGTTCAGGTATAAAAGGCCAGCCATTTTGAGAGTCAGGCACTTTGGGCCTAAATAAAGCAGAGCCAAAGTTGTACCTTGCTGAGCTAAACAGTACTCAGTTTGAACCTTTATTCCATACATAACATTTGGCAACGAGAATACAAGAAACTTTGTTTGCAAAATGAGCACAATGGGATTTTTACAGCGATTCGTGGAGGGAGAAGATTGGGCAGACTTTGTGACATTTGAACCAGTACTTCGTGGCCAACAAAATGAAGGGGTCGATGATGCATATCGGTACCGGGCCGTGTTCCTCACTGTGTGCGGTTCAAAGATCTACGTTCTGATAAAGAATCTACTCATGCCTAGTGATCCAACAGAGAAAACATACGAGGAATTGTGTACATTGGTACGGGAGCACCTCAAACCAGACGACGGCATCATCATCTCGAGATACAGGTTTTATACACACGTTCGATCGGAGGGCAAGAGCACGGCAGAATTCGTTGCTGACCTGAGACGTCTAGTGGGACCATGCAAGTTCGGGACGGTGTTGACAGACATGCTGCAGGACTTCTTTGTTATCAGTATCAACCACGAGGTGATCCTGCGCAAACTTCTGGTGGTGGAGGAGTTGGATTTAAAAAGGGCCATCCAGATCGCTCAATCATGTATGATAATGGACAGGAGTCTAAAGCTGTTAAGTATGGAAGAACTCCACAAGACTGAGTACTGTGAGCTAAAACTGATGTGACCTTAGTCTCTTTAATACAACTCCAGAATGCCTAAGCAGCAGGTGAGTTGGTCGGACTGTTGGGAATGGTGGGTTCATCCTCTTGATTGACAGCGAGGTCGATTGCTGGTTGGTGGATCGATGATGGTGATGTCCTCTTCAGGTTGTTCCTGGTTATCGGTGAACCACAGGTTGGTCTGATCCAAATGCTTTTTGCACGTTTGTCCATTCAATAGTTTGACTATAAACACTCTATTCCCCTCCTTGGCCAAGACCCATTTAGGACCATGACCGTAATTCAGGACAAACACAGGGTCGTTAACATCAATGTCACATGATACAGTTGCGTGATCGTGGCACATGTTTTACCGGTGACGCCGGGTTTCCACATGATCATTTAGATCCGGGTGAACTCGGGAAAGCCTGGTTTTGAGTGCTCTCTTCATTAACAATTCTGCAGGGGGAACCCCAGTAAGCGAATGGGGTTGCGTCCGGTAGCTGAGCAGAACCCGAAATAAGCGGATCTGCAAGGAGCCTTCCATCAAGCGTTTCAAGCTCTGCTTGACAGTTTGGACTGCCCATTCCGCTTGACTGTTGGATGCGGGCTTAAACGGGGCAGACCTGACATGTTTGATGCCATTGTGGGTCATAAACGTGTTGAATTACGAGCTGGTGAAACAGGGTCCATTGTCACTGACAAGGACGTTGGGCAAGCCATGGGTAGCGACCATAGCCCGGAGCCTTTCAATGATGGCAGTGGATGTGCTGGATGACATGATTACGCATTCGATCCATTTAGAGTAAGCGTCCACTACAACTAAAAACATCTTTCTGAGAAAGGGGCCAGCAATATCTACGTGGATCCTGGACCACGATTTGGAGGGCCATGACCACAGACTCAATGGAGCCTCCCTTGGTGCATTGTTCAGTTGTGAGCACGTGTTGCGCTGGTGTACGTATGACTCTAAGTCTGAGTCAATCCCGGGCCACCAAACATGCGACCTGGCTATAGCCTTCATCATGACTATGCCTGGGTGGGTATTGTGTAGGTCGAGTATAAACGTTCCCCTGCCTTTTTTTGGCAAAACCATGCAATTACCCCATAAGAGACAATCCGACTGGATGGACATTTCATCCCTGCATCGGTGAAATGGCTTAATTTCATCTTGCATTTCCCCGGGAACGACCGACCAGCTCCCTTTGAGGACGCAACTTTTTACAAGTGATAGCACAGGATCCCGGCTGGTCAAGGTCCTGATCTGGTGAGCAGTGTCGGGTGACCCCTCCTTCTCAAAAGCATCCATGACCAGAAGCAAGTCTGCGGGCTGCGGCATTTCCACCCCGATAGTAGGCAATGGTAGACGACTGAGGGCATCAGCACAGTTCTCCGTGCCTGGTCTGTGGTGGATAGCATAGTCATAGGTGGACAATATTAGTGCCCACCTTTGGATGCAGGACAAAGCATTAGTGTTCAAACCTTTGCTTTCTGAAAACAGCGAAATGAGAGGTTCATGGTCGGTTTCAAATTCAAACCGAAGTCCAAGTAGGTATTGGTGCATTTTCTTAACCCCTTATACACATGCTAACGCCTCTTTCTCGACCATACTGTCGGCTCTTTCAGCCTTCGACAGACTTCTAGACATGTATGCAACCGGTTGAGGTTTGCCCGATACATTGGTTTGCGGTAACACAGCCGACCCCGCAGGAAGATGCATTATAAGCTAGCACTAATCGTTGACATGGGTCATATAGTACTAGTAACTTATGAGAACAAAGTAGGTTTCTGCCCTTGTCAAGGAGATTTACCCCAAACCCAGTCATCGCCCTTGCATAGCAACATGTGCAATGGTTCCAGCAAAGTGCTTAACCCAGGTAGAAAGTTACCAAAATAGTTGAGGAGTCCCAGGAACGAAGGCAGCGCCATCACATTCTGTGGTCTGGGTGCATTCTTGATGGCCCCTGTCTTTGAGTCCGTGGGTCTGATGCAGTCTGCCGCAAGCTTTCTTCCCCCAAAATTCGACCTCTGGCGCCAGGAAAACACACTTGGAGTGTTTCAGCCTGAGTCCCACTCTGTCTAGGCGATTTAGAACCTCTTCCAGGTTGTGCAGGTGTTTGGTGGTGCCACGGCCGGTGATCAGGATATCGTCTTGAAACACAATGGTGTGCAGAACCGATTTCAGCAGACTCTCCATGTTCCTCTGGAAGATGGCAGCAGCCGAGCGAATCCCAAAAGGGCACCTGTTATGTATAGAGAAAGAGTCAAACTGAACACTGTGAGCTCAAAGTAAAGTGTGACCTTAGTCTCCAGAGTGCACTCCAACCTGTGAGGCCTCCATAAATAGCTATTCTCCCAAAGGATTATGGGATCCCTTGGGACTACAGGGGATGAGCCCTCTTGTGGTTGTACAGAGTAAGTACAAGTTCACATATATATAACAACACTGCCCTCCTCCCCCAAGGTCAATAGTGTAACTATTAACAATGTGAGTCGGTCTGGGGCCCTTCTTGCCCTGGTTGATCGACTCGGTGTGAAAGCTAGTATTGTTGAATCATTTGTTGGGCCCTCGCTGGGCTACTGTGCAGCTGGCCTTGCTGGGCTGTCTGGTGCGTTGGGTCCTGCTGGGCTGCTGTGGATGATGGGTTCTGCTTCGTGGTCAACCGTGGTGCCGGTTGCCACTGGTATGTATGTTGGGGCAAAAAAAAAGGTAGGTTCCAAGGTGTGTTGCTCCGTGAATCTGAGTTTGATTTGGTCCAAGTGTTTCCGGTAAATGAGTCCATTTGAAAGTTTGACCCAAAACACCATGCTCCCCACTTTGGCCACAACAGTGCCGGGAAGCCACTTGGGACCTTGTCCATAATTCAATACAAATTCTGGATCATTCATTTCAATCTTGGGTGACACATTTGCGCTATCATGGTCTGTACTTTGTTGAAGCCGCCTGCTCTCTACCTATTCATGCAGATCAGGGTGAACTAACAAGAGCCTTGTCTTAAGTACTCATTTCATGAGCAGTTCAACAGGTGGGATCCCAGTGAGTGAGTGTGGTCTTGTGCGGTAGCTAAGCAGGACTCGGGATAGGCAAGTCTGCAGTGAGCCATCAATTACCCTCTTCAAGCCTTGCTTAATGGTTTGCACTGCTCTCTCTGCCTGACCATTGGACGCTGGTTTAAACGCAGACGTGACATGTTTGATCCTGTTTCGGGAATTCTTTGAACTCAGCACTAGTAAAACATAGCCCGTTGTCACTCACCAGGACATTAGGTAAGCCGTGAGTGGCAAACATGGCCCGCAGGCTTTCAGTAGTGGCAGCGGACGTGCTAGCCGACATTATCTCACATTCAATCCACTTGGAATACGCATCTACAACCACAAGGAACATTTTCCCCAAGAACGGGCCTGCATAGTCGACCCTAGACCACAGTTTGGTGGGCCAAGACCATTAACTTAGCAGTGCCTCCCAGGGTACAATGTTTAAATGGATCATACAACACAAGCAATTTGTTTGAACATAATAATTTTCTTGCTTTTACAAAGGCATTTTCTTGGCTTTTGCTCCAAACCCATTCATCCCCTTTTCATAGTAAAGCATGCTCTAACAGAGTGCTAAGACCCGGTAAGAAGTTAGCAAAGTAGTTCAGGAGTCCCAGAAACAACCGTAGCTCCATCAAGTTCTGTGGCCTCGGTGCGTTCTTGATTGCCTCCGTCTTCGCGTTGGTGGGCCTGATGCCATGCACCGCAATTCTCCTTCCCAAGAACTCCAATTCAGGTGCCAGGAAAGCGCACTTCGAGCATTTTAACCTGAGCCCCATGCGGTTGAATCGAATAACAACCTCCTCCAGGTGCTGCAGATGCTCGACTGTGTTCCGACCTGTCGTCCTGGAAGACCACGGTGTGCGGGTCCCCGACTTCAGTAAGCTTTCCATGTTTCTCTGGAATATCGCCGCCGCTGGTTGGATTCCAAACGGACATCTGTTATAAACAGAAAGACCTTTGTGCATGTTGATGCAGGTGAGGGCCTTCGACAATTCCTCCAGTTCCTGCGTCATGTAGGCTGAAGTCAGATCTAGCTTCGTGAACGTCTTTCCTCCCGCCAGCATTGCAAAGAGGACCAGTGTGCACAAATCGTCGTACGATTTCTCTGTGGGTTTCGCTGGAGTGAGCAGATTCTTCATGAGGCCATATGTTGGTGCCTCACAGACGGTGAGAAGGATCGCCCTTCGTTTGGCAGCGTTCTCTTCCCCAACTAGCACTGGTTGGCTACAAAGTCGAGTCGCTCCACAAAAGTTTCCCAATCATCTCCCTCTGAGAATTTCTCCAGGATGCCCACTGTTCTCTGCATCTTTGGGTTCGCTATCTGTAACTCGTTGCCTGTTGTTATGTATGGAGAAAGAGTCAGACTGTACACTGTGAGCTCAAAGTAAAGTGTGACCGTAGTCTTTTATTGCAGGTGTCCAGAGTACCTCTCCAACCTGTGAGGCCTCCTTAAACACCTGTGCTCGCAAGAGATTATGGGATCCCTTGGGACTCCAGGAGATGAGCCCTCTGGTGGCTGTACAGAGTAAATACAAGTTCATATATATAACAGCAGCTGTGGTATATAAACAGTGTTGATGCACGTCAATCTTGTTGAAGATTCAGTCAGCTGCTGTATCATGTAGGCAGAGGTTAGGTCCAACTTGGTCAATGACTTCCCCCCCACTAATGTTGCGAACAGGTCATCTTCCTTGGGCAGCGGGTACTTGTCTTGAACTGAGATTCGGTTGATTGTTACCTTGTGGTTCCCCGCAGATTCTGACCGTGCCATAGTTTATCAACACTGGAACAATCGGACTGGCCCACTCGTTGAACTCAACAGGCAATATGATTCCCTCTTGTTGAAGTCTGTCCAGTTTGATCTCGGCCTTCTCCCTCATCATATATGGAACCGTTCAAGCCATGTGATGAATGGGCCTTGCATCGGGAACTAGATGGATCTGCACCTTGCCGCCTGTGAAGTTGCCGATACCTGGTTCAAATCACGACGGAAACTTGATCAGCACTTGGGCGCACGAGGCATCATCCACCGAAGATAGTGCTTTGATGTCGTCCCAGTTCCATCGAATCTTTTCCAGCCAGCTTCTGCCGAATAGCGCTGGGTCATCGCCTGGTACAATCCACAGTGATAAATCATGCACAGCTCCATCGTACGATATCTTAACTGCTGCACTGCCAATGACTGGTAAGAGCTCTTGGATGTAGGTGCGCAGTTTTGTCTGAATCGGGCTCAGTTTGGGCCCCACAGTTTCTCATAAGGCTTCTGGCTCATAATTGACTGACTCGCCCCCGTGTCCAACTCCATTGTTACTGGAATACCGTTCAATTTTACTTTCAGCATGATAGGAGGGCTCTTGGTGGTGAAGGTGTATACCCCATACATTTCTTCCTCGGATTGAGTTGCTGCTCTTGTTTGTTCTGCGTGATCCGCGCCGGATCGATCATCCTCTGCCGACTGCCACGTGGTGAGTTGCAGCACTCTTGCACATTTGCTGCAAATGCCCCACTGTTTCACAGCCTTTGCACACGTAGTGCATGAATCGACATTGATGAACTCGATGATTATCCCCGCAACGCCAACATGGTGCTAATGGATTTGCATTCATGCCCGATGGCGGACTCTGAGGCAGCTGCAGATGTGTTGGCCCTGCCATATGCAGTTCTGCCTGCTAGCGATGTTCTTTTATGCACAATACTTGCCGGTGAGCTTCGAAGCTGAGAAGGTATCTGTCATGATTGTAGCTATAATGTAACACCACTGTATTACTGTATACACCCAACTTAGATGCACACCTTGACCACAGGGGGTGAACTTGTGGGAGACACTCCTTACCTGATCACACAGGTATATAAAGGGAGGTCCCACGCAGGGTCATCACTTCTGGAGTCCTGTAATAAAGAGCTAAGGTCACAGAGTGGCCTTGTCCCTGGAATGTGCCTCGTGTGGTTTCATGCTGTAGAGTAAGGACTTTACAGTATCTATCTTGTATTTTCGCTCATGGATATGAATGCCTGGGCTATCGTAATGGCCTTGCTCAGGTCTAGGGATTCGGCAGACAGCAGCTTGCGAAGAATGACCTCGTGGCCGATGCCAAGCACAAAAATGTCCCGCAACATTTCCCCCCAAAATCCAGCAAATTCGCAAGTTCACGCAAGGTTTCTCAGGTCAGCGATATAACTCACCACGTCCTGGCTCTCAGAGCGGTGGTGCGTGTAGAAGCGATACCTGGCCATTAAGACGCTCTCCTTCGGCTTGAGGTGGTTCCCAACCAGCGTACACAACTCTGTATATGTCTCCTCTGCTGGTTTCTCTGGTGCTAGCAAATTCCTGATGAGCCCGTATATTGTGGACCTAGACACGGTGAGGCAAATCGCCCTGCGCTTGATCACTTTATCGTCCCCATCCAACTCGTTGGCCACAAAGTACTGGTCGAGACTCTCAATGAAGGCTTCCCAATCATCACCCTCTACAAATCTCACTAAAATTTACCAACGGTAGCCATGACCACATGAAAGTTCGTAATCTGTTACTGGTCGCGAATTGTTAAGTATGGAAGAACGTCACAAGACTGAGTACTGTGAGCTAAAACTGATGTGACCTTAGTCTCTTTAATACAACTCCAGAGTGCCTAAGCAGCATGGCAGACAACCTTTTATACTCCCTTGCACAAGGTGTGCAGGTGACCCTTGGGCCTCCAACAGTTGCGCCCTCTGGTGGCAAGTCTTACACAGTTACAATGTTTACATACATAACTAAAGCAAATAGCAGTGAAGAACTGAACCTCGGAAAGTACTGTAAATGCGATTGATTCGACGTTCGGCAGAGCGGCACATGGCAGGGCCTATCCGGCTGCATTCGCGCAACCTGTGCTGCGCAAAGTCTGCCAGCGGGACTGTATCTGACTTCTCCATGTTGGCGTTGTGGGGGAAATCATCGGCACCAGCAGTGCCGTTTTAAGCAATATAGTTGCAAAGGCTGTCTGAGAGTGGGGCATCTCCAGCACAAGTGTCCGCAGATGAGCAACCGAGCTGGAATACACCACGTGGAGGATGAGAGTCAGACTAGCGAGGATCCAGATACGCAATCCGAGATGCCAGAGGAGGAAGTGTATGGACTGTACTCATTCATAGCGATGCCAGAGGAGGAAGTATATGGACTGTACTCCTTCAAAACCAAGAGTAAACCAATTTTGATTAACATGAAGTTTAACGGGATGCCGATATCGATGGAACTACACCCGGGGGTGAGTCAATCGATCATGAATGAGACAGCATTTAATAAACTGTGGGATACTAAGACTGTGAGGCCCAGGCTGAGCCCTGTTAACACCAAGCTGCGCACATACACCAAAGAACTGATAAAGGTGATTGGCAGTGCACAAATTAACGTGTCATATAATGGTGCGATTCAAGAGTTACCACTGTGGATTGTTCTAGGCAATGGCCCAACGCTGCTCGGCAGGAGCTGGTTGGAGAAAATCAGATGCGACTGAAACGACATAAAGGCGTTGTCATCAGAGGAAGATACATGTGCCCAAGTATTGAACAAGTTCCCCTCGCTGTTCGAACCGGGTATCAGCAACATCACGGGAGCCAAGGTGCAGATCCATGTGGACTCGTATGCAAGACCCGTCCATCGTAAAACTCAGGCAGTGCCGTATATGATGAGGGAGAAGGTTGAAATTGAACTGGACAGACTCCAGCGTGAAGGGATCATATCACCAGTAGAATTTAATGAATGGGCCAGCCCCATTGCGCCATCACTTTTCAGCACAAGAACAGTCAGAATCTGTGGAGACTACAAGGCTACGATCAACAGGGTTTCGAAACAAGATCAATACCCGTTACCGAAGACTGGTGATTTTTTTGCGACGCTAGCCGGAGGGAAGTCGTTCACAAAACTGGACTTGACGTCGGCCTATGTGACACAGGAGTTGGTTGAGACATCGAAGAGATTTACGTGCATTAACACACACAAAGGACGGTTTATTTACCATAGGTACCCTTTCGGAATTCGCTCAGCTGCTGCAATATTCCAGAGGAATATGAAAAGTCCACTGAAGTCCATTCCCAGAACCGTCTTATTCCAAGATGACATCCTGATCACCGGTCATGACTCCATGGAACATCTGAACAACCTGGAAGAGGTTCTGCTGCGGTTGGATAGAGTGGGACTCAGACTGAAACACTTGAAGTGCATCTTCATGGCACCGGAGGTCGAATTTCTCGGGAGGAAATTCGCCGCTGATGGCATCAGACCTACTGACGTGAAAACCAAGGCCATCAAAATGCAACCAAGCTGCATAATGTGATGGAACTGCGTTCATTCCTGGGTCTACTCAACTACTTTGGTAACTTCCTACCTAAATTGCGCACCTTACTACAACCACTGCACATGCTATTGAGAAAAGACAACAACTGGGTGTGGGGCACATTGCAAGACGGAGCTTTCGAGAAAGCCACCAATCTGCTTTGCTCGAACAAGCTGCTGGTACATTATGACCCATGTAACCATTTAGTTTTGGCCTGTGTCGCATCATCTTATGGAATTGGTTGCATATTTCAACAAGCCAATGTGTCAGGGAAACTTCAACCTGTTGCGTATGCATTCAAAAGTTTGTCTAAAGCAGAAAGAGCTTACAGCATGGTAGAAAAAGAAGCTTTAGCGTCTATGTACGGTGTTAAAAAGATGCATCAATACCTGTTCGGTCTGAGGTTTGTATTCGAGACTGATCACAAGCCGCTCATTTCGTTGTTTTCCGAGAGCAAAGGTATCAATGCCAACGCTTCATCCCACATCCAAAGGTGGGCGCTGACATTATCTGCCTATGATTATGTCATTCGCCACAGACCTGGCACAGAGAATTGTGCCGATGCTTTGAGCTGGTTGCCGTTGCCCACACCAGAGGTGGAAACGCCACAACCGGCAGATCTAATGTTAATCATGGATGTATTTGAGATTGAAGGAATCCCTGTCACGGCTCAACAAGTTAAGGCCTGGACCAGCCAGGACCCGATTTTATCGGTGGTAAAGGATTGCATCCTCAAAGGGGATTGGTCTGCCATACCTAAGCAAATGTGCGAGGAGGCCAAACGCAAGGACGAGCAGTCTATTCAAGCAGATTGCATATTGTGGGGCAATCGCATTGTAATGCCCAAGAAAGGGAGAGAGAAGTTTATGCGTGAGTTACACAGTATACATCCTGCTATAGTGATGATGAAGGCCATCGCTGAGTCACACATATGGTGGCCAGGAATTGATTCTGAGCTGGAAGCATGCGTGCATTAGTGCAACAGCTGCATGCAGCTCAGCAAAGCACTAGCGGAATCGCCGCTGAGTCTGTGGTCATGGCCATCCAAACCTTGATCCAGGTTCCATGTAGATTTTGCAGGTTCCTTCCTGGGCAAGATGTTTTTAGTGGTGGTGGATGCTTATTCGAAGTGGATAGAATGCATAATCATGTCATCCAGCACGTCCACGGCAACCATAGAGAATCTCAAATTCATGTTCGCCACACATGGTCTGCCTGACAAAGTGGTGAGCGACAATGGGTCATGCTTCACCAGTCAGGAGTTTGTAAAACTTAACGGCATAAGACATGTAAGGTTATCACCGTTCAAACCTGCATCCAATGGGCAAGCAGAACGTGCAGTACAAATTATCAAGCAAAGCATGAGGTGAGTAACCCAAGGGTCACTGCAGATCCGCTTGTCCTGCATACTGCTAAGTTACAGGACAAGACCCCACACACTCACAGGGGTCTCGCCTGCTGAACTCATGATGAAAAGTGTCTTAAGATCAAGCTATCTCTGATAGACCCAGATTTAAATGATCATATTAAATACAGAAAGCACAGTCAACAAGGGTACCATGATCGTGCAACTGTGTCATGCGAGATTTCTGTTAATGATCCTGTATATGTGTTAAATTATGGTCGGGGTCCCAAATGGATCGCTGGTACGGTCATGGCCAAGGAGGGCAACAGACTATTCGTTCTTAAACTCAAGAATGGGCAAACTTGCAGGAAACACATGGATCAGACAAAGCTGAGGTACACAGATGAGCCAGAGCAGTCGGACGAAGAAACCATCGACGAACAACCAACCTACCAGCAGTCTTTAGAGGACTCAAGGGTCATCAGTGAACCTGGAATTTCCATCAGGAACCTGTTCAATAAAAATGGACTTGCAATTCCTGACATGGCCACTGCCACCCCCAAGTTAGTCATCCAGCCACCAGCCACAACAGACTCCACACACTCACCCAAGACTGGAATCAAACTGAGACGGTCAACCAAGGAGCGCAAAACACCGGACCGTCACAACCTGTAAAGACTGTGATAAGATCTCAGAGGGGGATATTGTCATGTGTGTACATTCTGTTTGTAGCCACCAGATGGTGTCATTGTTGGAGGCCACTGAGCAGCACGCACATGGTGCTGCTCAGGTATTAAAGGCCAGCCATTTTGAGAGTCAGGCACTGTGGGTCTAAATAAAGCAGAGCCAAGGTTGTACTTTGCTTAGTTAAACAGTACTCAGTTTGAACCTTTATTGCTTACATAACACCTTCAATATGAAGTTCTGGACCTGGAACATCAGGAACCTCATGGACAACTCCAACAGCAACAGCCAGAATGCCGCACCGCCATAATTGCCCGGGAACTTAGACGCTTCGATGTTGACATCGTTGCCCTAAGCGAGACCCGGTGGGCAAGGGAAGACCAGCTCAAGGACCAAGGTGGAGGTTACACCTTTTTCTGGAAAGGGAAACCAGAGGAAGAACGCCACCTCCACGGAGTCGGTTTTGCTATCAAGAGGAGCTGGTCGACCACCTCAGATACTCCCCCTGCGGGATTAATGAACGTTTCATGACTCTCCAACTCACCCAACCCAGAACCAATGCACCACAGTCAACAGTGCATATGCCCCAACACTCAATGCAACAGATGAGACCAAAGAGGGTGTTTACTCCAGCCTCTCAAAATCCCTGTCCCGCGTCCCTACAGACGACAAACTGATCCTCTTCGGCGACTTCAATGCCTGAATCAGCAAGGATAGAGCCCTCTGAGGAGACGTGATTAGCAGAGAGGGGGGTAGGGAAAACCAATTTCAGTGGTACCCTGCTCCTGACAAAATGCCTAGAGCACGACTTTGTCATCACCAACACCTTGTTCTGCCAGATGGACAAGTACAAGGCATCGTGGCAACACCCTCGCTCCAAACTCTGGCACCTGCTCGACTATGTCATCATCCAAGCCAAGGATCGCAAGGATGTGCACATCATCCGCGCCGTGACAGGAGCTGACGACTGCTGGACGGACCACCGCCAATCAGATCCATCATTAACATAGCCCCACAGCACAGAAGTAATGCCGTAAAAAAGTCAATGCCAGGACGCTCAGAGACCCAGCTAAGAGAGCCCTATACAGCCAGCGCCTCACAGCTAACCTGGCGTGCCTTGATGACCGTGAGATGCAGAATGCCCACTGCGCTTGGTCTGCCCTCCAGGCCTCCATAACCAGTGCCTACGAGGAGAAGCTCGGTCACTCAACCAGGAAACACCAGGACTGGTTTGATGAGAATGGCCAGGAGATCCAAGAGCTAATAAATCACAAGCGCAAGGCATTTCTGAGTCTAAAACAACCCAACTCTGGAGCAGCAAAACAGCATTACAGATGGCTTAAGGCTGAGGTCCAACAAAAAACCCGTGACCTAAAAAATAGATGGTGGATGGAGAAAGCACAGGAGATTCAGCAGCTGGCCGACAGCCATGATGTGCAAGAATTCTTCATCGCAGTCAAGACCACCTACGGCCCAAACACCCAAGGTCTCACCCAACTGCTGCCAAGAACACCGAGACAGTCAGGTCCCACTGGAAGGAGCACTTCGAAGATCTCCTTAACCGAGACTCTGCCTTTGACTTGAGTGTCCTCGACTCCATCCTGCAGTATGCTACCCGCCAAAACTCCAGCCCTGCATGAGGTAGAAAAGGCAATCCATCAGCTTGAGAACAACAAGGCAACGGGAGCAGATGGAATCCCCGCTGAGGCACGAACTTATGGTGGAGAGGCACTATTGGCACAAAAGCATGACCTCATCTCTCTCATCTGGAAGGAGGAGAGTATGCCGGGAGATTTCAAAGATGCAGTAATCGTGACCATCTTTTAAAAAGGGGACAAGACCGACTGCGGCAACTATAGAGTAATCTCCCTGTTATCAGCCACTGTGAAAGTCGTCGCTAGAATCCTCCTCAGTCATCTTCTCTCTGTGGCTGAGGAGCTCCTCCTGGAGTCGCAGTGCAGATTTCGTCCTCTACGGGGTACAACAGTCATGATTTTTACAGCGTGGTAGCTGCAACAAAAATGCAGGGAACAGCACCAACCCTTGTACATGGCCTTCTTTGACCTTACAAACGCCTTTGACACTGTCAACCGCGAGGGACTATGAAGTGTCCTCCTCCGTTTCGGCTGCCCCCAAAAGTTCGTCACCATCCTCCGCCTGCTCCACGATGACATGCAAGCCGTGATCCTGAACAACGGATCCATTACAGACCCAATCCATGTCCAAACCAGGGTCAAACTGGGCTGCGTTATCACGCCAACCCTCTTCTCAATCTTCCTCGCTGCAATGCTCCACCTCACACTCAACGAGCTCCCCGCTGGAGTGGAACTAAACTACAGAACCAGTGGGAACCTGTTCAACCTTCGTCATCTCCAGGCCAGATCCAAGACCGTCCCAACCTCTGTTGTCGAACTACAGTACGCGGACGACGCATGCGTCTGTGCACATTCAGAGTCTGAACTCCAAGTCATAGTCAACATCTTCACTGAGGCATACGAAAGCATGGGCCTTACACTAAACATTCGTAAGACAAAGGTCCTCCACCAGCCTGATCCCGCCACATAGCACAACCCCCCAGTTTTTAAGATCCACAGCGAGGCCCTGGACAACATGGACCACTTTCCATACCTCGGGAGCCTATTATCAACAAGGACAGACGTCGACGATGAGATTCAACAATGCCTCCAGTGGGCCAGCACAGCCTTCGGCCGCCTGAGAAAAAGAGTATTCAAAGATCAGGCCCTCAAATCTGCCACCAAGCTCATGGTCTACAGGGCTGTGTGATATCCACCCTCCTGTATGGCTCAGAGACATAGACCATATACAGTAGACACCTCAAGTCGCTGGAGAAATACCACCAACGATGTCTCTGCAAGATCCTGCAAATCCCCTGGGAGGACAAACGCACCAATGTTAGCATCCTCAACCAGGCCAACATCCCCAGCATCGAAGCACTGACCAGACTCGACCAGCTCCGCTGGGCAGGCCACATTGTTCGCATGCCTGACACAAGACTCCCAAAGTAAGCGCTCTACTCAGAATTCCTGCATGCCAAGCAAGCCCAAGGTGGTCAGAGGAAACGTTTCAAGGACACCCTCAAAGCCTCCTTAATAAAATGCAACATTCCCACCGGCACCTGGGAGTCCCTGGCTAAAATGGAGGATGTGCACCCGGGAGGGCGCTGAGCACCTCGAGTCTCATGACCGAGAGCATGCAGAAACCAAGTGCAGGCAGCGGAAGGAGCATGCGGCAAACCAGTCCCACGCACCCTTTCCCTCAACGACTGTCCGTCCCCCCAGTGACAGAGGCTGTAATTCCCGTATGGACTGTTCAGTCACCTAAGAACTTATTTTTAGAGTGGAAGCAAGCCTTCCTCGATTTCGAGGGACTGCCTATGATGATGATTCCTTTCTCCCATATGTGTTTATCAAGCTTCCCCTTAAATGCAACCATGCTATTTTCCTCAACTATTCCTTGTTGTAGCTAGCGAGTTCCACATTCATGCCACTCTCTGGAGAAAGAACTTTCTCCTGATTTTCTTATTGGATTTACCTGTATTAATGACTATGTTATACTTATGGCTCCTAATTCTGATCTTGCCCTTCTCTACGACTACCCTATCAAAAGCTTTCAGAAACGTGAAGACGTCTATCGTGGCATCCCTCAGTCTTCCCTTTTTTGGTGAAAAGAACCCCAGCCTGTTCAGTCTTTCCTGATCGGTATAACCTCACAGTTCTGGTTTCATTCTAGTCAATCTTTTTTGCACATTATCCAATGCCTCCATATCCTTTTTACAATATGGAGACCAGAACTGTTCACAGTACACCAAGTGAGGTCTAACCAAGGTTCTGTACAAGTTTAACGTAATTTCTCTGCTTTTCAATACTATCCCTCCAGAAATGAACCCCAGTGCTTTGTTTGCTTTTTTATAGCCGTATTAACCTGCTTCGCTACTTTTAATAATCTGTTTATCGATACCCCCATATCCCTTTGTTCCTCTACCCAACTTTTTCCAAGGAGTATGTGGTCTCCTTATTCTTCCCACAAAATCAGCCAGCTTTTGTTTATTAGAAAGGACGTATAATTGTATATGGTACACATATCTACCTGTCTTGAGAATGGCATTTTCATACTTGCTCCCATGAAATAGCCAAGCAATTTTGATCATGAATAATGATATACATTATTATATGTATAATCTACCAGCATTTAACTTTAAACTCAATCAAAATCTAATTTCCAAAATCTCACTGTATGTTGTGAATGAAGCCAGAGAGGCCAAAACATTTTCATGAGGTGAGAAATGCTACCTCCTCATTCATTGACTTTTGACTTCTGACAGGTACTTAGCTATAGTTGGAAGGGACTTGAACTAGCAGCACCTCCACAATATCAGCGATTACTTGCACAGTTTAAATCAAAAGATACATACATAGGAATATAGAGAGTAGAACATTCAACCCCTTGAGTTTGTTCTGTCATTCAATGAGATCATGGCTGACCGATATCTTAACTCCATCCATCTGCCTTTGCTAGCCAGGGGTAACCTTTTATACCCCTGGCTAGCAAAAAATTAGCAATCTCAGATTTAAAATTATTAATTGAGCTAGCATTTACTGCTTTTTCATTGTTACCTCTGGTGTCCCCCAAGGATCTATCCTTGGCGCCTTCCGATTTCTCATCTACATGCTGCCTCTTAGCGTCATCATCTGAAAACACAGCAGCGGTTTCCACATGTACATAGAAACATAGAAACATAGAAAATAGGTGCAGGAGCAGGCCATTCAGCCCTTCTAGCCCTGCACCGCCATTCAATGAGTTCATGGCTGAACATGAAACTTCAGTACCCCCTTCCTGCTTTCTCGCCATAACCCTTGATCCCCCGAGTAGTAAGGACTTCATCTAACTCCCTTTTGAATATATTTAGTGAATTGGCCTCAACTACTTTCTGTGGTAGAGAATTCCACAGGTTCACCACTCTCTGGGTGAAGAAGTTTCTCCTCATCTCGGTCCTAAATGGCTTACCCCTTATCCTCAGAATGTGACCCCTGGTTCTGGACTTCCCCAACATTGGGAACATTCTTCCTGCATCTAACCTGTCTAAACCCGTCAGAATTTTAAACGTTTCTATGAGGTCCCCTCTCATTCTTCTGAACTCCAGTGAATACAAGCCCAGTTGATCCAGTCTTTCTTGATAGGTCAGTCCCGCCATCCCGGGAATCAGTCTGGTGAATCTTCGCTGCACTCCCTCAATAGCAAGAATGTCCTTCCTCAAGTTAGGAGACCAAAACTGTACACAATACTCCAGGTGTGGCCTCACCAAGGCCCTGTACAACTGTAGCAACACCTCCCTGCCCCTGTATTCAAATCCCCTCGCTATGAAGGCCAACATGCTATTTGCTTTCTTAACCGCCTGCTGTACCTGCATGCTAACCTTCAATGACTGATGTACCATGACACCCAGGTCTCGTTGCACCTTCCCTTTTCCTAATCTGTCACCATTCAGATAATAGTCTGTCTCTCTGTTTTTACCACCAAAGTGGATAACCTCACATTTATCCACATTATACTTCATCTGCCATGCATTTGCCCACTCACCTAACCTATCCAAGTCACTCTGCAGCCTAATAGCATCCTCCTCGCAGCTCACACTGCCATCCAACTTAGTGTCATCCGCAAATTTGGAGATACTGCATTTAATCCCCTTGTCTAAATCATTAATGTACAATGTAAACAGCTGGGGCCCCAGCACAGAACCTTGCGGTACCCCACTAGTCACTGCCTGCCATTCTGAAAAGTACCCATTTACTCCTACTCTTTGATTCCTGTCTGCCAACCAGTTCTCAATCCACGTCAGCACACTACCCCCAATCCCATGTGCTTTAACTTTGCACATTAATCTCTTGTGTGGGACCTTGTCGAAAGCCTTCTGAAAGTCCAAATATACCACATCAACTGGTTCTCCTTTGTCCACTTTACTGGAAACATCCTCAAAAAATTCCAGAAGATTTGTCAAGCATGATTTCCCTTTCACAAATCCATGCTGACTTGGACCTATCATGTCACCATTTTCCAGATGCACTGCTATGACATCCTTAATAATTGATTCCATCATTTTACCCACTACTGAGGTCAGGCTGACCGGTCTATAATTCCCTGTTTTCTCTCTCCCTCCTTTTTTAAAAAGTGGGGTTACATTGGCTACCCTCCACCCCATAGGAACTGATCCAGAGTCAATGGAATGTTGGAAAATGACTGTCAATGCATCCACTATTTCCAAGGCCACCTCCTTAAGTACTCTGGGATGCAGTCCATCAGGCCCTGGGGATTTATCGGCCTTCAATCCCATCAATTTCCCCAACACAATTTCCCGTCTAATAAAGATTTCCTTCAGTTCCCCCTCCTTACTAGGCCCTCTGACCCCTTTTATATCCGGAAGGTTGTTTGTATCCTCCTTAGTGAATACCGAACCAATACGCTGATGATACCAAGCTCTACCTCACTACCACTTCTCTCAACCCCCCAATATTCTATAAATTGTTAGACCGTTTGTCTGACATCGAGTTCTGGATGAGTCGAAATTTTCTCCAATTAACTAATGGGAAGACCGAAGGCATCGTTTTTGGTCCCCGCCACAAACTCCATTCCCTCGCCACTGACTCCATTCCTCTTCCTAACATCAGTCTGAGGCTGAACAACACTTTTTGCAATCTTGGTGTCATATTTGCCCCGGAAATGAGCTTCTGACCAAATATCCATGGCATACTAACACCATCTATTTCCACCTCCATAACATTACCCGTTGTAATGCATTTGCTTAATTTGCTTAACTTCAGCGTCTCCTTCACAACGGATGCAACGCGAGCCTAGAGCTGCTGGAGGGAGATTTAAACATCAGCATCTCCCTGACAACAGAGACAGCTCGAGCCTGGAGTAGCTGGAGGGAGATTTAAACATCAGCATCTCCCTGACAACAGAGACAGCTCAAGCGTGGAGCTATTATAGGTTCTATCAAGAGGACAAAATGAGAAATAAAAAGTAATAAAATTATGACATTACAAGGATGGAGGACAGTGATTGGTTCTTCCAAATTAATTGAATCTAGTGAATGAATGAATCTTAAAGACAGCTAATAACTGATTTAATTTGCTTCAATTGCTGATTTTCTGATATTAACTTAATTTATAATTATGGTATATATTATTTAATTATGATTAAATACTGATTTTACTATTGTGTACTAGTTATTGTATTATTTACAATGTAATTTGAATTTTTTTTTTAGATTTTTCACCTGTGTCTATCTGTGTGTGCATTTTGGCTGCCGCTTCGGACCCGAGCCTCTAACCTCTTTTTACACTTCCTTCTCACACTTTTTCTCTCTTTCCCTCAATGGTCAATATCTAACGTGTTGTAAAATTGTTGTGAAGCGCCTTGGGATGTTTTACTACGTTAAGGATGCATATAAATAAAAGTAATAATGGTTCTTTGCTTAAGAATTCATAGCAATACAAGGACTAGTTGGTTTATGAACAAAGGTTTAACAATTACACTACACATTACTAGTTCATCCATTAGGCTCACAACTGCATAACTCATTGTGGACCCAAATGACTGGGGTTTTATTGAGTCTTGTGAACATCACGTGACTGGCTAAGCCACTCACAATGCAACAGCTCTACAAACCTGTGAGCATACTCACATGCGCATACATTACACACATCTCCGCCCTTGCCTCAGCTCATCCGCTGCTGAAACCCTCATCCATGCCTTTGTTACCTCTAGACTTGACTATTCCAATGCACTCCCTCATCCAGAACTCAGATGCCCATTTCCTAACTCGCACCAAGTCCTGTTCACCCATCAGCCAGCCCTGTGCTCACTGACTTACATTGGCTCCCGCTTACGCAATGCCTCGATTTCAAAAATCTCATCCTTGTTTTCAAATCCCTCCATGGCCTTACCCCTCCCTAGCTCCGTAATTTCCTCCAGCTCCATAACCCCCGAGATATCTGCCCTCCTTTAATTCTGCTCTCTTGAACATCCCTGATTATAATCGCTCAACCATTGGTGGCCTTGCCTTCTGTTGCCAAGGCCCTAAGCTTTGAAATTCCCTGCCTACATCTCTCCACCTCTTTCTCTCTCTTTCCTCTTTTAAGATGTTCCTTAAAACCTACCTCTTTGACCAAGCTTTTGGTCACCTGCCCTAATTTCTCCTTATGTAGCTCAGTGGCCAAAAATGTTTTATCTTATAATACTTCTGTGAAGTGCCTTGGACATTTTACTGTGTTAAAGGCAGTATATAAAAAGTTGTTGTTTTTGTTGAGAGAATTCCACACTTCTGCCACCTTTTGTATGAAGAAGTGTTTTATAACTTTTCTCCTGAATGGACTGACACTGATTCTAAGGTTATGTCCCTTGTCCTGGACTTCCTCACTAGTGGAAAACATTTTCTCTCTATCTACCCTATCAATTCCTTTCAAAATCCTAATATCCTCAAACAAATCAACCCTTAATCTTCTATACAGAAGGAAAATACTGCAGAAGCTGGACATCTGAAATAAAAACAGAAAATGCTGGTAATACTCAACAGGTCAGGCAGCATCTGTGGAGAGAGAAATGTTAACTCTGTTTCTCTCTCCACAGATGCTGCTTAATCTTCTATATTCCATGGAATACAAGCCTAGTTTATGTAATCTCTCATAATCTAACCATTGGAGCCTTGGTAACATTCTGGTGAATCTGTGCTGCACTCCTTCTAATCCTTTCTAAGGTGTGTAGCCCAGAACAGGACTCCAGGTGTGGCCTAACCGGGGCTTTGTATAGTTGTAGCAAAACTTCCTCCCCTTATATTCTAGCCCTCGACCTTTAAAGGCTAACAGTTCATTTGTATTTTTGATTATTTTTTGTACCTGACAACTATATTTTAGTGATCTGTGTACATAGACCCCTAAATCTCTTTGGACCTTCACTGTTCCTAACTTTTCGCCATTGAAATAATATTTGGATCGATCCTTTATTGGTCCTAAATGAATGATCTCACACATACCTGTGTTGAAATCCAGCTACCACAGTTTGCCCGCTCACTTAATCTATCAATGTCTCTTTGTAAATTTTATGCATCCGTCTACACATAAGAACATAAGAAATAGGAGCAGGAGTAGACCATATGGCCCCTTGAGCCTGCTCCACCATTTAATAAGATCATGGCTGATCTGATTATGGACTCAGCTCCACTTCCCTGCCCGCTCCCCATAACCCTTTACTCTCTTATCGCTCAAAAATCTGTCTATCTCCGCCTTAAATATATTCAATGATCCACAGAATTCCACAGATTTACAACTCTCTGAGAGAAGAAATTCCTTCTCATCTCAGCTTTAAATGGAAAAATGACAGCTTCTGAACTACGAGGGCAAAAAGTATCCACATCCCTTTCGCGGCAGCAACCCCAGACATTATAGCTGACCAGCAAGGGCATTGAATCAGCGAAAGTGATCTTACTCGCTGTATGCTCTAACCATCTGAGCTAACTGAACAGTGGCGCTTGCTGTTTGCTACTTACACTGCTTACTATACCACCAATTTTTATGTCATTGGTGAACATGGCTCTCTATTATGTTATCTAATCATTAATAAATATAGTGAATAGTTGAGGCCTCAGCACAGATCCATGAGGGACACCACTAGTCACTTTGTTCCAAATTGAGTATATACCATTATCCCTACTCTCTGTCTTCTTCCACTTAACCAATCTCCAAATCAGAACAATAATTTGCCTTCAATTCCATGAGCTTTAATTTTAGCTAACAGTCTCTTATGTGGAACCTTATTGAATGCCTTCTGGAAGTCGATATAAACGACATCCACAGACATTCCCCTGTCTACGACTTTAATTCCTTCCTCAAAAAATTCAATTAGGCTTGTTAGACATGACCTACCCTTTACAAATGCATGTTAGCTATCTCTAATCAGCACAAATTTCTCTAAGTGCTTCATCGCTCTGTCCTTAATTATAGATTCCAATAACTTGCCCACAACAGATGCTAGACTAACAGGTCTATAATCTCTCTTACACCTTTCTAAAATAATGGAATTACATTTGCAATTTTCTAAACTAAAGGTACAATTCCTGAATAAAGTTAGCTTTGAAGGATTGTGGATAAACTCTGGGTGGTGTAGAATTTACCAATATTTCGCAAAGATTCCTGGTACCTCTCCCCTGCAGAGGAGAAGAATCCTTTTCTGGATTTTTAAAATGGAAGAAAAAAACTTCGGGACACAAATGAGTTTTAAAGGGGGAGACGAAACCTGCAGGGGATAAAAGGGGATGCATTCATGGAGAACGCCCCCCCGGCCACCCCGTGTTTGGACTTTTTGAAAAGAGAATTCAACATGGACCTAAATTACAGAAGCCTGAGATGCCCAAACATCAATGGGAAGGAGCATATCAATTTTAAGATTCTATAACATTTTGGCTGCGAAAAATGACCGAATACAGGAGGTGGGGCTAACCTCTGTGAAGCAAATTCGTGTATTAAGGATCCCAGACTGTCTGGGGGAACTATGCAACACCAATTCACCCCCTAAGAGATAATCAAACTACCCAATCAAGCACAATGGAAATCATGGGCCCAACTAGATGGTCAGGAAACTGGACAATCCTAAAACAAGGCAAAACCAGTGATTGTACATTATCACATCGTAATCGAATTACTGCTGACTAGCCAACCAAAAACACTGACAAAGGAGACATTTGAAAATCAATGGACAGAACAGTTTAAACAAAGCCCAAGAACTGATTTGGCGCAAAGATAAGGAAGGCTGTTTTAGTATAATTGAAGGCCTATTCTGGCAGTTAGGTGCTTCGAGAAACACTATTAAGTTCACAGTTTTGTTGCACAAGTTCTACATTGTCATGTATTCAACCAGCATTGTAACCCATGTATAATCTGACCTAAGTTGGACACTGTGAGAACAATGACCACTAGGTGGGAGATACTCCTAACCTGGACCTTCAGGTATAAAAGGGAAAGCTCCACCCACCTTCATAATTTGAGTGTTAAGGAATAAAGGACAGGTCACAGACTGACCTTCTCTCAAGCATGGGCCTCGTGTGCATTTATACTGTATAGTAAGGACATATCAATGGCGACGAGAAACTGGGATTTAAACCACGCGAGCATGGCCACGAGCAGAACAGATGAGAGATACTGTGTTAAGGAATGGTTGGGACAGAGATTCAACATTGTTAACGCAGCACACAGTTCTTCAGGCAGACAAGGGCAATCGGGCATGCCCCAACATGTAGTCGAACCCAGAGGGGGAGTTCGACAGAGACAATGGCAAGTTGAACGGCAATTCATGCCATTGCAAGGGACAATGCGGACAGTAATGGGGCCATCAAAAACTGTTAATGGCGCATTCAAAGACAGTCACAGGGGCAGTCAGGGACGATCGACTGGCAAGGGACCTTTTGTTTCCAATAACAGCTCATGTTGGAGGCGTGGAGGCACACACTCAGCCGGAGTTTGCAGAGATGAGAAAAATACCTGCAGAAATTGCAGAAATGAATGCTGGGGGAAATCGCTGGAAGCTGAAGTTCAGCGAGTTCATGTGGAGCACGTATACAGTTCATACACCAGGACGCCACCGATAATGATGAAAGTGCTCCTCAATGGCATCCCAGTATCAATGGAGCTAGACACGGGGGCCAGCTAGTCCCTGATGGGTATCAAACAGTTCAAAAAGTTGTGGGCGTCCAAGGCCAGGAGGCCAAAATTATCGCCGATTGATGCACAGCTGCGGACTTACACAAAGCAGATCATTCCGGTGCTAGGCAGCGCCACGGTAGTCGTGACCCACAAAGATTTGGAGAACAGGTTGTCACTCTGGATTGTCCCAGGGGTTGGTCCCGCACTACTGGGGAGGAGTTGGCTTGCTGTCATGAACTGGAAATGAGGCGATGTCAATGCAATTTCCTCTGTGGAGCGAGTATCATGCTCACAGATCCTGGACAAATTTGACTCATTATTTCAAACCAGCATCGGCACTTTCATGGGGGCCAAGGTAGTGATTCACATAAACCCGGACGCCAGGCCAGTACACCACAAGGCCAGAGCGGTGCCGTACGTGATGCGGGAAAAGATAGAAGGCGAATTGGACCGCCTGCTGAGGGAAGGCATCATCTCGCCAGTCGAATTCAGTGACTAGGCGAGCCCAATTGTGCCGGTGCTCAAGGCGGATGGGTCGGTCAGGATATGTGATGATTACAAGGCCACCATCAATCGGGTGTCACTCCAAGACCAGTACCCGCTACCGAGAGCGGAGGACCTCTTTGCGACGCTATCCGGTGGCAAACCTTTTTCAAAATTGGACCTGACCTCAGCTTACAAGACCCAGGAGCTGGCAAGTGAGTCGAAGAAGCTGACCACCATCACGACACACAAGGGGTTGTTTGAGTACAACAGATGTCCGTTCGGGATTCGCTCGGCTGCCGCGATCTTCCAACAAAATATGGAAGGCCTCCTCAAGTTGATTCCAGGGACGGTGGTTTTTCAGGACGACATCCTCATCATGAGTTACGATACTGAAGAACACTTCCGCAACCTGGAGGAGACTGGACCGGGTAGGGCTGCGACTGAAAAAGGCGAAGTGTGTCTTCCTAGCTCCAGAGGTAGAATTCCTGGGGATGAGGGTAGCAGCAGACGGGATCAGCCCTACTGCGTCCAAGACGGAAGCGATCCAGAGAGCACCCAGACCCCGTAACACGACGGAGCTGCGTTCGTTCCTGGGGCTCCTGAACTATTTTGGTAACTTTCTTCCCAAATTGAGCACGCTGTTAGAGCCGCTACACGTGCTCCTACGCAAAGGTCGCGAATGGATCTGGGGGGACAGCCGGGAAAGGGCTTTTAATAGAGCACGCAATTTGTTATGTTCCAACACTCTGTTAACACTATACGACCCATGTAAGAAACTTGTGTTAACGTGCGATGCGTCGTCCTATGGTGTCGGGTGTGTGTTGCAGCATGTCAATGTCAAGGGTCTGTTACAGCCGGTAGCTTATGCCTCCAGGAGTCTGTCCCAGGCAGAAAGGGGTTACGGGATGGTAGAAAAGGAGGCGCTCGCATGTGTATATGCGGTAAAGAAAATGCACCAGTACCTGTTTGGAAGGAAATTTGAGCTTGAGACAGATCACAATCCCCTAATGTCCCTTTTGGTCGACAACAAGGCCATAAATGCGAATGCATCGACCCGCATACAGAGGTGCGCACTCACGTTAGCCACCTGTGACTAAACAATTCGGCACAGACCGGGCACCGAAAACTGCGCCAATGCACTCAGCAGGCTCCCACTAGCCACCACTGAAGGGGCTACCGAGCATGCTGCTGTGATGGTCATGGCTGTTGAAGCTTTCAGAAGCGAAGGCTCACCCATAACAGCCTGTCAGATTAAAGTCTGGACAAATAGAGACCCGCTATTATCTCTAGTCAAGAAATGTGTCCTGAATGGGGACTGGGCAGCCAAGTACAGGGCATGCCCTGAGAAATTTAAACCATTTCACAGGCGCAGTGATGAACTCTTGATTCAGGCCGATTGCCTACTGTGGGGAAACCACGTAGTCATGCCCCAGATGGGCAGAGAGGTGTTCATCAGAGAACTCCACTATGAGCACCCGGGCATTGTCATGATGAAGGCAATTGCCAGATAACATGTTTGGTGGCCAGGGATAGACACAGATCTGGAACTTTGTGTTCGCAGGTGCAACACGTGTGCCCAGCTGGGCAATGCGCACAGGGAAGCTCCCCTTAGCCCCTGGCCATGGCCTGCCAAGCCTTGGTCACGCATCCATGTGGACTACGCAGGTCCTTTCATGGGAAAAATGTTTTTGGTTGTAGTAGACGCCTACTCCAAATGGATTGAGTGTGACATTTTAAATTCAACCACGGAAGAAAGTCTACGGGCAATGTTCGCCGCCCACGGTCTACCGGACGTCTTGGTCAGCGACAATGGCCCGTGCTTCACAAGCACTGAATTCCAGGACATCATGGCAGGCAATGGAATTAACCATGTCAGAACAGCACCGTTCAAGCCGGCCTCAAATGACCAGGCAGAACGAGCAGTGCAGATAATCAAACAGGGGATGCTCAGAATCCAAGGGGGTTCCCTACAAAGCCGCTTATCACGTCTCCTGTTAGCCTATAGTTCCCGACCACACTCACTCACAGGGGTTCCACCCGCAGAGCTGCTAATGAAAAGAATGCTCAAAACCCGGCTAGCCCTTATACACCCCACCATGAAAGAAATTGTCGAGAGCAGGCGCCAGCCACAATATGGCTACCATGACAGGAATGCCAGGGCACGATGTATTGATGTAAATGATCCGGTTGTTGTCCTCAACTACGCTGCAAGGCCCAAATGGCTCGCAGGCACTGTGGTTGCCAAAGAGGGAAATAGGATTCTGATAGTTAAACTTACCAATAGACAAATCTGCCGCAAACACGTGGATCAAACAAAAAGGAGGTTCAGCAACCCCATAGAAGAAGCAGAGGAAGAACACGATGTAGAGTTCACTCCACCACAGGTGACCGAACACCGGATCCAAAGGGAGGAGAGCCCAATCACTGTGGGCAGTCTGGATAGGCCTGAGGCTCTGCAAACAGCAGACACTCAGGCCAACGCCCAACAACCGGAGCCCCAACTCAGGCACTCTACAAGAGAGCGTAAACCACCAGAGAGACTCAACCTGTGATCCCAATAAGACTTTGCGGGGGAGGTGATCTAATGTATTCAACCAGCATTGTAACCCATGTATAATCTGACCCAAATTGTACACTGTGAGAACAATGACCACTAGGTGGGAGACACTCCTAACTTGGACCTTCAGGTGTAAAAGGGGAAGCTCCACCCACCTTCATCACTTGAGTGCTAAGGAATAAAGGACAGGTCACAGACTGACCTTCTCTCAAGCATGGGCCTCGTGTGCATTTATAATGTATAGTAAGGACGTACCATACACCAGCCTCGAAAAGTGACACCCCGAAACATCGGCCAAAGGAATCTCTAAAACCCAGAAGGACAGCACCACAACAGCAAACAGGCTTTCAAAACGACTATCGGAAAGTTTTGGACCATCGCGATCAATCAAACAGTCAACCAGAACCAACCCGACAAAACCGAAGAAAAAACAAAGATTTTTCCACTCTACAAGCTGATCCTACGCTACCAAGGGGTACAGACTACAGAACGTGGACAACTAAGGCAAACCCCAGAGACAACTAAGGCGAATCTCGGAGTTGGAACTGTCAAAAGGGGATTGGTGAGCATAGCCTCTGAACCCCCCCCGAGCAATAACTTAGTTAGTTAGGGGAATTGGGAGGGGGGAGGCTGGGATAACTTGTGTAAACGTATCTGCATTCTCCTCTTTACCCCATTTAGAGTTTAAGCTGTATTCTTTTCCCCACAGGCTGTAATTTGACATTTATTCAATGTATTGTACCCCTCAGTGTGTGTTGGTATTCCTATTCTGTGTGTGTTATTAAAGGTGTGCTTTTTACTTCTTTTTAAACACAATAAAGCCATACCTGCTTCCTACCTTGAAACCGATTGTCTGTCCAAGTCTGTCACAGTCCCTTCATAATTCCAGTGTCTAGAACCAAGGGTGTGGGAGCGATTCAGAACCGCTCATATAAGGTCAGAAGGGAAAGCTGACCCCCTGAAAACCACCCCTTACAGTGGAAAGCATCAGGTCCTGGGGATTTGTCAGGCTTTTGTGCCATTAATTTTTTTTTAACTGTTTTCTTGCTTAACTTTAGAGAGCTCCAGTCCTTGATTCATTATTAATTTCTCTGGAATGTCAGGTACATTATCTTCTTCCACTACTGTGAAGACTGACACAAAGTAATTAATCAAGAAGTCTGCCATTTCCTTATTTTCATTTGCAATATTATGCCCATCTGTATTTAATACGCCCACATACAATAGATTATTTCTATCACAAGCTCAGTGGTTCAATAAAAAGTTATAAATTGCTGAAAGAAGATAGAAGTGATCACAAAATTTCGAAGTACTCTTTATTGGTAGAACCCAACAATGAATGCTTAGGCCTCAGTTGTCATGGAAACAGAACACAGCCACAGCCTGGTTGAGACTGTACATTCTAGTCTCTATTCATTGATGTGTCTTCTGGCTTTGTAAGATGCTTCTAGTTGGTTCGGAGTGCCATTACAATTTATGATGACATAACTGAAAAAATTCATAGATGCTCAAATGTATTGTGTGCTGCAGAGCTTGCTCTATTAAAGATGCTGGATTTTTTTTCTAGCAACAATATAGATCAGGAAACAAACATTTTGTATACTTGATCATTGGACCAGAAATTGCTGGGCAATCACATCATTAGTATCGCTCACCAGTAGTAAATTGTAAAAATCTAGGAATCTGTGCAGTTTTAAAGGAGGCATAGATTTAAAGCAGTTGGTAGAAGGGTTAGAGGGGAGATGAAGAAACATGTCTTCACCCAGAGGGTGGTGATAGTCTGGAACTCACTGTCTGAAAGGGTGGTAGAGGCAGAAACCCTCATCACACTTAAAAGGTACTTGGATGTGCACTTAAAGAGCCATAACCAACAAAGCTACAGATCTAGTGCTGGAAAGTGGGATTATGCTGGGTAACTCTTTTTCGACAGGCATGAGCACGATGGGCCAACTGGTCTCCTGTGTCATAATATTCTATGATTTTATGATTCCCTGTAAACTGTTGGATGATTTGTCCCACTCCACCATGATACTCTCCAAGCTGATAAAAGTTTGTGTGAGACTCCTCATTGAACTTAATGGTGATCGTGAAATTAGTGGATTTATCCTGCTGCAGCATTTTAGGACTGGTAATTAATGCCATAGAGAACCCTGTTAATGACATGATGTATGCTCCTGACATAACACTCAACCTTGGAAGCCCAGAAAGAGAACAGTGAAATGAATTGAAATGAAATGTATCAAGAGGTTTTTTAAACTTTGTATCTGTCTTGGCAGTATAATTGTGCCAGTCTTGCCATCCACATTGCTGTTAGTGTCAGAAGGCAATAATTTTCAGGACATGAACTTGTAGAGGGTCATTCATTCAATTGCAAATTAGATAGATATCTTTCAGAAAATAACATTTTGGGATACAGTATACAAGAAATTTATGACATGACAGGGGAAAAATTTGTATTCGCCAGCAAAGATGCTGGTGTCACCGACAACTACAGGTAACGGCCACTGAAAATAGCCGCAATGCTAACTGAGTGAAATTGGTCTGGGAGGCATGAAGATAGGTGGTGCAGCACTCACCTTCCATGCAATGCTGTCCTAGTGATGTTGCTGGAGGGATCTGGGATGAAGTTTCTATCCAGTTCTGGTGTTTCAGCTTCCCACAGCCTCTGTGAGCAAAGCTGTGGAGCTCACAGGGAACTGTGGGCAATGAAGAAGTCTGAGAATTAAAGAGCCCATGCACACTGAAGCAATACAAAATAAAATGCACTGAATCAATACATTTTCAACCTTTTCGGCCTTTTAAGAAATATTCAATATTTAAAAGAAGTTTCAAATGTGAATATTCAACTGTTAAAGCTGAATTACCTTCCTAACCTCAACAACTGGGAAAACTGTCTCAGTACTACACAAATGGCTCAGCAAGCCAGGGAAGGGACATTCAGGGTCTCACAAGTGTCACTCCAGATTTGTGCAGGGGGTCAACACTACAAGATAGGCCCTCTGTCCACAGGGGCCAGGAAGACTTCCAGAAAGAATAATGTGAGAGTACATCACTAAGGCAGTCAGTGCCAGGATGTTCGACTCCACCGCCTGGTTCCAGTGCCCAAAGACGTTTCATGACCTCAGACCACTGGTCATGATCAGTAAATGCATCTACAAAAGCTGTCTTCTACCAACTGCACCACTAGCGTGACACACTGCTCAATGCACAACACCCAATCACTCACCTACAAACAATCTACACCTATCATGAGGCACATCTACCATTCCTAGCCTCACCTTACCCCTTTGGAGGAGATGTTGCAGGCCATTCTTGGTAAGGGTATGGTTGAGTCCTTGGCCAGCAGTGGGGCTGAAAGGATACAAGATCCTCGTATGTTATCCTCTTTCTGGCATGCATCTCTTGCTTTCCCGCCCTCCCGTCAGCACAACTCCACCCTTGTGCCATCCTCATTTCACACACCAAAGAAATGCAGCTTGCTTAGTCAGTGGGTCAACAAGAAGAGGCAGCCTCCCCAGCCAGTGGAACCGCAGGTGGATGATTCCATCCCGGATATCCTGGCCACAAAGGGGCTGTGTAGGATGCATCCTTCCATCTGATTCCTCCTCTTCGGCTTCCTCATCTTCAGCTTCCTCCTCTTCTGCGTCTTCCTCTTCCCTCTGCAAGCGGCTTCTGTAAATGTGAAATGACAGCATAAAACACTGGAAATGCTCAGTTGGTCAGGCAACATGTTGACCTGAGATGTGAACTATGTTTTTCTCTCCACGGATGTTGCATGACCTGCCGAGTATTCGCAGCATGTTCTGTCTTCTCAAAGGCTTTCATTTACCATCCGAGCCCTTGGAAGCATCCAGCAGCACCCGCTACACAGTTTAAAAAAAACTTTTCACATCGATTGCAGCAAGCGAGCGCTTTAATGAAATAAAAAAAACAGTTCAAACCCTTAAATCCAAACTTACCTGAAGATGTGTGTGTCCCTTTAAGAGCTGCAGACATCGCCACTGTTTAATCTGGTTAAACCTGGTTAAACAGTGGCAATGTCTGCAGCTCTTAAAGGGACACACACATCTTCAGGTAAGTTTGAATTTAAGGGTTTGGACTGTTTTCTTTTGGGACACAATGCTGAATTTAATGCTAGGGTTGAAGTTCGTGTTGGTGATGTTAAGTCAGCATTGTATGCCAATTGACGTCATCACGCCGACAATTTTTTCCCAGGGCTTCTGGCAGCGCTAATGGGGAGAGGAATATGCTACCAGCTGGCGAAAGAGTGTCCACCACTATTTTAGCGATATTTCATGGCGCTATGGAGTGGTGGTAAGTACAGGAATTTCTAGCCCGACAAGTGGTAAGTGTTGCATACATGAGAGGACAAGCCAACTTTGCATCTATGATTCCCAAAAGCTCTCCACTAGTGGGATTTCCTCGTGTCATTTCTGGATCTGTTGCAGACTAATCAATAGAGATCGATTACTATGATTAGTCAACATCTCCATTATCATTGTAACATGTGACTTGAAGGATGGTAGAAAGCGAACTAAATGGACCACGTCTTTTCTCGTCTTGTTGGTAGGTGAGTAATGGAGGATTCGTGCAGTGAGAAGTGTGTGAGGTGAGTGGTACAGTTGGTAGGTCATGGCTTTTGATGCATTCACTGACCTTGACCACTGGTCTGAGGGAATGAAGCTTCTTTGGGCACTGGTGGCCTTGGTGATGTGGTCACACACATTTCTTTCTGGAGGACAGGAAGTAGACTCAGTATGGGTGGAGATAAGAAATAACAAGGGGCAGAAAGCACGTGGAAGTAATTTATTTACCACCTAACAGTAGCTCAAGGGGTTTAGGTTATATATTAGAAACATAGAAACAAAGAAAATAGGTGCAGGAGTAGGCCATTCGGCCCTTCGAGCCTGCACCACCATTCAATACGATCATGGCTTATCATTCCCTCAGTACCCCTTTCCTGCTTTCTCTCCATACCCCTTGATCCCCTTAGCCTTAAAGGCCATATCTAACTCCCTTTTGAATATATCCAATGAACTGGCATCAACAACTCTCTGCGGCAGGGAATTCCACGGGTTAACAACTCTCTGAGTGAAGAAGTTTCTCCTCATCTCAGTCCTAAATGGCCTACCCCTTATCCTAAGACTGTGTCCCCTGGTTCTGGACTTCCCCAACATCGGGAACATTCTACCCGCATCTAACCTGTCCTGTCCCGTCAGAATCTTATGTTTCTATGAGATCCCCTCTCATTCTTCTAAACTCCAATGTATAACGGCCCAGTTGATCCAGTCTCTCCTCATATGTCAGTCCAGCCATCCCAGGAATCAGTCTGGTGAACCTTCGCTGCACTCCCTCAATAGCAAGAACGTCCTTCCTCAGATTAGGAGACCAAAACTGAACACAATATTCCAGGTGAGGCCTCACCAAGGCCCTGTACAACTGCAGTAAGACCTCCCTGCTCCTATACTCAAATCCCCTAGCTATGAAGGCCAAAATACCATTTTCCTTCTTTACCGCCTGCTGTACCTATATGCCAACTTTCAACGACTGATGAACCATGACACCCAGGTCTTATTGCACCTCCCATTTTCCTAATCTGCTGCCATTCAGATAATATTCTGTCTTCCTGTTTTTGCCCCCAAAGTGGATAACCTCACATTTATCCACATTATACTGCATCTGCCATGCATTTGCCCACTCACCTAACCTGTCCAAGTCACCCTGCAGCCTCTTAGCGTCCACCTCACAGCTCACACCGCCACCCAGTTTAGTGTCATGGATAGCATGGATAGCGGATTGGTTAAAGGTTAGAAAACAGAGAGTAGGAATAAATGGGTCATTTTCCAGTTGGCAGGCTGTAAATAGTGGGGTGCCACAGGGATCAGTGCTGGGGCCTCAGCTCCCACCCCATTTCGATGGATTTTACTGTAGCTGCGGTTCAGGTCGACTCTTGCGTGACATTCGGCTCTTTGAGTTTTTTTGTTTTGATCCGTAAGTCGGTCTCAATGAGGGTGGTGACTACATCTGAGGGGTGGATACGCAGTGGTGACAGCAACTGAGGGGCGGAAGTAGGGGGCGGAGTGGAGTCACCGCCGCTATTACATCATCACTGCGCCACGTCAACATGGTACTCCTCTTCACTTAAAGGGGAGAGCCTTCGCGATTTTTAAACTTCTGGCCACTGGGCCACCAGGGAGGGTTTCGGCCAGGCTAGTGGCCTGGCACCCAAGAGGGGGGTGCCATGAAGGTTCACTAGATTGATCCCTGGAATGAGAGTTTTGTCTTATGAGGATTGAGTAGAATGGGCTTATTCTCTTTATAGTTTAGAAGAATGAGGTGAACTCATTGAAACATGTAAGATTCTAAGGGCTTGACGGGGTAGATGCTGAGAGGTTATTTATCCGGGTTGGAGAGTCTAGAACTAGGGGGCATAGGCCCCTATTTTCCAATTTTTGGCACTCGTGCATGTTAACGTACGATTCTTTTGTGTATGTTCGTGACAGAAATACAAATCAGGATTTTCGCCAAACAAATACTTGAATTTGGCACTGCGCTCTCCGAAGTTTTCTGGGGGAGCGGAGCTTCAAGTCTGCGCTAAAAACTGTCTGGGCATGTGCGAAAAAAGAAACTTCCTGGTCTGGATCAGACATATTTAAAGAGCCCTTTGTGATCGGATTGTTTTTCCTTTTCTGATCGGATCATGCTGGCTGGATCTTTCTGCAATTTTGAACATTAAAACCTGCAAAACATGGCTGAGAGGGAAGTGGAAGAGGAATGCAAAGGAGGAGAAGGAAGGGCCATTCGATTTCTCTCACATAAAGTGGTATCCCTGGTAGATATCATTGAGAGGAAATGGGATCTGCTGGCAACTCAGGGGGAAAAGCAAAAAAAAGTAAAACCTGCTAAAATGGCTTAACATTGGGATGATGTTGCTGTAGAGTACAATGCAGTAGCCATCACCCGGAGAATCGGTGGGCAGCTGAAAAAGAAGTGGCAGGACCTAGGATGATTAGTTAAAGTAAGTATGTACTGCAATTACATTTGTAAATGTGTGTGTGTGTGTGGCCACCACAGCAGAAGGGCCCTCTCTTAAAAAGTTCTATTTTCATCTTTGCAGTTGAAGAATGCAAATATCAGGAACCACAGGAATCGTACTGGTGGAGGTCCAAGTAAGCTGCAATTGAGCCAGAGGATCTCTGAGCTGATTAAAGCTCATCGGAGAAGATCCACCAATGTGGACGCTGGGCCCAGATCAAAGAGACGGGGTAAGACCTTCAATTTGCATTGTGGGTTGGCTAAATACTGCGTGGGCTAGCGAGACTTTAATGGATATTTTCAATATGTTTTACAAGAGCTGTGAGTCAGCAAGAGGCAGAAGGTGATCCAGAAGGACAAGCAGAAGTAGAACCTGAAAGACATCAGAATTGTTTCCTGATTTTGAGCAGGACGATCTGGATGAAGGTCAGCATCAAGATCCCCCCACTGATCAGATGGTCATATTGGACCTGCAGCCGGTGGAGCCCATGGATCAGGATGTGGGTCCCAGTGTGGTTCAGCAATGTACACCTGTGAGAGGGATGCCCAATAGGGTCGAGGAGCAAGGCACAGGTGGGAGACGGCGAAGGAGTGTGGAAAGGATAGCTGAACCACAAGCGCAAGTAGATATGGTACAGCTCATTGGGATGAGTGGGGAGAGTATGCCGCTAACCAGGTCGTCCTGGACACCATGGGTGAGGTGAGGGTAGAAATTGCGGGACTGTCAGGAGAAGTAGCAACACTGTCTGGAGGAATAGGACCACCACTGGTGGTGCAGATTAGGGAGGGAATGGTGGATGCACTTGATGCACTGTCGGGACAGCTGATGGGGAAATCATCTGACATATGTGACGGAAATTGTCAGGTAGCTGCTGCAATAAGGGAACACACCCAGGTTGTCATTCAACAACACCAATTGGCGACATCAACTGCTGCCACTCAAATCATCCCCAGACCACCCTCAGAGACTGCCGCAGGGTGATCCACAGCTTGAAGAAGAAGGCGAAGACGAACCCAGGCCTTCCTGAAAGATGTCTACCAGGTCTGCCCCTGTCCAACCCCACCAGCAACGAAAAACTAAAAAATATAACCTTGGGCTCAACGGGGGTTCGAGGAAGTCTGCTGCGCCAACAGAAAGGGCTAAGGGTAGAGGCACCAGTGTGGGCAAGTGGGGCACTACGCGCTAGTGGTCATTGAATAAGGAGGAGGAGAGATATTTGTATCTTGCTGGTATTTGTTTTGTTAATAGAAAAGTTTGATAGAATAAAGTTTTGTTAATTGAAAATGTTAAAGTTTGCGAGAATTTTAAAGATTGATACAAAATATTTTATTAAAGTTACGTACAAATGTACAAATATTTAATAAATCTATTTTTTTAATTTAACCAGAATCAGTGCATTATTTTGTGAATTTAACCAACATAAACCATCACAACATTAAAAGTGAAAACAGGTGTAAACAGTCAACATGGTGCAACACTATAATCAACCGTTCCACTGTTGAGCCTTCAGGCAGAAAAACGTTCACAGATTAGCCACTGACGCAAGTGTCCAGCAATGGCTAGAGGTCCCCTTGGTCGCCTCACCGTCCTCTGCCATCGTCCTGTGGCTTGAGGTGGTTCCTCCCACAGCTGCTGCTCCTTCTCCACCTCCTCCTCCTCCTCGTCAGCCTCCTCCGAATCCTCATCCCTCCTTCTCCCCTCAGGAGGATCTTCAATGTCCAGTACCTGTCCCCTCAGAAGTTGTGCAGCATGCAGCACACGACAGTAAACTGAACGACGGTGAGGGAAGTATTGAAAGTAGCCTCCAGAATGGTCCTTTAAAATGGCAATTATCCTCTCTATGATGCTCCGTGTCGTTATGTAGGAAATATTGTACTAATGCTCTATCTCAGTGCGGGATTTGCGTAGGGGTGTCATAAGCCAGATGGTGAGGTTGTAACCTGTGTCCCCCGAGCAACTAGCTCTGCCTTTCAGGAAGCTCCTGAAACATAAAAACATAGAAACATGGAAAATAGGTGCAGGAGTAGGCCATTCGGCCCTTCTAGCCTGCACCGCCATTCAATGAGTTCATGGCTGAACATGCAACTTCAGTACCCCATTCCTGCTTTCTCGCCATACCCCTTGATCCCCCTAGTAGTAAGGACTTCATCTAACTCCTTTTTGAATATATTTAGTGAATTGGCCTCAACAACTTTCTGTGGTAGAGAATTCCACAGGTTCACCACTCTCTGGGTGAAGAAGTTTCTCCTCATCTCGGTCCTAAATGGCTTACCCCTTATCCTTAGACTGTGACCCCTGGTTCTGGACTTCCCCAGCATTGGGGACATTCTTCCTGCATCTAACCTGTCTAAACCCATCAGAATTTTAAACGTTTCTATGAGGTCCCCTCTCATTCTTCTGAACACCAGTGAATACAAGCCCAGTTGATCCAGTCTTTCTTGATAGGTCAGTCCCGCCATCCCGGGAATCAGTCTGGTGAATCTTCGCTGCACTCCCTCAATAGCAAGAATGTCCTTCCTCAGGTTAGGAGACCAAAACTGTGCACAATACTCCAGGTGTGGCCTCACCAAGGCCCTGTACAACTGTAGCAACACCTCCCTGCCCCTGTACTCAAATCCCCTCGCTATGAAGGCCAACATGCTATTTGCTTTCTTAACCGCCTGCTGTACCTGCATGCCAACCTTCAATGACTGATGTACCATGACACCCAGGTCTCGTTGCACCTCCCCTTTTCCTAATCTGTCAGCATTCAGAGAATAGTCTGTCTCTCTGTTTTTACCACCAAAGTGGATAACCTCACATTTATCCACATTATACTTCATCTGCCATGCATTTGCCCACTCACCTAACATATCCAAGTCGCTCTGCAGCCTCATAGCATCCTCCTCGCAGCTCACACTGCCACCCAACTTAGTGTCATCTGCAAATTTGGAGATACTACATTTAATCCCCTCGTCTAAATCATTAATGTACAGTGTAAACAGCTGGAGCCCCAGCATAGAACCTTGCGGTACCCCACTAGTCACTGCCTGCCATTCTGAAAAGTCCCCATTTACTCCTAGACTTTGCTTCCTGTCTGACAACCAGTTCTCAATCCATGTCAGCACACTACCCCCAATCCCATGTGCTTTAACTTTGCACATTAATCTCTTGTGTGGGACCTTGTCGAAAGCCTTCTGAAAGTCCAAATATACCACATCAACTGGTTCTCCCTTGTCCACTCTACTGGAAACATCCTCAAAAAATTCCAGAAGATTTGTCAAGCATGATTTCCCTTTCACAAATCCATGCTGACTTGAACCTATCATGTCACCTCTTTCCAAATGAGCTGCTATGACATCCTTAATAATTGATTCCATCATTTTACCCACTACCGATGTCAGGCTGACCAGTCGATAATTCCCTGTTTTCTCTCTCCCTCCTTTTTTAAAAAGTGGGGTTACATTGGCTACCCGCCACTCGATAGGAACTGATCCAGAGTCAATGGAATGTTGGAAAATGACTGTCAATGCATCCGCTATTTCCAAGGCCACCTCCTTAAGTACTCTGGAATGCAGTCCATCAGGCCCTGGGGATTTATCTGCCTTCAATCCCATCAATTTCCCCAACACAATTTCCCGACTAATAAGGATTTCCCTCAGTTCCTCCTCCTTACTAGAACCTCTGACCCCTTTTATATCCGGAAGGTTGTTTGTGTCCTCCTTAGTGAATACCGAACCAAAGTACTTGTTCAATTGGTCCGCCATTTCTTTGTTCCCCGTTATGACTTCCCCTGATTCTGACTGCAGGGGACCTACGTTTGTCTTTACTAACCTTTTTCTCTTTACATATCTATAGAAACTTTTGCAATCCGTCTTAATGTTCCCTGCAAGCTACTTCCCGTACTCCATTTTCCCTGCCCTAATCAAACCCTTTGTCCTCCTCTGCTGAGTTCTAAATTTCTCCTGGTCCCCGGGTTCGCTGCTATTTCTGGCCAATTTGTGTGCCACTTCCTTGGCTTTAATACTATCCCTGATTTCCCTTGATAGCCACGGTTAAGCCACCTTCCCTTTTTTATTTTTACACCAGACAGGAATGTACAATTGTTGTAGTTCATTCATGCGGTCTCTAAATGTCTGCCATTGCCCATCCACAGTCAACCCCTTAAGTATCATTCGCCAATCTATCCTAGCCAATTCACGCCTCATACCTTCAAAGTTACCCTTCTTTAAGTTCTGGACCATGGTCTCTGAATTAACTGTTTCATTCTCCATCCTAATGCAGAATTCCACCATATTATGGTCACTCTTCCCCAAGGGGCCTTGCACAACGAGATTGCGAATTAATCCTCTCTCATTACACAACACCCAGTCTAAGATGGCCTCCCCCCTAGTTGGTTCCTCGACATATTGGTCTAGAAAACCATCCCTTATACACTCCATGAAATCCTCCTCCACTGTATTGCTTCCAGTTTGGTTAGCCCAATCTATGTGCATATTAAAATCACCCATTATAACTGCTGCACCTTTATTGCATGCACCCCTAATTTCCTGTTTGATGCCCTCCACAACATCACTACTACTGTTTGGAGGTCTGTACACAACTCCCACTAACGTTTTTTGCCCTTTGGTGTTCTGCAGCTCTACCTATATAGATTCCACATCATCCAAGCTAATGTCCTTCCTAACTATTGCATTAATCTTCTCCTTAACCAGCAATGCTACCCCACCTCCTTTTCCTTTTATTCTATCCTTCCTAAATGTTGAATACCCCTGGATGTTGAGTTCCCAGCCCTGATCATCCTAGAGCCACGTCTCTGTAATCCCAATCACATCATATTTGTTAACATCTATTTGCACAGTTAATTCATCCACCTTATTACGGATACTCCTTGCATTAAGACACAAAGCCTTCAGGCTTATTTTTTTAACACCCTCTGTCCTTTTAGAATTTTGCTGTACAGTGGCCCTTTTTGTTCTTTGCCTTGGGTTTCTCTGCCCTCCACTTTTCCTCATCTCCTTTCTGTCTTTTGCTTTTGTCTCCTTTTTTTTCCCTCTGTCTCCCTGCATTGGTTCCCACCCCCCTGCCATATTAGTTTAACTCCTCCCCAACAGCACTAGCAAACACTCCCCCTAGGACATTGGTTCCGGTCCTGCCCAGGTGCAGACCGTCCGGTTTGTACTGGTCCCACCTCTCCCAGAACCGGTTCCAATGCCCCAGGAATTTGAATCCCTCCCTGCTGCACCATTGCTCAAGCCACGTATTCATCTGAGCTATCCTGCGCTTCCTACTCTGACTAGCACATGGCACTGGTAGCAATCCCGAGATTACTACTTTTGAGGTCCTACTTTTTAATTTTGCTCCGAGCTCCTTAAATTCGTTTCGTAGGACCTCATCCCTTTTTTTACCTATGTCGTTGGTAACAATGTGCACCACGACAACTGGCTGTTCTCCCTCCCTTTTTAGAATGTCCTGCATCCGCTCCGAGACATCCTTGACCCTTGCACCAGGGAGGCAACAAACCATCCTGGAGTCTCGGTTGCGGCTGCAGAAACGCCTATCTATTCCCCTTACAATTGAATCCCCTATCACTATCGCTCTCCCACTCTTTTTCCTGCCCTCCTGTGCAACAGTGCCAGCCACAGTGCCATGAACTTGGCTGCTGCTGCCCTCCCCTGATGAGTCATCCCCCCCAACAGTACCCAAAGCAGTGTATCTGTTTTGCAGGGTGATGACCACAGGGGACCCCTGCACTACCTTCGTGGCACTGCTCTTCCTGCTGGTCTTCCATTCCCTATCTGGCTGTGGACCCTTTACCTGCGGTACGACCAACTCGCTACACGTGCTACTCACATCATTCGCAGCATCGTGGATGCTCCAGAGTGAATCCACCCTCAGCTCCAACTCCGCAACGCGGTCCGTCAGGAGCTGGAGGCGGATACACTTCCCGTACACGTAGTCGGCAGGAACACTGGTGTCGTCCCTGCGTTCCCACATGGTACAGGAGGAGCATAACACATGACCGAGCTGTCCTGCCATGAATTAACCCTTAGATAAGCAACAACAATGCTAAAGTTTACTCACTGTTATAGAAGAGAAAAAAGAAAAACTACCCACCAATCACCAGCCAATCACTTACCCCCTTGGCTGTGACGTCACCTTTCTGTTTCTTTCTACTTCTTTTTTGCCTTCTCCCTGTAGCTGTACATCGCAGCTACATCGGAACATCGCAAATATTATACTTTCATGTAGGATGAAAGCATCATGGATACTCTGGAATATTTGGCAGCCACTGCCATGATCCGCTGCAAATCATCACACATCAGCTGCACATTTAGCGAGTGGAACCTGTTATATATGTAAACTTGTATTTACTCTGTACCGCTACAAGAGGGCTCATCCCCTGGAGTCCCAAGGGATCCCATAATCCCTTTGGAGCACAGGTGTTTAAGGATGCCTCACAGGTTGGAGAGGCACTCTGGAGACCTGCAATAAAAGACTAAGGTCACACTTTACTTTGAGCTCACAGTGTTCAGTCTGACTCTTTCTCCATACATAACAACTGGCGACAAGATACAGATAGCGAACCCAAAGATGCAGAGAACAGTGGACATCCTGGAGAAATTCTTAGAGGGAGATGATTGGGAAACTTTTGTGGAGTGACTCGACCAATACTTCGTGGCCAACGAGCTAGATGAAGAAGAGAGCGCTGCCAAACAAAAGGCGATCCTCCTCACCCTCTGTGGGGCACCAACGTATGGCTTCATGAAGAATCTGCTTACTCCAGCGAAACCCACGGAGAAATTGTATGATAATTTGTGCACACTGGTCCGAGAGCATTTGAACCCGAAGAAAAGTGTTCTGATGGTGAGCTATCGGTTCTACACTGACAAAACGTCTGAAGGCCAGAAAGTGGCGAGTTATGTCACCGAGCTATGACGTCTTGCAGGATATTACGAATTTGAAGGACATTTGGAGCACATGCTCAGAGACTTTTTTGTACTTGGCATTGGCCAAGAAACCATACTTAGCAAACTTTTGACTGTAGAGACCCCAATCTTGAGTAAGGCCATAGCGATAGCCCAGGCATTCATTGCCACCAGTGACAATACGAAGCAAATCTCTCAGCAAACAAGTGCTGCTACAAGTACTGTGAACAAAGTGATGTTGTTTTCGAATCGCAACATACAGGGCAGGTCACACATGCCTGCACCTTCAGGTCAGCAGATGTCTCAGAATCCACCATCAAGGGTGATGAATGAAAGGCCATTAACACCTTGTTGGCGCTGCGGGGGTGATCATCATTTCCATTCATGTCGATTCAAAGGGTACGTTTCCACAGCTGTGGAACAATGGAACACCTCCAACGTATGTGCAGGCGAGCTGCAAATCCTGTAAATCTGTAAACCACCATGTTGCAGAGGAGGACAGATTCACAGAGGATCATGACGAAACAGAGCCTCAGACCGAGGAGGCAGAGATACATGGGGTGCACACATTCACCACGAATTGTCGCCTGATAATGCTGAATGTTGAACTAAATAGACTCCCTGGTGTCAATGGAGCTGGACACGGGCACAAGCCAGTCCGTCATGAGCAAAAAGACTTTCGAAAGATTGCGGTGCAACAAGGCCTCCAGGCCAGTCTTAACTCCAATTCGTACGAAACTAAGAACTTACACAAAAAAACTGATTCCCGTATTTGGCAGTGCTACCGTAAAGGTCTCCTACGATGGAGCGGTGCACAAGCTACCACTCTGGGTGGTACCGGGTGATGGTCCCACGCTGCTCGGCAGGAGCTGGCTGGGAAAGATACGCTGGAACTGAGACGACATCCGAGCGCTATCACCCGCTGACGACACTTCGTGTGCCCAGGTCTTAAATAAGTTCCCTTCGCTGTTCGAACCAGATATCGGGAAATTCCAAGGAGCAAAAGTGCAGATCCACCTAATTCCGGGGGCGCGACCCATCCATCACAAGGCGAGAGCATTACCATACATGATGAGAGAAAGGGTAGAGATTAAGCTAGACTGGCTGCAATGAGAGGGCATCATTTCACCGATCGAGTTCAGCGAGTGGGCCAGTCCTATCATCCCAGTCCTCAAGGGAGACGGCATCATCAGAATCTGTGGTGATTACAAAGTAACTATCAATCATTTCTCCATGCAGGACCAATAGCCACTACCAAAGGCCGACAACCGCTTTGCAACACTGGCGGGAGGAAAGACGTACACGAAGCTGGATTTGACTTCAGCCTACATGACGCAGGAACTGGAGGAATCATTGAAGGGCCTAACCTGCACCAACACACACAAAGGTCTTTTCATTTATAACAGGTGCCCATCTGAAATTCGATCAGTGGCGGCGGTATTCCAGAGAAACATGGAAAGCTTACTGAAGTTGGTCCCGCGCACCGTGGTTTTCCAGGACGACATCTTGGTCACAGACCGGAACACAGTCGAGCATCTGCAGAACCTGGAGGCGGTTCTTAGTCGACTCAACCGCGTGGGGCTCAAGTTAAAATGTTTGAAGTGCGCTTTCCTGGTGCCTGAAGTGGAGTTCTTGGTGAGGAGGATCGCGGCGCATGGCATCAGGCCCACTGATTCGAAGATGGAGGCAATCAAGAACACACCGAGGCCACAGAATGTGTTTCTGGGACTCCTGAACTACTTTGGTAACTTCTTACCGGGTCTCAGCACACTGCTTGAACCACTGCCTGTCTTACTATGAAAAGGGGATGAATGGGTTTGGAGCAAAAGCCAAGAAAATGTCCTTGTAAAAGCGAGAAAATTGTTATGCTCAAACAAATTGCTTGTGTTGTATGATCCATGTCAGCGTTTGGTACTAGTATGTGATGCGTCGTCATATGGCGTCGGGTGTGTATTGCAACAAGCTAATGATTTCGGGAAACTGCAACCGGTTGCTTAAGCAGCCAGGAGTCTGTCTAAGGCAGAGAGAGCCTACAGCATGATTGAGAAAGAAGCGTTAGCGTGTGTCTATGGGGTAAAGAAAATGCATCAATACCTGTTTGGGCTAAAATTTGAATTGGAATCTGACCATAAGCCACTCATATCCCTGTTTTCCGAGAAAAAAGGGATAAATACCAATGCATCGGCCCGCAACCAGAGATGGACGCTCACGTTGTCCGCATACAACTACGCCACCTGCCACAGGCCAGGCACAGAAAACTGCACCGATGCTCTCCGTAGGCTGCCATTGCCTACCACGGGGTTGGACATGGTGCAGCCCGCAGATTTAGCCATGGTTATGGAACATTTAAGAATGAGCAATCACCCATCACTGCCCGGCTGCTCAAAACCTGGATGAGCCAGGACCCCTTATTGTCTCTAGTCAAAAACTGTGTGCTTCATGGGAGCTGGTCCAGTGTCCCAGTGGAAATGCCGGAAGAGGTGAAGCTGTTTCAGTGGCGCAAAGATGAAATGTCGATACAGGCAGACTGCCTTCTGTGGGGTAATCGAGTAGTGGTTCCCAAGAAGGGCAGAGACACCTTCATTAATGACCTCCACAGTACCCACCCAGGCATAGTAATGATGAAAGCGATAGCCAGATCCCATGTATGGTGGCCCGTTATCGATGCGGACTTAGAGTCCAGCATTCACAGATGTAATACATGCTCGCAGTTAAGCAATGTACCCAGGGAGGCGCCGCTAAGTTTATGGTCTTGGCCCTCCGAACCGTGGTCTAGGGTACACGTCGACTATGCAGGCCTGCTCTTGGGTAAAATGTTCCTTGTGGTTGTAGACGCATACTCCAAGTGGATTGAATGTGAGATAATGTCGGCTAGCACATCCGCTGCCACTACTGAAAGCCTGCGGACTATGTTTGCCACACACAGCTTACCCGATGTCCTGGTGAGCGACAATGGGCCATGTTTTACCAGTGCTGAGTTCAAAAAATTCATGACCTGTAACGGGATCAAACATGTCACATCTTCCCCGTTTAAACCAGCGTCCAATGGTCAGGCAGAGAGAGCAGTGCAAACCATCAAGCAAGGCTTGAAGAGGGTAACTGAAGGCTCACTGCAGACTTGCCAATCCCGAGTCCTGCTTAGCTACCACATGAGACCCCACTCACTCACTGGGATCCCACCTGCTTAACTGCTCAGGAAAAGAGCACTTAAGACAAGGCTCTCGTTAGTTCACCCTGATCTACATGAACAGGTAGAGAGCAGGCGGCTTCAACAAAGTACATACCATGATAGTGCAAATGTGCCACGCGAGATTGAAATCAATGATCCTGTATTTGTTTTAAATAATGGACAAGCCCCAAGTGGCTTCCCGGCCACTGTCGTTTCCAAAAAGTGGAGCAAACTTTCAAATGGACTCATTCACCGGAAACACTTGGACCAAACCAAACTCAGATTCATGGACTATCCTGAGCAACCCACCTTGGACCCTACCTTTTTTGATCCCCCAACATACACACCAGTGGCAACCGGCACCACAGTTGACCACGAAGCAGAATCCATTATCCACAGCAGCCCAGCAGGACCCAACACACCAGGCAGCCCAGCAAGACCAGCTGCACAGCAGCCCAGCAAGGGCCCAACAAATGATTCAACAACACCAGCTTTCACACCGAGACGATCAACCAGGACAAGAAGGGCCCCAGATCGACTCACATTGTAAGTAGTTATACTGTTGACTTTGCGGGGGGAGAGTTATTATATATGTAAACTTGTATTTATTCTGTACAGCCATCATAGGACTCATCCCCTGGAGTCCCAAGTGATCCCGTAATCCCTTGGGATTACAGGTATTTAAGGAGGTCTCACAGATTGGAGAGGCACTCTGGAGACCTGCAATAAAAGACTAAGGTCACACTTTACTTTGTGTTCATAGTGTTCAGTCTGACTCTTTCTCCATACAGAACAGAACCCATTCCAGTTGCGGTAAACTTCAGAATCTTGCATGGGTGCTCGCAAGGCAATGTTGGTACAGTCAATGGCATTGCGGCACTGCAGCTGCGCATGGATTCACTCTGGAGCATCCGCGATGCTGAGTTTGTCGTGAATAGCATGTTTAGGGAGTTGGTCACGCCGCAGGTATAGGTTACAAAGACAGATAGGGAATGGGTGACCATCAGGCAGAGCAGTGAAAGGAAGCTAGTGCAGGGGTCCCCTTCGGTCATCTCCCTCCAAAATAGATATACCGTTCTGGGTACTGTTAGGGGAGATGGCCCATCAGGGGAAGGCAGCAGCAGCCAAGTTCATGACACCATGCCTCTGCTGCACAGGAGGGCAGGAAAAAGAGTGGGAGAGCTATAGTTGTCGGGGATTTTATTGTAAAGGGAATAGATAGGCATTTCTGCGGCCGCAATCGAGACTCCAGGATGGTATGTTGCCTCCCTGGTGCAAGGGTCAAGGATGTCTCGGAGCGGCTGCAGGGCATTCTGGAGGGGGAGGGTGAACAGCCAGTTGTCATGGTGCATATAGGTACCAATGATATAGGTAAAAAACGGGATGAGATCCTATCAGCTGAATTTAGGGAGCGAGGAGTTAAATTTAAAAATAGGACATCAAAGGTAGTAATCTCAGGATTGCTACCAGTGCCACATGATAGTCAGCATAGAAATAGCAGGAGAGTTAAGATGAATACATGGCTTGAGGAATGGTGCAAGAGGGAGGGATTCAAATTCCTGCAACATTGGAACTGGTTCTGGGGAGGGTGGGACTAGTACAAACCGGAAGATCTGCAGCTGGGCAGGACTGGAACCAATGTCCTAGAGGGAGGGCTTGCTAGTGCTGGAGGGGAGAGTTTAAACTAATATGGCAGGGGGATGGGAACCTATGCAGGGAGACAGAGGGAAGTAAAATGGGGGCAAAAGTAAAAGGTAGAAAGGAGATAAGGAAAAGTGGAGGGCAGAGAAATCAAAGGCAAAAATCAAAAAGGCCACATTACAACATAATTCTAAAAGGACAAAGAGTATCAAAAGAACAAGCCTGAAGGCTCTGTGTCTCAATGCAAGAAGCATTCATAATAAGGTGGATGAATTAACTGCGCAGATAGTTGTTAACGGATATGATGTAATTGGGATTATAGAGACATGGCTCCAGGGTGACCAAGGCTGGGAACTCAACATTCAGGGGTATTCAATATTCAAGAAGGATAGACAGAAAGGAAAAGGAGGTGGGGTAGCTTTGCTGGTTAAAGAGGAGATTAACGCAAAGTAAGGAAGGACATTAGATTGGTTGATGTGGAATCTGTATGGGTAGAGCTGCGGAACACCAAAAGGAAGAAAACGCTTGTGGGAGTTGTGTACAGACCACCAAACAGTAATAATGAGGTTGGGGATGGCATCAAACAGGAAATTAGGGATACGTGCTGTAAGGGTATGTCATGGGTGACTTTAATCGACATATAGATTGGGCTAACCAAACTGGTCACAATACAATGGAGGAGGATTTCCTGGAGTGTATAAGGGATGGTTTTCTAGACCAATATGTCGAGGAAGCAACTAGAGAGCTGGCCATCCTAGACTGGGTGTTGAGTAATGAGAGAGGATTAATTAGCAATCTTGTTGTGCGAGGTCCCTTGGGGAAGAGTGACCATAATATGGCAGAATTCTTCATTAAGATGGAGAGTGACATAGTTAAATCAGAGACGAGGGTCCTGAACTTAAAGAAAGATAACTTCGATGGTATGAGACATGAATTGGCTAGGATAGACTGGCGAATGACACTTAAAGGGTTGAGGGTGGATAGGCAATGGCAGATATTTTAAGATCACATGGATGAACTTCAACAATTGTACATCCATGTCTGGGGTAAAAATAAAACAGGGAAGGTGGCTCAACCATGGCTAAAAAGGGAAATAAAGGAAAGTGTTAAATCCAAGAAAGAGGCATATAAATTGGCTAGAAAAAGCAGCAAACCTGAGAACTGGGAGAAATTTCAAATTCAGCAGAGGAGGTCAAAGGATTTAATTAGGAAGGGGAAAATAGAGTATGAGAGGAAGCTTGCAGGGAAAATAAAAACTGACTGCAAAAGCTTCCATTGTGAAGTGAAAAAGATTAGTGAAGACAAACGTAGGTCCCTTGCAGTAAGATTTAGGTGAATTTATAATGGGGAACAAAGAAATGGCAGACCAGTTGAACAAATACTTTGGTTCTGTCTTCACGAAGGAAGACACAAATAACCTTCGGAAGTACTAGAGGACCGAAGGTCTAGTGAGAAAGAGGAACTGAGGGGTATCCTTTTTTGGCGGTAAATTGTGTTAGGGAAATTGATGGGATTGAACGCCGATAAATCCCCAGGGCCTGATGGCCTGCATCCATATTTAAGGAAGTGACCATAGAAATAGTGGATGCATTGGTGATCATTTTCAAACAATCTATCGACTCTGGATCAGTTCCTATGGACTGGAGGGTAGCTAAAGTAAAACCACTTTTTAAAAAAGGAGGGAGAGAGAAAACGGGTAATTATAGACCGGTTAGCCTGACATCAGCGGTGGATGTTGCAATCGATTATTAAAGATGAAATAACAGCGCATTTGGAAAGCAGTTACAGGATTGGTCCAAGTCAACATGGATTTATGAAAGGGAAATCATGCTTGACAAATCTTCTAGAATTTTTTGAGGATGTAACTAGTAGCATGGACAAAGGAGAACCAGTGGATGTGGTGTATTTGGACTTTCAAAAGTCTTTTGACAAGGTCCCACACAAGAGATTGGTGTGCAAAATTAAAGCACATGGTATTGGGGGTAATGTACTGATGTGGATAGAGAACTGGTTGGCAGAAATGAAGCAGAGAGTCGGGATAAATAGGTCCTTTTCAGAATAGCAGGCAGTGACTAGTGGGGTGCCGCAGGGCTCCGTGCTGGGACCCCAGCTCTTTACAATATACATTAATGATTTAGATGAAGGAATTGAGTGTAATATCTCCAAGTTTGCAGATGACACTAAACTGGGTGGCGGTGTGAGCTGTGAGGAGGATGCTAAGAGGCTGCAGGGTGACTTGTACAGGTCAGGTGAGTGGGCTAATGCATGGCAGATGCATTAGAATGTGGATAAGTGTGAGGTTATCCACTTTGGGGGCAAAAACATGAAGGCAGAATATTATCTGAATGGCGGCAGATTAGGAAAAGGGGAGGTGTAACGAGACCTGGGTGTCATGGTACATCATTCGTTGAAGGTTGGCATGCAGGTACAACAGGCAGTGAAGAAGGCAAATGGTATGTTGGCCTTCATCGCTCGGGGTTTTGAGTATAGGAGCATGGAGGTCTTACCGCAGTTGTACGGGGCCTTGGTGAGGCCTCACCTGGAATATTGTGTTCAGTTTTGGTCTCCTAATCTGATGAAGGACTTTCTTGCTGTTGAAGGAGTGCAGCGAAGGTTCACCAGACTGATTCCCGGGATGGCTGATCTGACATATGAGGAGAGACTGGATTGACTGGGACTTTATTCACTGGAGTTTATAAGGATGAGAGGGGATCTCATAGAAACATATAAAATTCTGACAGGACTGGACAGGTTAGATGCAGGAAGAATGTTCCCGATGTTGGGGAAGTCCAGAACCAGGGGACACAGTCTAAGGATAAGGAGTAAGCCATTTAGGACTGAGATGAGGAGAAACTTCTTCACTCAGAGAGTTTTAACCTGTGGAATTCCCTATCGCAGAGAGTCGTTGAGGCCAGTTCGTTGGATATATTCAAGAGGGAGTTAGATGTGGCCCTTATGGCTAAAGGGATCAAGGGGTATGGGGAGAAAGCAGGAAAGGGGTATTGAGGTGAAAGATCAGCCATGATCTTATTGAATGGTGGTGCAGGCTCAAAGGGCCGAATAGCCTGCTCCTGCACCTATTTTCTATGTTTCTATGTTTCTATGAAATGGGGATGGTGGCTCAACCATGGCTAACAAGGGAAATTAAGGATTATGTTAAATCCAAGGAAGAGACATATAAATTGCCCAGAAAAAGCAGCAAACATGAGGACTGGGAGAAATTTAGAATGCAGCAGAGGAGGACAAAGGGTTTAATTAGGAGGGGGAAAATAGAGCTTGAGAGTAAGTTTGCAGGGAACATAAAAACTGACTGCAAAAGCTTCTATAGATATGTGAAGAGAAAAGGATTAGTGAAGACAAATGTAGGTCCCTTGCAGTCAGAATCAGGTGAATTTATAATGGGGAACAAAGAAATGGCAGACCAATTGAACAAATACTTTGATTCTGTCTTCACTAAGGAAGACACAAATAACCTTCCGGAAATACTAGGGGACCAAGGTTCTAGCGGGAATTAGGAACTGAAGGAAATCCTTATTAGTCAGGAAATTGTATTAGACAAAATGATGAGATTAAAGGCCGATAAATCGCAAGGGTCTGATAGTCTGCATCCCAGAGTACTTAAGGAAGTGGCCATAGAAATAGTGGATGCATTGGTGGTCATTTTCCAACATTCTATAGACTCTGGATCAGTTCCCATGGATTGGACGGTAGTTAATGTAACCCCACTTTTTAAAAAAGGAGGGAGACAAAACAGAATTATAGATATCGGTAGTGGGAAAAATGTTGGAATCAATTATTAAAGATGTAATAGTAGCGCATTTGGAAAGCAGTGACAGGATCAGTCCAAGTCAGCATGGATTTATGAAAGGGAAATCATGCTTGACAAATCTTCTGGAATTTTTTGAGGATGTAACTAGTAGAGTGGACAAGGGAGAACCAGTGGATGTGGTGTATTTTCAAAAGGCTTTCAAAAGGCTTCTGAGAAGGTCCCACACAAGAGATTGGTGTGCAAAATTAAAGCACATGGTATTGGGGGTAATGTATTGACGTGGATAGAAAACTGGTTGGCAGACAGGAAGCAAAGAGTAGGAATAAACGGGTCCTTTTCGGAATGGCAGGCAGTGACTAGTGGGGTACGGCAAGGTTCAGTGCTGGGACCCCAGCTGTTTACAATATACATTAATGATTTCGACAAAGATGCAGTATAATGTAGATAAATGTGAGGTTATTCACTTTGGTGGCAAAAACAGGATGGCAGAATATTATATGAATGGTGACAGATTAGTAAAAGGAGAGGTGCAACGAGACCTGGGTGTCATGGTACATCAGTCAATGAAAGTTGGCATGCAGTTACAGCAGGCTGTGAAGAAGGTAAATGGCATGTTGGTCTTCATAGCGAGAAGATTTGACTGTAGCTGCAGGGAGGTCTTACTGCAGTTGTACAGGGCCTTGGTGAGGTCACACCTTAAATATTGTGTTCAGTTTTGGTCTCCTAATCTGAGGAAGGACATTCTTGCTATTGAGGGAGTGCAGCGAAGGTTCAGCAGATGGCAGGACTGACATATGAAGAAAGACTGGATCGACTAGGCTTATATTCACTGGAATTTATAAGAATGAGAGAGGATCTCATTGAAATATATAACATTCTGACAGGATTGGATAGGTTCGATGCAGGAAGAATGTTTCCGATGTTGGGGAAGTCCAGAACCAGGGGTCACAGTCTAGGATCAGGGGTAAGCCATTTAGGACTGAGATGAGGAGAAACTTCTTCACTCAGAGAATTGTGAACCTGTGGAATTCTCTTCCACAGAAAGTTGTTGAGGCCAGTTCGTTAGATATATTCAAAAGGGAGTTCGATGTGGCCCTTATGGCTAAAATGATCAAGGGGTTTGGAGAGAAAGCAAGAATGAGGTACTGAAGTTGCATGATCAGCCATAATCATATTGAATGGTGGTGCAGGCTTGAAGGGCCGAATGGTCTACTCCTGCACCTAGTTTCTATGTTTCTATATTTCTATGAAGCCAGCAATTCTGGAGAACCCCACAGCCCTGTCTCTCATTGCCTGCGTGGCCATATGGAAAGTGATGATCTGGTCCTTTTTGGCATACAGTGCAGCAGTCACCTGGCGAATGCAGCCATGGGTGGCATGCTGATACATCGAGCATACGTCCCCAGTTGAAGCTTGTAATGATCCCGTAGCACAGAAGGCAAGTGCCACTGTTACCTTTCTACAAGTAGGGCAGTCATTCTTCCACTTCGTGGCCGTATGTCTGCCCTGATTAGTTGGCAGATCTCAGTGATGACCTCCTTTTTGATTCGTAGCCTGTGAATGCAGTCTGCCTCACTCAGTTGCAGGTATCAGTAGCTCTCCCTATAGACTCACTGAGGGTAAGGCCTTCTCCCCATCAATTGGTCTCTCCGATATCGGTGTCGAATTATTCATCGCCTCTGCATGGCATGTAGAGCCAACACCCTTATCATATCAGCCATGCTAAAAATTGCACCCATTATTATTGTTATTATGCAGATAAATACTTCAATCACTGACACCTTTCCTCTCCGTTTTGCTCCATAGGCTGGGTGACGCCCTAGATCGGACCACACACTGATCTGCGCATGCGTTTATTTGTTTGTTTGTACAGTGATTCTCTTCGGTCACCTGTGACAAATGGTGATTTCTAACTTGCTGCTGTGTCTGTGCACAAAACATCCTGTTTTGTATGCTGAGTGCCGGCCGGGTAGGATCGCAAGCTCGGCCGGACACAACTTGATGCTCGACTTCAAAAGCAGCCCGGGCTCTGGTGTTTGTGTCCAGCTGAGCTTGCGACCCTGCCCGGCTGGCACTCCTTCAACCCGTGCCTGGAACCCGGCCAGCAACGATTGTGCTGGGGTGGACAGTCGCAATTTGGGTGAAAAAGTTATTTCAGTTCCCTCAGAAAGAATTATGCATGTGTTTTTTACATTGTCTCGCTCCAAAAACTCAGAAATTACTTTCTGAATTATTTTCAGAGTACCCCGTCAAAAAAAATCCATGCATTTGACTTCTTTTGCCTGGCCCCAATGTCCTTTTGTGGTGCCGCACTGATGTCTTAAATTTCACAGAAGGTTTTCCTTTTTGTTGCTTTTTGGCAGTGCACGTCATGCTGAAAAAAATCATGGATGGCCAAAATCGCCCGATCCCTTTTTCACTCGTATCTGCACCAAAAATGTTTAAACTGCCGCACATGGTCGGCGCAGGCTTACAAACGTTGTCGAAAATTGAAAACTGAGGATTTCACGGCAAAAACGTTTGGATGCCAAAACACAGCGCACAATCGTGGCAAAAATACGGGCCATAGTCAGGATAAGGAGTCAGCCATTTAGGACTGAGATGAGGAGACATTTCTTCACTCAAAGGTTTGTGCATCTTTTGAATTCTCCGCCATAGAGAGCTGTAGATGCTCAGTTTTTGAATATATTCAAAGTTGATTTCAATAGATTTTTGAACTCTAAATGAACCAAGGGATAGAAACATAGAAACATAGAAAATAGGTGCAGGAGTAAGCCATTCGGCGCGTCGAGCCTGCACCGCCATTCAATAAGGTCATGGCTGATCATTCACCTCTGTACCCTTTTCCTGCTTTCTCTCCATACCCCTTGATTCCTTTAGCCGTAAGGGCTATATCTAACTCTCTCTTGAATATATCCAATGAACTGGCATCAACAACTCTCTGCGGTAGGGAATTCCACAGGTTAACAACTGTCTGAGTGAAGAAGTTTCTCTTCAACTCAGTCCTAAATGGCTTACCCCTTATCCTTAGACTGTGTCCTCTGGTTCTGGAGTTCCCCAATATCGGGAACATTCTTCCTGCATCTAACCTGTCAAGTCCCGTCAGAATCTTATATGTTTCTATGAGATACCCTCTCATCCTTCTAAACTCCAGTGAATACAGGTCCAGTCGATCCAGTCTCTCCTCATATGTCAGTCCTGCTATCCCGGAAATCAGTCTGGTGAATCTTCGCTGTACTTCCTCAATAGCAAGATTAGGAGACCAAATCTGAACACAATATTCCAAGTGAGGCCTCACCAAGGCCCTGTACAAATGCAGTAAGACCTCCCTGCTCTTATACTCAAATCGCCTAGTTATGAAGGCCAACATGCCATTTGCCTTCTTCACTGCCTGCTGTACCTGCATATCAACTTTCAATGACTGATGTACCATGACACCCAGGACTCGTTGCACCTCCCCTTTTCCTAATCTGCTGCCATTCAGATAATATTCTGCCTTTGTGTTTTAGCCCCCAAATTGAATAACCTCACACTTATCCACATTATAGTGCATCTGCCATGCATTTGCCCACTCACCTAACCTGTCCAAGTCACCCTGCAGCCTCTTAGTGTCCTCCTCACAGCTCACACTGCCACCCAGCTTAGTGTCATCTGCAAACTTGGAGATATTACTCTCAATTCCTTCATCTAAATCATTAATGTATATTGTAAAGAGCTGGGGTCCCAGCACTGAGCCCTGCGGCACCCCACTAGTCACTGCCTGCCATTCTGAAAAGGACCCATTTATCCCGACTCTCTGCTTCCTGCCAACCAATTCTCTATCCACGTCAGTACATTGCCCCCAATACCACGTGCTTTAATTTTGCACACCAATTTCTTGTGTGGGACCTTGTCAAAAGCCTTTTGAATGTCCAAATACACCACATCCACTTATCCACTCTACTAGTTACATCCTCAAAAAATTCCAGATTTGTCAAGCATGATTTCCCTTTCATAAATCCATGCTGACTTGGACCGATTCTGTCACTGCTTTCCAAATGGGATATGGGAATCTGGTGGGAAAGTGGAATTGATGTCATAGATCAGACATGGGCCTAGAAATTGACCTCTTTAGCACCTCCCATTATCGCCCACTGGGAGCAATAACAGGATGCTAAGCACTTACCAACCGAACGTGGTGAGAAGATCGACTCCGCCATATTTAGCGGAAGGTTTGCGGCGATGGTATGGCGTTGCGCCCCGATCTCCTTTGCCCGGAGAACTTCATAGCCATGCGCATTGCCCCTGTTGCGTCCGGACCCGAACTTCGGTCCCGTATCCTACAGCATCTCTGGGCAAACACTGGCAGCTGCAGGAGGCATTCATTGGGAGGCCGGACACTTCGGGGGTGATGCTTAATGGCAAAGTGGCCGAGGTAAGTTAAAAAACAACTTTAAATTCTCTCTTTGAATTTTTTTCCATGTTTTTTGCCCGCGATCGATCAGCCCGGCACTCTGCTGAAGTGCATCGGGCTGATCAGGCTGGATCGCAGCTGGCTTCGAGGAGAAGGTAAGTTTTCCTTTGCAGAGCCTGCAGCAATGGTCCTTCCCTTTAAGGGAGGGAAGGGGCCTTCCAACGTGGCAGTGCTGCACGACCCAGTGTGCAGCTGCACACCTATCGACTCGCCTGCTGCCTCTTACGCTCTAGGAAGGAAGTGGAGCGCTTGATTTATCGCTCTACTTCCTTCCTGGAGCGCAACCGATTAATTTTTTTTAATTTAAAAAACATTTGCGCTTTGCGCAAAGTTTTTTAATTTTTAAAAGTTAATGACCAAAGCGAGTGCTCCCAAATTTTTCACCATGATCTTATTGAATGGCGAAGCAGGCGTGAAGGCCACATGGCCTCCACCTGCTCCTATTTCTTATATCTCAAGTGCTGCCTCCTCTCTTCTAAGATATACCGAATGCCGTGTACCTGCCTGGCAATGTCCTTGGGGAATGTCTTCATATGGTTCGGATCAATAGATAGCTGCATATGGAGCTGTGCCATCTGCTGCAAGAGCACCTGCACCACAGGACGAGCACAAGTATAGCTAAACTACTTCCCTCTCCTTTTCGGAATGTTGCAATGCTAACCTATTGGAATGGTAACATAGAGTGATAAACAGGTCCACCCCACAAATATCTCGCACAGCACTACTTCCACTTTAACAGCTCTTAATGAAATCATTTGATAGAGCACAGAACCTGCTCTAAAGATCACAGATCAAGACAATAAAGTGTTTTTTTTGTATTCGTTCCTGGTATATGGGCAAGACCAGCTTTTATTGCCCTTCTCTAATTGCGCTTGAGACAGTGGTGGTGAGCCGCCTTCTTGAATCACTGCAGTCTGTGTGGTGAAGGTACTCCAACAGTGCTGTTAGGGAGGGAGTTCCAGGATTTTGACCAAGCAACGATAAAAGAACAGCGATATATTTCCAAGTCAGGATGGTGTGTGACTTGGAGGGGAATTTGGAGGTGATAGTGTTCCCATGAGCCTGCTGCTTTTTTCCTTCTAATTGGTAAAGGTCGCTAGTTTGGGAGATGCTGCTGAAGAAATCTAGGGCTAGACTTTCCACTTCACATCGCCCATCTATGGCCCATCCATCGCCCAAAACAGACCTCTATCGCCCATTTTGAGCAAAAAGTGGAAACTAGGCCCAAAACATCGCCGGAAAAACAGGTGCCTAAGTTTCCGTTTTGATCGCCGAGATGATCGCCAAAATGATCGCCCACACAAGGCCCATCCCAAGTTTCAGCACCTAGCATGCACTTCACTGGGCCGATGCAAGGCCCAAAAGAGTGCTGAGAAATAGTTGCTTTTTCTGGGCCTAAGAGAAGGAAAATGGGCACTATGGATGTCATTTTGACTTCAATGGAAGGGTGGAGGATTAGTTGTGATTTAATTAGAGAGCTAGTTGTACTCAGAATATTGGGACAGGGAATATAAATAGGTATTATTACGTTATTTTTAGTAAATAGGTTTTATATAATAGAATTTAATGAGAGCTGTAATTTTTCATAAAGGTATTATTACGTTCTTTTTAGTAATTAGGTTTTATATAATAGAATTTAATGAGAGCTGTAATTTTTCATATAGATATTATTACGTTCTTTTTAGTGTTACTGAAGTGTTACTAAAGTACTCGTATATTAAAAGAATGAACAGATATGGAATAACATCTGTATAGTTGATAACTAATGTCAATAAGAGAGAAGACGCACATAATTTATTGAATTAAAGAACTTTTTTTAATTAAAAAAACGAAAATAAAAATTGAAAAACTATCCCTCCAACCCCCGCACCAACCCACCCTTCCCTCAAATTCACAAAAATCTTAACAGTTAACAATTAACAATTAACAATTTACAATTAACCTTTAACAACTAACAAAAGTAACAAAACAAGAACAAGAACAATTGAACAACATAAATATAAATTTCAATTTACCCTCGCAGCTGTCAGTAGGCTGTTCCACCGTTTGTGGCATTGGTCCGGTGAGCGCGCTTCATTAGATGCCGACGTGACCATGTCGGCAACCTCAGACCAAATCCTCCAATATGCAGGGGGGGGGGGAGGTTTCCCATGCCCACCCCGTGTCAGATCCTCCCACCTGGTGCTGACAGCATTCACGAGGGCCTCATTGGCCTCCTCGCTGAAGGGCTTGGCCCCACGCCTCTCAACTGATCCCTCCATTTTTATTAAACAAATTGGTACTGATAAGTTTTTAACTTGAATTACCAGTAATTATCAGTTTTGTTTCCAATATTTTTAACTTGCTAAATTATTATCAGTGTAACTAACAGCACAGAAAATTATTTTAAATGGAAAAAAATTCGAAGAATGTCGATTATTAACAGATAAATCAGGGCATTCAACCACTAAATGTGTTATCTTCTCTCTCTCTCTCTCCCCAACCCTCACAGAGCTTCTGAGCATGTGTAATGACCCCTGACCTCTCAAAACGCGGCAAAGAAAATCAACCTAAAAAAAAATCAAGCTACACATGCGCAGTATAGCGTTGCTAGGGAAGCTTTTTTTTTCATTCACTTCCGTTTTCTTTGGGCGATCGTGAGATTGCCGAGAAATCTGATCGCTCATTTAACATCGCCAGGGTAAGCCCGAGTGGAAAATCGCTAAAAAAAAATGGGCCTTGTGCCGGCGATCAGCACAGGCGATAAGTCCCAGATCGCTGCAACAAGGTCCATTTTTTTGGGCCTTAGCCACCAAGTGGAAAATCTAGCCCTTAGAGCTGTCTGCAGGAAGCCAGCCTACTATACCTCCCAGTTTTTGACCTTGTTAAAAAAGATTCTGTCACAAACATACAATCAGCCACTGCCATTCTTTTCAGAACCCCTTTGACTTCTGGGCATTTGGTCACAACAGGAGGGAATATTAATACAGAACAGACATGCCTGAGACATATCAAACTGAGCTGCCCCCTCAACAAAAAAGGAAAATCATAAAATTATTAGGAGATATTATAGTTACCAAGGCAATTCGTCTAGTCTACATTTAAATACTAATTACTGCTTTTACTTCTTTATTGCGAAATCAAAAATATAACTAACATTAGATTTTTTATTCAGAGGTTTAAAATAAAGAAATGACTTTACAGTGAATAGAATTAGATTCCTCTCCCGATTTCCTCCATCCCTTCCCGATTACTGCTACCCCCTTTCCCCTTTCCCAGTTCCTGCCTCACCCCCATTCTCAAGTGCTGCCTCCTCTCTTCCAAGATATACTGAATGCAGACCAGCGGCCCAAAATTCAAGTCCTCTTCGCTGCTGAGGTGTCTGGGGATGGCTTGGAAGCATTTGCAGCTCGCCAATCGCATGTAAATGAGACCTGGGGCCCAATATTGGATGGGGTTCAGGCCTACCTGTTCTGGGTTTGTTCCTTGTGTCCAGTTGGCACTGACAATTTCTAGGCCAATGATATTGAATGAAAGCAATGTTATGTGTAACAGGATTACCAGAACAAATCTGAACTTTTTTGTTACATAACTCCATTTTCCAGAAATAGGAGTGGATTACACTGATAAGAACTATGAGGAACTAGGTTAAGGCAAGATCTAAAGATTACACTTTGGCAAAATTGGCAAAAGTTAACTTATAAAATCTAGAACAAAATTCAGATAGTAATTGTTGGCCCCAAGGATGTGGCTAATTGGCCAGTTGTTCCCATCTCCATTCCAAATTTCTAAAGTGATTACAAATCAGTTATCCACTCAGAGAAGCCCTGAGTCAAAAGATTTAACTTTTATAATATAAATGTTTGCAATTGCTTCATAGAACTTGCCTGCATTCTCAGTGTGAATTCCTTTCACTATAAAGACACATAAATAACACTAAGTTTCATTCCCAAGTGGCACTTCCAATTATTTTGGAGTAAAATTATGATTTTTAAATTAATATCCACCACTGAATACTTTTCTCAAAATAGAAAATGTAAAGTAAATTTGAAATGTTTCAAAATGGAAGACAATTACTTGGTATCAAGTGATGATGAAATCAAATTAATATCACCTGATGTATTTACTGGCTTTTTCCAGTTCTCCATATTAAGAACTGTGAAAGATATTATAGAAAATATTTAGCTTGTGAAAGATTCATAACATATTATGGGGCATCGGCAGATTCAATAAATGTATTATTGTAAAATATGACTTTGTTGCAAATATTTCTTGCGTTAACAAGAAAAAGCAGTGGACTGAAATTCCATCGCACTGGAAAACGGGCGAGGGTACTGCGATGCACAACATGCCCGCGCTCGTTCAAGCAGGCAACAGCATGCAAGCTTTGTGCAGGGGTTGAACACTGAAGAGAGGTCCTCTACCCACAGGGGGCCAGAAGGACCCTCAGAAAGAAGGATGTGGGATCAGATCGCAGAGGCGGTCACTGCCAGCAGTGTCGCCACCAGGATTTGGCTCATGACCTCAGACCAGTGGTCAAGGACAGTGAATGCAACTTCAAAAGCCGTCTCCTATCAACTGTATCACTAACCTCACACACTGCTTAATGCACGACTCCCCCATTCCCCAATCATTCACCTACCAAAAATGTGTATCAAGCACAAAGTGCACCTCCCATTCCTAGCTTCACCTTATCCCCTTGAAGAAAAGATGCTGACCCTTCTTGGCAGGGGCATGGCTGAGCCCTTGGCCAGTGGTGAGCCTGAAATAATACAAAATGCTGGTATCCTCATATATTATCCTCCTTCTCACATCCTACTTCACTCTCATCCACAATCTCTTCTGATTTACAAGCTACACATGGTGTAAGCATGCAGCTCTTCCCACCCTCCTCTCAACACGGCCCTTACCTTGTGCCTTCCTCATTTTAGACACCCAAGAAATCCAGCCTGCCGAGCCAATGATTGACCAAGAAGAGGGAGAGGAGAGTGAAGAAGAAGAAAAAGAAACACTATCACTTGATTTGACACTCCCAGCCATCATCTCCTCGAGGTTGTCCTGTAAGGCCATTTGCAGTGTCCCCCGATGAAAGAAGCAGCCTTTCACCGCCATGATGCTGCTACTGCATAAAGCCATTAGAATAGGCAAAGGCACACACAAGACACTCACGAAGGGAATGCTCAATGGTAATTAGTTCATCTTTAATTTAATATTGGATGGATAGATGTATAAAGTTGGATTGGAAAGTTTGCTTTGAGGTGGCTTTTATTTCAGCATTGTGGCCAAGAGGATGCTGTGATGGTCAGTAACAGAGGGAAGGTAAGGTGTAGGACTAATGATGAAACGGGAATTGGGATTATGTTCAATGGTACCACAGGTGGATGATTCAGTCCCAGGTATCCCAGCCAGAAAAGAGCCTTCCTTTAAGAGCCAGAGCCTTGCAATGGTCCATCAGCATTCCCTTCACACTTTAACAACTTTTTAAACATATTACATCAACCCATACTCAAATAAAATGCAAAGAAATCAGTACAAAAGCAAAAATCTAAACTTATCTGAAAGTTGCATGTGTCCCTTTAAGAAGACCTAGTAGGAGATCCGTTGTACAGCTGAACACATATTCTGCTGTGTGTGCTTTGGAGAGTGCGTTAACAGGAACAGCAAAGTCCAAAATAGCAGGTCAAATGTCAATTTAGTATTGCACACTGACTGATGTCAAAATCTGACTATTTTCCATTTCTGCAGTGAGCGCAGACCTGCCCAAAATAGCGTCTGCGACATTCCGGGCCAGAAATGTTCGAAACTATTACCCAAATTGACCTTGTCAGATGGCGCTAATGGGACGAATTTCACAGCCAGTGTCCATAAGCAGATCTTGATGGTGAAATTGCATATCGCCCCATTTGGGGGCAGTAACTTTGGCGAGGCTAGACTTCCTGCACCCGGTGTGGAAGTCCCAACCCGCATCCTAAATCCGAGAGGAAGTGGAGCACAATGTCGGACACTCCACTTCCTCTCGGGGGTGAGACTGGGGCAGTAAGCAAGCGAATGTTGCAGCACTACATGGCCTCTCCACATAGTGCTGACGCGAGCACAGGGCCCTCCCCTTCCATTAAAGGGGATGGTATGCTGCATGGTCTGCAGTGGGGCGAGGAGCTTCCACTACCCAACAGAGAGCAGGGTGTCGTGGCCGCAGCCCGGCACATAAGTGGAGTGCCGGGCTGCACCATCGCAACACGGACCCCACGAAAAAAATAACGGAAGGCCGGACCGGTAAGTTGGCCGAGAGGACAAAATGGCGCCGTCCACCTCCACTTTAAATTTCGCCTTGCGAGCGGAGTGTGGCCCGGTTCGTGTCTCATGAGGCTGATGCTAACATCGCCCATAGTGGCCTCACGGGGCGCTGCCCAATTTCTGCCGCAGTGCGAAAGCGGGCCACAGTATTGCGAAAATGGGTCACTGCGCACAGTGATGATGTCATCCCCAGAGGCACAGTGACCCGGGACGTTACTGGTTTTCTGCCCTCCCAGGCAAGAAATTATTTGCGCCCCCCATTAGCGACCCCAGGAGCACTAACGGCTGTCGCAAACCATTCGAATTTCTCCCCGCAAGTCTGCTATGAACCCAAATTTGCAACTTTAAACACACTAGGATTGCATGCTACAGGAGCAACAGTTACCCCTTAATTATGGTATATCTCATCAGGGATCACATGGGATTCCAACCACATTCTTCTGTCTGCTCTGTGATGTCAGATCATTACGTTCAGGATTAAACTAATGCTTAGATTCTCACAAGTGAGAACAAAAAGACACAGAAATAAACTAACAGAACAATACTTGATTTACACAAGAGCTAAACTATATCAAAACAAAACAACAGATGGTCCAAACTACTTCTAATTTTTTTTAGTAGCTGAATGTCTGATGGATGTTATGTGAATGTTTGACCTAGCACAGATACACCATTAGACCCCTCTCATCGTTGAGGAGGTGCAAAGGAGAGAACTAGGGACCAGAGGACTGTTCCGCAATTATATGTCCGTCTTGACTTTTATGTTAAAACTGGCTCATTAATAAACAAATTATTCAGAATGGCTGGACAATTCAGCAAATAACAATTTTAACACAGAAAAGGATAAAGGCCTAGAAATTGGGTATCGCCCTGTTTGGGGGCAGTAACAGTTGTGGGTCGCGAGACTTTGCGTCAGTCGCAGAAGTCTCCTCTCTTGCGATAAATTGGGGTTACCGCCCCCGAAAAGAAGTGGAGCACTTAATGAAGCTTCCTGGGGCGGTAGCGAGGTGCACGGCTTGCGGGCAGGGCACACGGCTCAGCAACATGATGCACTGGGCCATGTACGAGGGCCCAAGCTGCATACACTGCAAATTGGGAACCCATCTACCGGGACCACTGGGTAGCAAGGATGTCGAGCGATCAACCCAGCAATTACGCAGCGTGCCGGACTGAGCGATCGCGGCACGGACCCCGCATCCAAATCGGCACTGGTGCGGAAAAGAAAACCAGAGATTTCTTTCAGGAGCAGCCGGCCACCTCCCCTTTAAATTTTGCCCCGCTAGCATTCGGCGACCCCTGAAACTGTCGCTGTCATCGGCCGGTGCAGCTTCAGGGGATGATACCCAGAGTGTGTGTCAGCAACAGAATGAGAACTGGAGCATGTGTCAGTAACAGAACGAGACTTAAAGCCTGTACCAACAACAGAATGAGACCTGAAGCTTGTGCCAGCAACAGAATGAGACCTGAAGCTTGTGCCAGCAACAGAATGAGACCTGAAGCATGTGCCAGCAATAGAATGAGACCTGGAGCTTGTGCCAGCAATATTCCAGTAAGTATAAATATAAAGGAGTGATTTGTCACTGTTAAGTTCAGAATAACTCCATGAGACTGTGTTGTAAGCTCAAGCCATTGTGGCCTTGGTCTCTTTAATATAACTCCAAAGTGAGGCAACAGCATAATGGACTGCCTTTTATACCTGCTTGCTCCAGGGTACACAGGTGAACACTAGGTCTCCTACATGTGTGCCCTCTAGTGGCAAGTCTTACACATAGGTGAGGTTCACATACATAACATCACTTCCCCCCAAAGTCTTGAGTACAAGTTATTTACAGGTTGAGGCGATCTGGCGGTCTGTGTTCCCGGGTCGATCACCTGAGTTGAAATCCTGGCATGGGTGAGCTTGTCGCACCATCGCTGCACGGCAGCGCGGCTGGTCTGATCGGACTGTCGGGCAAGGTGGGTTCATCCTCGTGGTTGACAGCAAGGTCAATTGCTGGTTGGGTGTGTGTTGGTGGATCATAGATGGTAGGGTCTTCTTCAAACTGTTCTTGGTTGTCCGTGAATCACAGTTTGGTCTGATCCAGATGCTTTCTGCACGTTTGCCCATTCAACAATTTCACAACAAACACTCTATTCCCCTCCTTGGCTAAGACAGTGCCAGCAATCCACTTGGGACTGTGACCATAATTTAGAACAAACACCGGATCCTTAACCTCAATGTCACGAAATACCGCCACGCGATTGTGGTACATGTTATGCCGGAGTCGCCGGGTTTCTACGTGATCATTGAGATCCAGAATGGATTAAGGAGAGCCTGTTTTTGAGTGCTCTCTTCATTAAAAATTCTGCAGGTTGAACCCCGGTGAGTGAGTGGGGTCACATCCGGTAGCTGAGCAGGACCCAAGATAGCCGGGTCTGCAAGGAGCCGTCCGTTATGTGTTTCAAGCTCTGCTTGATGGTTTGGACTGCTCATTCCGCTTGGTGGTTGGATGCGGGCTTAAATGGCACAGACCTGACATGCTTAATGCCATTGCGGGTCATTAACTGGTTGAATTCCAAGCTGGTGAAACATGGTCCATTGTCACTGACAAGGATGTCGGGCAAACCATGGGTGGCGACCATGGCCCTGAGGCTTTCAATGGTGGCAGTGGACGTATACAATGACATTATTATACATTCAATCCATTTAGAATAAGTGTCCACTGCTACTAGAAACATCTTCCCTCGAAAAGGGGCAGAAAAATCTACGTGGACCCTGGGCCACGGTTTGGAGGGCCATGACCACAGGCTCAGAGGTGCCTCCCTGGGTGCGTTGCTCAACTGTGAGAAAGTGTTCCATTGGTGTACACATGACTCCAATTCGGAGTCAATGCCGGGCCACCAAACGTGCAACCTGGCGATAGCCTTCATCATGACCATGCCTGGGTGGGTCATATATAAACGTTTCCCTGCCTTTTTTTGGCAAAACCACGCGATTCCCCCATAGGAGACAATCCGATTGGTCGAACAATTCGTCCTTACGTCGGTGAAATGGCTTCATTTCATCTTGCATTTCCCCGGGAACCGCCAACCAGCTCCCATTGAGGGTGCAGCTTTTTACTAGTGATAGCACAGGGTCTTGGCTAGTCCAGGTCCTGATCTGGCGAGCCGTGATGGGTGACCCCTCACTCTCAAAAGCATCCATTACCAGAAGCAAGTCTGCGGGTTGCGCCATTTCCACCCCGGTGGTGGGCAATGGCAGCCGACTGAGGGCATCAGCGCAGTTCTCAGTGCCTGGTCTGTGGCGGATTACATAGTCACATGCAGACAATGTTAGTGCCCATCTATGGATGTGGGCCGAAGCATTGGTATTGATACCTTTGCTTTCTGAGACCAGTGAAGTAAGTGGTTTGTGGTCGGTTTCAAGCTCGAACCGGAGTCCAAATAGATATTGGTGCATTTTCTTAACCCTGTATACACTTCTTTCTCAACCATACTGTCGGCTCTTTCAGCCTTGGATAAACTTCTGGACGCCTATGCAACCGTTGGCAGTGTGCCTGACACATTTGCTTGCTGTAACACACAACCGACCCCTTACGACGACGCATCACAAGCTAGTACTAAACATTTACATGGGTCATACAATACAAGTAACTTGTTAGAGCATAGCAGGTTTCTGGCCTTATTAAAGGCTGCCTCTTGAGATTTACCCCAAACCCAGTCATCACCCTTGTGTAGCAATAAATGCAAGGGTTCCAGCAAAGTGCTCAACCCCGGTAGAAAGTGAACAAAATAGCTGAGGAGTCTCAGGAATGAACACAGCTCCATGTGGTCTGGGTGCATTCTTAATAGCCTCTGTCTTGGAGTCCGTGGGTCTGATGCCGTCTGCCGCAATCTTTCTCCCCAGAAATTCGACCTCTGGCACCAAGAATACACACTTGGAGTGTTTCAGCCCGAGTCCCACTCTGTCCAGTCGCTTTAGAACCTCTTCCAGGTTGTGCAAGTGTTCGGTGGTGTTACGGCCAGTGATCAAGATGTCGTCTTGGAACACCACTGTGCATGGAACCGATTTCAGCAGACTCTCCATGTTCCTCTGGAAGATGGCCGCAGCCGAGCGAATCCCAAAGGGGCATCTGTGGTACACGAACAGTCCTTTGTGCATGTTGATGCATGTCAACTTCTTTGACGGTTCAGCCAGTTCCTGTGTCATGTAAGCAGAGGTTAAGTCGAGCTTGGTGAACGACATCCCCCCTGCTAGTGTTGCGAACAGGTCATCCGTTTTGGGTTGTGGATACTGGTCCTGTAACGAGACTCGGTTGATCGTCACCTTGTATCGCTCTTTAGCACCGGCACTATTGAACCGGCCCACTCGTTGAACTTGACTGGTTTTATGATTCCCTCTCGTTGAAGTCTGTCCAGCTCAATCTCAACTTTCTCTCGCATCATGTATGGGATTGCTCAGGCCTTGTGATGAACGGGCAGTGCCCCAGGAACAAGATGGATCTGCACCTTGGCGCGTATGAAGTTGCCGATGCCTGACTCGAATAACGCCGGGAATTTGTTTAGCACCTGGGCGCACGGAACGTCATCTGCCGAAGACAGTGCTTTGACGTCGTCCCAATTCCATCGGATCTTGCTTAGCCAGCTTCTGCCAAGCAATGTTGGGCCATTGCCTGGTACAATCCATAGTGGTAAATCATGCACCATTCCGTCATACGATACTTTCACTGCCGCACTCATGTTAACAGGTATGAGTTGTTTGGTGTAAGTGCGCAGCCTTGTGTGAATTGGGCTCAGTTTTGGCCTCTGTGCCTTGTTACCACACAGTTTCTCAAAAGTCTTCTGGCTCATGATGGATTGACTCGCCCCCATGTCTAATTCCATGGAGACTGGAATGCCATTAAGTTTAACTTTTAACATTGTCAGAGGGCTTTTGGTGGTGAAGGTGTGTACCCCATACACTTCCTCTTCATCCTCAGGTTGAGTTGCCTCTCCTGCTTGTTCAGTGTGATCCGCGCTGGATCGGTCGTCCTCTGTTGACTCTGCCACGTGGTGAGTCAGAGGTCGTTTGCACATTAGCTGGAGGTGCCCCATTGTTCCACAGCCCTTGCACACATAGTGCTTGAATCGACATTGATGGGCTCTATGACTGCCCCCGCAGCACCAGCATGGTGTTAATGGATTAGCATTAGCACTCCACAGCGGCCTCTGAGTCACCCTAGGCCTGGCCTCTGCAGTCGTGTGGGCCCCACCATGTACAGTTCTGCCTGCTGAAGGCGTTGTTTTTATTCACAGTACTTAACGGTGAGCTACGATACTGTGAAGATATCTGTTTCGTGTTGTCGCTCGTAAATATGAAGGCCTGGGCTATCGTGATGGTCTTGCTCAGATCTAGGGATTCGGCAGACAGCAGTTTGCGAAGAATGACCTGGTGGCTGATTCCAAGCACGAAAAAGTCCCGCAACATTTCCCCCAAAGACCCTGCAAATTTGCACTGTCCCGTGAGGCATCTTAGGTCGGCGACAAAGCTCGCCACGTTCTCGCCCTCGGAGCGATGGTGCGTGTAAAAGCGATACCTGGCCATTAAGATGCTCTCCTTCGGCTGGAGGTGTTCCTGAGCCAGCGCACACAGCTCTGTGTGAGTCTTGTCTGTTGGTTTGTCCGGTGCCAGCAGATTTTTGAGGAGGCCATATAGCGAAGACCCAAGTACGGTGAGGAGAATCACCCTGCGCATGACCGCCATCTCAGCCATGTCCAGCTCGTTGGCCACGCAGAACTGGTCGAGACACTCAACGAAGGCTTCCCAATCATCACCCTCAACAAATCTCTCAACAATACCAAAGGCAGCCATTTCCTCATGAAAGTTCGTGATCTGTAACTCGTCACCAGTTGTTAAGTTCAGAATAACTCCACAAGACTGTGTTGTAAGCTCACGCCATTGTGACCTTGGTCTCTTTAATATAACTCCAAAATGAGGCAGCAGCATGGTGGACTGCCTTTTATACCTGCTTGCTCCAGGGTACACAGGTGAACAATAGTCTTCCACAGGTGTTCCCCCTAGTGGCAAGTCTTACACATAGGTGAGGTTCACATACATAACAGTCACGTTTCCCCGCAACTCACATTTCCAAGTTCTGATACTTTGGATGTTCAGCTAATACGTCAAATGCTGAGAAAATCTGAAGTGCTGAGAATGTCTTGCTCTTCCACATAAAGCCGCCTGCTTGCGGGTTGGGTGTGTTTGTTTTCACTTCAGTTCATGGGCTAGGTTTTCCATTATTGTGCAGATCGCCCAAAAATGGGCATTATTTCCAGCTTTGGCATTTATTATGGGTTTTGAGATTGCCAGATTATCGCCCGTTTTCAAACCCCCTAGTTTCCAGTTATTAAAATGGCGTTAGTGGGAGCAATGTGAAATGGGCATTAGCGGTATTTCTTTTTCTGTTGTAAAATGCCAGCGTCCATAGCAATGCCATAGCAATGGTCTTTTCCCGTGTTTCAGGAGGTCAGGGATCATTAATACATGTGCAGAAGAGGAGAGAGAGAGAGAGAGAAAGAGCAGAGAGGAAGAGAAAACATGTGTGGGCTTGTTGTCTGGGTCTTTGTGGTTTGTTTGGCTGTTATGGGAGGTTGGATTGATTTTGGTGAGGAGTAGAAATAAATTATAGCACTATTTAGTTTGATGATAAAAAAATATTGGGAAAAAAATATATAATAAAATGGAAGGCATGGAGGAGGCGAGAGAGCACAATGTGGAGGCAGTGGAGGCTGGTGAGGGCAGTGAGGTTGGAGAGGAATTGGAGATGGGAGGACGAAAACGAGCGAGGAGATTCTCCAACAAGGCAAATGCTGCCCTCAGTGGAATCATGTCGTGGTCAATTGACCCGGGGCGGGTGTGGGAAGCCCACCCCGATGGTTTACCAGAATATTGGGCCGAGATCGCTGAGGTCGTCTCGTCGTTGACGCACAAGGTGCGTGAGGGCAACCAGTGCCGCAAGCGCTGGAACGACCTTGTCGGCTCTGGCAGAGTAATTATTACATTTATTTACTTATATATTTATATAATTGGAATTGTAAGTGAAATGAATAAATAAATTCAGATCTGATGTATTGCAGTTTTACTCAAAGTCTACATTTACGGTGTACGTCTTTAGGTTAATAATGATAATAATTATTATTATAACATCTGTCATTATGTGTTGTATCAGAGTCTGTGACAATACCTAGCAATGATCTTACGCAATGATCTTACGCCATGTCATGCTGTTGTTACCTTTTGCAGAAGAAGCTTTTGAAGAATAGGGCAGAGCAGCGGCGCACAGGTGGCGGCTCACCAGTGATGTGTGAGCTGACGGATATCGAGGAGCAGGCACTGGCACTCATGGGGAACCATGCCCGGTCGACCACGTGTGCAGCAGCAGAACCAGATGTTATGCCACGTGAGTAATACACCATTGCGTAATGTAAAGGTTGATGAAAGAGTTATGTAATTAATGATGGGCTCATGAAAATCATTGTAATGCAGAATTTGGTTATGTTCATTAAATGTGATGTATGTGATTATTTTGATGGTGGTTGTGCTGTTCTCGTGCATATGCTGTATGTAGCGTTTGAATCACCCTGTGATCCTAGCATCTCCTTCTCCTCTAATTACCTCATTTATGTTTTGTAGCTCAGCCAAGAGCGCAGTCACTGCCAACAGCACCGAGGCAAGGTGCGGATCCAGCAGCAGCGGGGGATTATCCTTCTGGTGGTGAGAAGACCGTTGAGTTGCAGGGTGCCCTCTCCACTGACGACAGCGAGGAGTTGGAGGAGCCTGCAGCATTCAAACTCCATGTCAAGTACACTGATGACATTTAGTGCTCCTGCGGCCATGTCCTCCTCCACCTTGGAGGTAACGGGCCCAAGCACTTTGCCATAGGGCACCCCAAGTGTCTCCATGCCGGCGCCGACCCCGTGGAGCTTGGTTCGATGCAGCAGGACTGCTGCACGATTGGCAGATCTCAGCGGGGACCTGGTTCATTTGTCCAGGGGGAGTGTTGACATGGGTCAGCAGATCCTCTGGACAATGGGGGGCATTTCAACAACAGCTGGCCACAATATCCGCGATCATGACGGAGAACATGCCACGGATGGCTATGGCCCTGGAGGTGATAGCCAGGAACACTGGTGCCAGAGGGCTACCAGTGTTCCCGGAATGCGGCACTGAAACCCAAGGTGCCGCACCTCCATTGCCAATGACACATGCGAACCAGGAGGAAGCTCTTGCTTCTGGCTCGGAGGACGTTCCCCATTCCCTCTCCAGCATCTGGCCAACCAGTGGATCTGCCATCATCCCCCCCAATGAAGCAGCACCTGAGGAGCACAGCGGCATGGTGGCTTGGAGTCGGGAGGGGAAGGGGAAGGGGTAGAGCTGGTGAGAAGATGCGGGGGGGGGGAAAGGAAAGTGAGGTACATGGCCGGAGGAGTTGTAGATGTGACAGTATTGATGTTGCTTTTGTTGCTAGTGAATAAATGTTGGGATGTTTGGGGGACGAGGGGAGGGGGAGGGGGGTACCTTGTTTTTTTCATTTGTGTTATTTGTGCTTGTAGTCTTATTGGAAATGTTAAAAATTTAATAAATCATATAAATGTTATAAATTTGTTGTGGGGTGTAGTGAGGTGGGGTGTTTTGTAGAGTTATCAGTATGAATTAATATACATAATATAATTAAATTTATTTTATTTAACATAATATTTTTGTGCATTTTCTCAGATAAGGCCGCTCGCTTCTCCTTGTAAGTGCGTTGGGTGTAAGTTCTCATCCTCCTCCTCCTCAGTCTGCCATCTCTTTGATTGGGCACATAATGCTCTTCAGTATACCTACTGCCAACTCTAGTCTGCAGCATGTGTGTAGTCATCAAGACAGGCTGAGAAATGACAAGCCCCATTACACCTATTGTAATGCATTATACCTATTGTTCACAAACAATACATTTACCTACTAAAACAAATAAAATAAATTCAATTCGTCCACAGCATGATAAGATGATTGTTCAGATGTTCAAATCACCTTAAAATAACTCCAGAGTACATCAAACCTCCCCAGAAGTTGAAGTAGCCTTTTATATGTAAAGTCCTCCGATTTACAAAATGGCGTCCATACCGCTGGGTTGAGGTCAGGTGAGAGCAGCTTTTTCTCAGCGTTGTTTCGGCGAGTGATATTTTCGGTGATATGTGGGCGAGATGCTGAAAGTAATGCTCGGCAAAATTATGGACGTCAGTTTCCATTTTTCTGACATTTACGGCAAAAAAAATGGGTGGCGGTATTATTAATTCTCAGTATTAACTATATGCCGAAAGTAATGCTGGGCGATAAGTGAGCGATAAATGGGCGTAAGTTTCTATTTTTTGGCAAAATGGGTGATATCTTGGCGTTATACCTCATTTCAGCGTTAAAATGGACGTTTATTGGGCGGTAGCGATGCAAAACTTATGGAAAGTATAGCTCCATGTGTTCACAGACTTTGCCAGAAATATTGGAGTAGATAATCATCTGTCTCGTGTCACAGGGAGAAGAAGACACTTCTCCTTTTGCCATGGGTTCTTCCACATAGAGGGCTCAATTTTCCCCAATGCCCTTTTTTTGCGTATTGCAAGAGTTACGCTCATTTGTTTGGGCCCCGACTACCCCTAATAAATAACTAGCAAGTTTCCCCATTCTATATTTTGAAATTGGCGGCGTGCAACCTGTCCTTTAGCTTCTGGGGGTGGAGCCTAATGTCTGCGCTGAAAAAAACAATGCCCCCCCCCCCCACTTCTGCGCATGCACAAAAAAAGGACGCGCATGTCCAGTACAGCTCCCTGCTGCATTCGGTCAATTTTAAAGAGCCAGTTGTGTGTGAGAACTTTAATACTAATTGGAAAAATCGGAGCTGCAATACAATATGCAACGCGGCTCAAGGACCAACAATTTCTTACAGGATGAAGTAGAGGCACTAGTTACTGTAACTGAGGCCAGATGGCATGAGCTGGGCACCAGCAGAGGTCACATAAAAGTTTCACCAAAAGAAATGAAGAAACGCTGGAAAAATTTGCAGAAGATTACTTATCATCAACATCATCATGGGCAGTCCCTTGAAATCGAGGAAGACTTGCTTCCACTCTAAAAGTGAGTTCTTAGGTGACTGAACAATCCAATATGGGAATTACAGTCTCTGTCACAGGTGGGACAGACAGTCATTGAAGGAAAGGGTGGGTGGGGAGTCTGGTTTGCCGCACGCTCCTTCCGCTGCCTGCGCTTGCTTTCTGCATGCTCTCAGCGACGAGACTCAAGGTGCTCAGCGCCCTCCCAGATGCTCTTCCTCCACTTAGGGCTGTCTTTGGTCAGGGTAGGGGAATAAAGGGTTATGGGGAACGGGCAGGGAAGTGGACCTGAGTCCATGATCAGATCAGCCATGATTTTATTGAATAGCAGAGCAGGCTCGAGGGGCCAAATTGCCGACTCCTGCTCCTATTTATTATGTTCTTACGTAAGATTACTGTGCAATGGTGACTACTCCGAGGTCTGGAGGCCAGTGCAAAAAGAAGTATCAGGACCTTGGTCAAGTAGTTAGTGTAAGTAATATTTTCATTTATTCAATGGAATTGAAAATGTAAATGTAACCATCTGTAAGTGTCCCACCCAGCAGAAAGACACCCTCTCTAAAAAGTTATATTTTAATCTTTGCAGAGGAAGGTGGCACACAACAAAAGGGAAAGAACTCGAACAGGAGGAGGCCCGGCAAATCTGCACCCACTGACACACTTGGAAGAGAGGGTCGCTACTTTGATGGGTCCTGCCTGGAGAAAAGCAACCACCACTACACAAGCTGGGCCAACACTCGAGGGAGAGGGTAAGTGCTGCAAATTCCACAGCCTGGCTTTATTAAATGTTAAGTACTGCGCAGGATCTAACAGATATGGTTCAGATGATGAGTTCATGGGGATGTCTTTGACAGCTATGCTTCAGTTGATGCAATGAGCTGTCATTCATCGTGGTCCTTCAAATGAGCCTGCTGCCTGTGCTGTGTGTGCCTACTCATGCCACTCTGCCCCCTTCTCTGCTGTTAACTGTTTGTCTGTTCTGTTATATTTAGCAGAACTTGACGCCAACCCTGACGAGACTGAAGCCGATTCAGAAGAAGATTCAGACGTGAACAAGCCTGAAGAGGACAACATCTTCCAATCCCAACTTCCAGACCAAGAGCATGGGGGTGTGGGGGAGGTGGATGTGCTAGATGAAGCCGATATTGTTGTACTCTCTCTGGAGGAGGTGCAGGTGCTGCCCATTGAGGTGCCAGGCCCTTTCCTGAGTGGTACAAGTGTTGGGACATTCCATGGTTTCCCACTGTCCAAGGCTGGGGATTCCAGTGGGGTGCAGTGAGGCACACCCAGGGCCCCACCGTCTGAGGCTGCGGGTCCCAATGGAATGCAGTGAGCCACACCCGGGGTGAGGAGGGGAAAGAGAGCTCGACAGTAATCTCCTGAGGTGCAGGATCTAACAGATGTGGTTCAGATGATGGCAATGAGTGCGGAGAGCATTGACCTTACACGATCACTCCTGGACACCATCAGTGGGATGGGTGATGAGGTAGCGGCACTGTCGGGAGAAGTGACAACACTCTCACGAGAAATGGGAATACTGTCCGAGCACATGATGGAGGGAATATCGCAGGCAGCTGATACAAGGTCGGTGCACATGAGGGAGGGAATATCTCAGGTAACTGATGCGCTGTCAGTGAACATGAGGGAGGGAATGTCGCAGGTAGCTGATATATGTCGGCGAACATGGGGGAGGGAATGTTTTAGGTACTTGAGACACTGTCAGGGCACATGAGGGACGGAATGTCGGAGTTAGCTGCTGCAATAAGGGAACACACCCAGACCCCGCGCCCATTGACAGAATCAACTGCCTCTCTCATTCCAATCCCCACACCAGCCTCTGAAGAGGCCCAAGCCGGGCCTTACACATTGTTGCCAGCCACCACTGCCCCTCCCTTCCCTGCCCCGCATCAAGAAGTGCGCATTACCCGAGATGTTCGAATGAATAAGCTTGGTACCAACCTGAGAAATGCTGCGCCACCGCCAGCGGGCAGGGGTGGAGTCAACAAGACCAAGCGCAGCGGGCGGTCTTAGACTAAGGCGGAGAAGAGATGAGTGCAGTCTTTCTTTGCTGCTGCTGTTGTTGTTTTTACTACTATTGTTGTTACTGTTGTAACTGTTCTCAACTTAAAAGTTTTTTGTAAGTTATGTAAATTTACAAGTTTAAAAGTTTGTAAGTGATCTTAAAGTTTTTAACTGATCTGAAAGTTTGTAAGTGATCTTAACTGAAAACTTTAAAGTTTGATACAAGAATCTTTTTGTTAAATTTAAGTTAAGTACAAACAAATGTTTGTTAAACTTTTGAATAAAATATATTTTAAATTATAACTGAATCATTTCCATTATTTGTTCCATTATTAACACAACTTTTTGAAGTAAAGAATAATCATTTCAAACATTTGTTCCATTAACACAACACAACATTACAGAACAGGTCCAAACAGTAAACATGGTCCATTTAGAATAGTTGCCGCTGAGCCTTCAGGCAGCAAAGCGTTCACGGATGAGCTGCTGGTGCAAGGCTCGAGCAATCGTTGAAGGATCGTGATAGCCCGCCCTCCTCCACCGTCGTGCTCAGGGTTCAGGTAGTTGCATGGCTTCCTCATCCTTCTCCTCTTTCTCCTCGTCATCTGCATCTTCCTCCTCATCATCAGCCACTCGCACCTCAGATGGGTCTTCTCCTACCAGCTGCTGCTGCCTCATGATGGCTAAGTTATGCAGCATGCAGCACACAACAGTGAACTGACCGACAATCTCAGGGGTGTATTGCAAGTAGCCTCCAGAATGGTCCAGGCATCGGAGATGCTGTTTCAAGATGCCAAGTGTCTTCTCTATTAAGCTGTGCGTCGCAATGTGCGGCATGTTGTATTCCCGGTCAGCTTACGCGTAGGGGCGTCATGAGCCAGGTGGCGAGGCCGTACCCTTTTTCTCCCAGGAGCCAGCTCTGCCCTTCTGGCTGCTGCTGAAACATGGCAGATATAATGCTGTCACGTAGGATGAACGCATCATCTGTGCTCCCAGGATATCTCGCATCAACTGACATAATGCGATGCATGTCTTCACACACGAGCTACACATTAATGGAGTGGAAGCCTTTTCTGTTCCTATACATCTTGGAATCCTCCAAATGTGCTCACAAGGCGATGTGGGTACAATCAATGCAGCCCTGTACCTTTGGGAAGCTAGCAATCCTGAAGAAGCCCACAGCCCTTTCATGCATTGCCTGGGTGGTCATGAGGAACTTTATGTAGTCAATCCTCTGGGCATATAGTGCAGCAGTCACCTGCCGAATGAAGACATGTGTTGCATGTTGAGAAATAGCACACACATCCCCAATTGTAGCTTGGAACGATGCATAAAATGAAAGTGCAGCAGTAACCTTCACTTCAACTGACAAAGCAGTCTTCCTGACGCTTCTAGGTTTGCAAGTCTGCTTTTACTAACTCACAGATCTCGGTTACAACTTCTTTGTGGAAACGCAGCCTTCTCACACAGTCTGCATCACTCAGGTGCAGTTATGAATGCCTGTCTCGATATACCGGATGTGGGTAAGGCCTCCTGCCCATCATCCGATGTGCCCTGAGGTTCCTCATGAGATGACATCGAATCGATTGTCTCCGCCACAGCACCATCAGGCAGAAGGCTTGCACGAGGTGTGGCATTGTCAGTATTGCCCCCATGATTACATTGAACCTTTGCAAGGAGCTCAAAACAGCAGGACAAGCTTCTTTATTTTCTCTTTCCCCAAGGTCGACGTGCGAGTATGGACCTACCTAGGTCTACGCATGCGCAATAGGCTTGCTTAGAATGGGAAGCTAGGCAATGAAGTCTAATGCAATTCTTTAATTTTAGATTTTTTTCAAAGTACCACCCCACCACCAATCAAATGCATCTCCTCACTGGGCTCGAGGGTCGACCAGCAGAATCGCTCCCTCGCCCGGATACAGGGGCTCGGCAAGCGCACCGCAAGCCCACCACACAGACCTTCACCCCCATCCCTGGGCTTCCTTTGATGCTGCTGCACAGTGTAAGGGTTCTCATCCCTTCAGCTCAGCTTTCACACCCCTCCCACCCCACCCGGGCTTCTTTTGAAGCCGAGCCCCTGTGTCCGGGTGAGGGACTGATGCTGCCAACCGACGCTCCGACCCTCAAGCCCAGTTTGGAGACATTCGGTGATGTCGTGGCACTTTGGAAAAAAATCTAAAATTCAATAATTGCATTAGACTTCCATTTTCTGCATTTTAAGTTTGAAAAAATTATACTTCATGATGCATATTTAATGCGTTCTTGACGCCCTCCAAAACTTTGCATATAAACAATGGCGTCTTTCTGCGCTGATTTGATAATGTGTGCTGGTTTTTCTTAAGTGCCCAGAAGAGTTTTTGGATGTGGTCTCACATACACCGTCCGAGGAAAAATGTGAGTTGGTCAAACTTGCATAAATGTGAAAAACTGGTGCAGACATCAGGTTATGCTCCCCATGACACAAAAAAAACTAACCTAAAAAAACTGTAACAAACTGAGTTACGCTGCCGCATAATCTTTGGGGAAACTTGGATATTTTAATTTAGGCCAAAAAAAGCGGCGCGCACCAAAAAAACAGCGCAGAAAGCTGGGGAAAGTTCAGCCCTGATCTTTGTATTGCTGCAGTTGTTTCAGTACCTTTTTAAAAATACACTAGCACTTCTCTCTCTCTCTTGGAGGTGTGTGATTACAAGCAACTTCATTTGTTAAGCAGTAATTTCATCAAGGTCAGCCCAGCAATACAGATAATGAATAACAAGATTAAGAAAATAGATATTTTCTCAACAAATCAAAAGTCAGTCATATTAAATAATCTGTTTTACATTCATCGTCATCATCATAGGTGCTCCCTCGTATCAAGGATGACTTGCTTCTATGCCAAAAAGGGATGAGTTCACAGGTGTTTCAATCAAGGACCTAATATTCCAGGGTTGCAGGCCCCAGCCCTGCACAAAGTAGAAAAGGCAATCTGTCAGCTCAAGTACAACAAGACAACGGGAGCGGATGGAATCCCCGCTGAGGCACTAAAGTATGGCGGAGAGGCACTATTGGCACGAATGCATGACCCCATCTCTCTCATCTGGAAGGAGGAGAGCATGCCGGGAGATCTCAGATCGTGACCATCTTTTAAAAAGGGGACAAGTCCGACTGCGGCAACCAAAGACGAATCTCCCTGTTATCAGCCACTGGGAAGGTCATCGCTAGAATCCTCCTCAACCGTCTTCTCCCTGTGGCTGAGGAGCTCCTCCCGGAGTCACAGTGCAGATTCTGTCCTCTACGGGACATAACGGACATGATCTTTACGGTGCAACAACTGCAAGAGAAATGCAGGGAACAATGCCAACCCTTGTGCATGGCCTTCTTTGAACTTACAAAGGCCTTCAACACTATTAACTGCGAGAGACTATGGAGCATCCTCCTCTGTTTCAGCTGCCCCCAAAAGTTTGTCACCATTCTCCGCCTGCTCCACGATGACATGCAAGCCGTGATCCTGACCAACGGATCCACTACAGACCCAATCCACATCCGGACCGGGGTCAAGCAGGGCTATGTCATCGCGCCAACCCTCTTCTCGATCTTCCTCGCTGCAATGCTCCACCTCACACTCAACAAGCTCCCCGCTGGAGTGGAACTAAACTACGGAATCAGTTCAACCTTTGTCATCTCCAGGCCAGGTCCAAGACCATCCCATCCTCTGTTGTCGAGCTACAGTATGTGGGTGACGCTTGTGTCTGCACACATTCAAGTCATAGTCAACATCTTCACTGATGCATACGAAAGCATGGGCCTTACACTAAACATCCGTAAGACTAAGGTCCTCAACTAACCTGACCTCACCACACAGCACTGCCCCCCAGTCATCAAGATCCATGGCGTGGTGCTGGAAAACATGAAGCACTTTCCATACCTTGGGAGCCTATTATCAGCAAGGGCAGACATTGGCGACGAGGTTCAACACCGCCTCCAGTGCGCCAGCGCAGCCTTCGGCCGCCTGAGGAAGAGGGTTTTCGAAGATCAGGCCCTCAAATCTGGCACTAACCTCATGGTCTACAGAGCTGCAGTGATACCCGCCCTCCTGTATGGCTCAGAGATGTGGACCATATACAGTAGGCACCTCAAATCGCTGGAGAATTACCACCAACAATGTCTCCGCAAGATCCTGCAAATCCGCTGGGAGGACAGACGCACCAACGTAAGTGTCCTCAATCAGGCCAACATCCCCAGCATCGAAGCACTGACCACACTCGACCAGCATTGTTCGCATGCCTAACGCAAGACTCCCAAAGCAAGCGCTCTACTCGGAACTCCTACACAGCAAACGAGTTCCAGGTGGGCAGAGGAAACGTTTCAAGGACACCCTCAAAGCCTCCTTGATAAAATGCAACATCCCCACCGACACTTGGGAGTCGCTGGCCAAAGACCACCCTAAGTGGAGGAAGAGTATCCGGGAGGGCAATGAGCACCTCGAGTCTCGTCGCCAAAAACAAGCACAGGCAACGGAAGGAACGTGCGGCAAACCAGACTCCCCAACCACCCTTTCCTTCAGCGACTGTCTGTGCCACCTGTGACAGAGACTATAATTCCTGTATTGGACTGTTCAGTCACCTAAGGACTCACTTTTAGAGCGGAAGCAAGCCTTCCTCGATTTCATGGGACTGCCTAAGATGATGAATATTCCAGATCCCGAACTACATGTTGAACAGTGGAAGACGCCTGTACGTGGATTTTTTAAACGTGTGGTGGCCATTGCACCCCAGCCGCCACATGGTCTTGACAGAGCTAAGCCTTGGTCCAGTGGCAAGGATTAACCATGACGACTGTAGACCAGTCTGCTGCACGGACCTATTGCGCACACATATTGCAGTCTGGGCTGGGCTGTGCTGCCCCTGAGCCCTCGCCTCTTCTGGATCCCAAACTCACCCCTCTCCTGGACCCCAATCACTTTGCTCCATGATCAATAGCAGAGACTACCAAAATTCCCTATATTCTGGGGAGGTCCCAGTGGATTGGAAAACTGCAAATGTAATGCCCCTATTTAAAAATGGAGGCAGACAAAAAGCAGGAAACTATAGACCAGTTAGCTTCTGTGCTTTCTGCATTGATAGAGGTACAACATTCTGAGTAAAATTAACATAGATGATAAAACCTTTCAAACGTGAGAATGAAAATCAAATTCAAAAGGCTTACTTACAGCTGTCAAATAAGGAAACTGTTCCATGTGGCTAGAGAATGGATTTTTATAATGATGACCAAAAACAAACAGAAATAAAAGTAATTAGTATCTTTCCGTCATGACCAAATATCTTAGCAGCATTTTTCAGTATTATCAAAGAGCTCCTGCTTCTGTACCATGTGAAAATTCAGGTCATTTTATCCAAAACTACCCACTTCACTCAAATAATGAACAATCCTTCCACAATTTCCTTCCTTTAAACTAATCCTTTCATGAATTTTCTATTTTAAGCTAATCCTTTATCTGCTGTTACACAAAAACAATTCTACTTTCCTAACCACTCAGAATGCATTTAGGATCAACAAGGGAACATGCCATGTTGGATTTAATAATGAATAATGAACCAGAATTAATTAACGCCTGTCAATAAGGAAGCATCATTGCAAAGAGTGACCATACTACAATTGCATTTGATAATACGTTTGAAAGGGAGAATGAGGAGTAACAAACCAAGGTTTCAAACTTAAGTAAGGCAAATTTTGAAGGGTTGTAACATAAATTGACCACTATAAACTAAGCAGAAATGTTAATGGATAAAACTGTAGACAAACAGAGGTATTCAAAGAACTACTTGGTACAATACAAGACCAAGTATTGTACTCCTAAAAGACACAAGTTTCATTTGTGTATTTAAGCAACCATGTTAACAAATGAGGTAAGATACACTAGCAAGCTAAAAGAAAGGTCTTACACAAATGCAAGGGAAAATTGAAATCCAGCGGACTGGGAGAGCTATGAAAAGCAACAAAAGGATATCAAGAAAGTATTAAGAGGTGCAAAAAGGAATATGAAAAAAATGCAAGAGTTATGAAAGCTAACAGTAAAAGTTTTTATAAACATATTAAGAGAAAGAGCATGGCAAAGGGAAATGTGGGTCTATTAAAGTCAGATGCAGGTGATACGAGAATCAACAATAAGGAAATGGCAGACATGTTAAATGACTACTGTATCTGTCTTCAGAGTAGAGGAAGAGGATGAAATACCAGCAGCACAAAGAAAATGAAAAAAAAATCAAAAAGAGGAACTTATTGGAGATAATGTAAGTAAAAAATGGTAATGAAGAAAATAAGACAGACAAATCTGCAGAATCTGATGCTTTTCACCCCAAGTTATTAAAATAAGAGGAAATTACGGATGTGATAGTCATAATTTTCCAAAGCTCTCTTGATTCGGGAATTGTGCCATTGGATTGAAATATTTAAAATATCACTCCATTATTTAAGAAGGGAGAGAGTAACTAGGTAACTGCAGGCCAGTCAATCTAATACCAGTTATGGGGAAGTTATTGGAATCTGTTATTAGTGACAGAGTAGCTAAGCAAGTGGAAAGTATGATCTGATCAGAGAGGTTTTGTGAAGGGCAAATCATGTCTGACTAATCTAATTGAAGGCAATCTTACTATTGTGCCTGTAAGCACTCTAGTAATGAGTCCACGAGGTAAGATATGACACTTGAACTGTTGTGACCTTAGTCCATTTATTGCAGCTCCTGAATGAGGGTACAGTAAGGTGAGCTCCCTTTTATACTTGGTTACCTGCGGTGTACAGGTGACCCCTAGGTCTCCACCAGTTGCACCCTTTTGTGGTACAGGCATAGTGTATACAGTGTGAAGATACATATGTAACTGTACATTGAGTGTACAGGGTATATACTTATATTAAACATACACGATACTTACAACATGGATTAATAATTGATTGAGAGGTAGGAGGTGGAGATTAGCGATAAAGCGAACATATTTTGATTGGTGGGATGCGACAAGTGGTGTTCACCAGCAATTTGTACTGGATACTCAGCTTTTCACCATATATATCAATGACTTGGAATGATGGAGGAATAGAGTTGTATATCCAAGTTTGGAAATTACACTAAGTTGGTGGGCACAGTAAGTTGTAAAAATTAGAGCAGGACATTACAATGGGATATAGATGAGTGAGCAAAACTATGGAAACTGAAGTTCAATGTGGGAAAGTGTGAGGATATCGACCTTGGATCCAAGAAAGACAAATCAGAATATTTTCTTAATGGTGTGAAAGTAGGAACTGTGGAGGAGGAAAGAGATTTAGGTGTCCATATATTCAGATCAAGAAAAGCTAGTGGACTGGTTAAAAAAAAGTAATCAAAAAGGCTCATGGAATGTTTGCCTTTAACTCAAGGGGACTGGAATACAAAAGGGGAGAAAGCTATTTTTCAGTTGTACAGAGCTTTGATCAGACTTTATCTGGAGTACTGCTTTCAATTGTGGATTGTGGTTACTGAATCTCAGGAAAGATGTATTGGTCTTGAAGGGGTGCTGAGCATAATCATCAGAATGATACTAGGGCTTAAGGGGTTGTATAAACGTGGTTTGCATTTCCTTGAGTATAACAGTTTGAGTGGTGATCTAATTGAGGTGTTTAAAATGATAAAGGGATTCAATTGGGTAGATACAGAGGAACCTCTGTTGGGGAAATCCAGAACAAGAGTGCATAATCTTTAAATTAGAGCTAGGCCATTTTTCTACACAGAGGTTGTGGAAATCTGGTATTTGCTCCCAAAAATGCTATGATTGCTGGGTCAATTGAAATCTTCAAGACTGAGATCAACAAGATAACAAGGGAATAAGGAGCAAAGGCTGGTCAATAGACTTGTGGTGCAGAATGATCTGTTTGAATGGTGGAACAGGCCCAAGGGACAGAATGGCCTACGTCTGTTCCTATATTACAAAATAAACAAGCAATGCAAAGTTTCACTTGTCACACTTAGCTATCCTACTAATGGTGAGTTTTACAAAGGGACCTAGAAAGGTCAAGAAACATTGCACTTCAAAAAATATATAAACAGAAGTTTAATTATCTTCCACTCAGGAGGTGTGCCATATCTGCAGCATTTGGGAGGTCGTTGGACAGCAACATGATCCCAGTAAGTGTCTGAAACTCGAGGAATTTTGGTTCAGGTTTGTTGAGCTGATGTCCTACAATGCATCAGGGAGGGGGAGAGTAACCAGGACATTTTGACTCTGAAGGCAGTCACATCAATTTGGTCATGTAGTGGTTTAGAGTTGGTAAGTGGTCAGGGATAGAAGGATGTGACTGCGAGTCAGGCAGGTAACGTGATCTCAAATGCAGTAGTGGAGGAGCCTCAGCTTTTGCCCTTGTCCAACAGGTATGAGGTACTTGCTACCTTTGTGGATGAAAACAAAGACTGCAGGGAGGATGGGCAAATTGGCCACACAATCATGGTACAGGAGACTATTCAAGTATGGGAAGCAAAAAGGAACATATTAGTGATAGGGGGAAAATAGTCAGAGGGATAGAAACATAGAAACATGGGGCTCAAGTTTCAGCTCGAGTTGCTCCTATTTTTTGGGAGCAACTAGTTTAGAATGGAGTATCTTAGAAATTGCAATTCTCGGCATTTAGTCTATTCCAATTCTAGTGAGTTAGAATAGTTTCGTTTTAGAACAGTTTTTTTTAAAAGGGGGTGTTACCAGCCACTTACGCTTGTTTTGCAAGTTTAGGCAGCAAAAACTTACTCCAAACTAACTTAGAATGGAGTAAGTGTAGATTTTTGTACGCTCAGAAAAACCTTGCCTACACTTTATAAATTAAGCGTAGGGAACGAGAGATGGGGGTGGGGGGGAGGAAGGGAAGTTTACAAGCATTAAACACTTCACTTTTACAAATAAAGAGCTATAATCAATAATAAATGATAAATAAATCAATAAATCAACCAATAAATCAATTTTAAAAAATTAAAAAAAAATAAAAAATCAATCAAAAAAAATTAAAAAAAATAAAAAATAAAAAAAATAATTAAAAATCAATCAATAAATAAAAAAATAAGTTTCTACTCACCTATTGCAACACAGGGAGCCTTCCAATGGCATGCTGGGATGGGGCCCCCCCAGTGTCTCTCTCTCTCTCTGTCAGTGTCTCTCTCTCTCTGTCTCTGTCAGTGTCTCTCTGTGTTTCTGAAAGTGAGGGGTGGGGGGAGGAGGGGAGGAGGAGGGAGGGGGTGGAGGGGGAGAGGCTGAATGGGAGGGAGGGGGGAAAGCTGAACAGGAGGCTGAACGCGGGGGCGAGGGAGGCTGAACGGAGGCTGAACGCGGGGGAGTGGGGGGGCTGAACGGAGGCTGAACGTGGGGGGGCTGAACGGAGGCTGAATGCGGGGGGGGGGGGGTGGGGGGGGCGGCGGGTAGTGGAGGTTAAGTTTCACTGATCCAGTACTTTGTTTAAAAAAAAAGTCTCAGTTTTTCAGGTTTCATGAAAGGCATATCTGCCCTGGTCCTTGATGTTAATTCGCTGAGGTCACAGAACCATATGGCAGTAATACAGTCAAATAGCATTACAGTACCACAATTATATACAAATTAGCCGTTATGTAACTTTCGATGATTGTGACTCACCTATGTATTTTCACATAAATGATTGATTACCAGCTCTTATTTTCTACCTGCTATTACATTGCTTTTCCAAATCTATTTGTTTCATTCGTCCACCAACTTGTTTTCCACTGATTTACTTATTTTCTTGCTAGCCCATCCCATTTCCTACTACCCAAGAAGCTTATACTCCAGAGACAACAATTTAATAACCCCTGTCCAGATGCTTTGAATTAATCCCACTTCCGGAGAAGCCCTAATTTAATTGATTCCCTTTATTTCCCCCATTTCCCCAACTGCATCATTTCCAGCTGCCGGGGAAGCCATCATCATTGACATGGCCTCCAGCAGTGCCTTCCCGCTACCATTGTCAACAAGTGCAAAAACCCCACTAGCCGATATATTTGCCGATATATTTGCATCATTTTCTGTATCTCCGTACTGCTTCCCCATTGCCCCAGAAACCAGCAGCTGTCTTTATTTAGTCTAAACATCTTCCTCGCAAGCTTTCCTTATTTAGTACCTTTCAGTCCGCAATGCCAGATTGCATTTCTTCCCCACTCATTTTGCCAATTTATTTTCTTTCTCTCCAATTTCACCACTGAGTTTATGAAGTTTGAGTTTGTCTGCCCTGCAGAGCGTCGAGCTGCGAGGAGCTACTGCACATGCGCGCACACTCTAGTGCGCTTGTGCAGAGGTTCTGGCACTGTTTTCAGTGCCGGCACCTGGCTCAGCCACCCACCCCTTATGCTGCGCTGCGCCAAGCCCGAAGATATCCTGAGGAACTCGGCGAATTACAAGGTAAGTTTTCGGCGTCCATTTTTTTCTAGAAAGTCGCCACACTTTATGGAGGTGCACCATTTTTACAGGGGTCGGAAACTTGGGCTCAAAGAAACTAGGAGTAGTAGTAGGCCATTCGGCCCTTCGAATCTGCACCGCCGTTCAATATGATCATGGCTGATCCTCTATCTCAACACCATATTCCTGCTTTTTCCCCATACCCCTTGATGCCTTTTGTTTCCAGAAATCTATCTATCTCCCTCTTAAATATATTCAGTGACGTGCCCTCCACAGCCTTCTGTGGTAGAGAATTCCACAGGTTCACCACCCTCTGAGTGAAAACATTTCTCCTCATCTCGGTCCTAAATTTCCTACCCCATATCCTGAGTCTGTGACCCCTTGTTCCAGACCTCCCAGCCAGTCTATCCAAACCAGTCAGAAATTTATACGTTCTGCCATCCCAGGAATCAGTCTGGTGAACCTTCGCTGTACTCCCTCTATGGCAAGTATATTCTTTCTTAGGTAAGGAGACCAAAACTGCACACAATACTCCAGGTGCAGTCTCACCAAGGCCCTGTATAATTGTAGTAAGACAGCCTTGCTCCTGTACACAAATCCTCTTGCCTTCCTTCTGCTTGCTGCACCTGCATGTTTGCTTTCAATGACTGGGGTACAAGGACACCGACATTTCCCAAGCTATCACCATTTAAATAATACTTTGCCCTTATGTTTTTATTATCAAAGTGGATAACTTCACATTTAGCCATAATATACTGCATCTGCCATGTGTTTGCCCATTCACTCAACCTATCTAAATCACCTTGCAGCACCTTTGCAATCTCCTTACAACTCACAATCCCACCTAGTTTTATGTCATCAGCAAACTTGAAAATATTACATTTGGTTCCCTCATCCAAATCATTTATATATATTGTGAATAGCTGGGGCTCAAGCACTGATCCCTGTGGTACCCCACTAGTCACTGCCCGCCACCCCGAAAAAGACCCGTTTGTTCTTACTTTCTGTTTCCTGTTAGTTAACCAATTTTCAATCCATGCCAATACATTACCCCCAATCCTATGTGCTATGGATAGATGTTGTTCTCTGCACACTGTGAGTTTCACAGGCTGTGTTGCCTGCCTGGTGCCAGGGTTAAGGACATCTCCTCGCGGCTGGAGAAGAACTTGAAGCAGGAGGGGGTGGATCCAGTTGTCCTGATTCACATAAGAGCCAACGGCATAGGAATGAGGTTCTGCTGAATGAGTTTCAGGAGCAAGGGTTCAAATTAAAAAGCCAAACCTCAAAGGTAATAATCTCTGATTTATGACTGAGCCACATGCAAATTGGAATAGTGACCAACAGTTTAAAGGCTTAAATGTGCGGCTGAAAGAATGGGGTGAGAAGCAGGGTTTTCAATTCATGGTGCACTGGCTCCAGTACTGGTGAAAGAGGGAGCTGTTCCATTGGAACAGACTCCAGTTAAACTAAGCTAGGACCAGTGCCCAGGCTATATCAAATAAATAGGGCTTTAAACTAATAAGTGGGCGAGGGGGGGAGGGTTTAGGTAAGGGTAAATTTATAAGACTAAGAGAAAAGTCAAGACTGTAGAGCAGAGTACTGATTTGAGTAAAATTAAGCAGAGTGCGTCAGGAAGGGACAAAGAATTTAACAACGGTAAGGTCACATCAGGAAAAGATATTAAAAGATTAATTCAGAAACTAGGGTCCTAAACTTAAGGAAAGCTAACTTAGATGGTATGAGACATGAATTGGCTAGAATAGACTGGTACATGATACTTAAAGGGTTGACGGCGGATAGGCAATGACAAACATTTAAAGATCACATGGATGAACTTCAACAGTTGTACATCCCTGTCTGGAGTAAAAATAAAACAGGAAAGATGGCTCAACCATGGAGAACAAAGGAAATTAAGGATAGTATTAGAGCCAAGGCAGAGGCATATAAATTGGCCAGAAAAAGCAGCAAACCTGAGGACTGGGAGAAATTTAGAATTCAGCAGAGGAGGACAAAGGGTTTAATTAGGAGGGGGAAAATAGAGTACGAGAGGAAGTTTGCCGGGAACATAAAAACTGACTGCAAAAGCTTCTATAGATATGTGAAGAGAAAAAGATTAGTGAAGACAAACGTAGGTCCCTTGCAGTTGGACTCAAGTGAATTAATAATGGGGAATAAAGAAATGGCAGACCAATTGAGCAAATACTTTGGTTCTGTCTTCATGAAGGAAGACACAAATGACCTTCCGGATGTACTAGGGGACCGAGGGTCTAGTGAGAAGGAGGAACTGAAGGATATCCTTATTAGGTGGGAAATTGTGTAAGGGAAATTGATGGGATTGAAAGCCGATAAATCCCCAGGGCCTAATTGTCTGCATCCCAGAGTACTTAATGAGGTGGCCTTAGAAATAGTGGATGCATTGGTGATCATTTTCCAACAGTCTATCGATGCTGGATCAGTTCCCATGGACTGGAGGGTGAGAGAAAATGGGTAATTATAGACCGGTTAGTCTGACATCAGTAATGGGGAAAATGTTGGAATCAATTATTAAGGATGAAATAGCAGCGCATTTGGAAAGCAGTGAGAGGATCAGTCCAAGTCAGCATGGATTTGTGAAAGGGAATTCATGCTTGACAAATCTTCTGGAATTTTTTGAGGATGTAACTAGTAGAGTGGACAAGGGAGAACCAGTGGATGTGGTGTATTTGGACTTTCAAAAGGCCTTTGACAAGGTCCCACATAAGAGATTGTTGTGCAAAATGAAAGCACATGGTATTGGGGGTAATGTACTGGCGTGGATAGAGAATTGATTGACAGACAGGAAGCAGAGATTTGGGATAAACGGGTCCTTTTCGGAATGGGAGGCAGTGACTAATGGAGCGGCGCAGGGCTCAATGCTGGGACCCCAGCTCTTTATATTATACATTCATGATTTGGAAGAAGGAATTGAGTGTAATATCCCCAAGTTTGCAGATGACACTAAACTGGATGGTGGTGTGAGCTGTGAGAAGGATGCTAAGAGGCTGCAGGGTGATTTGGACAGGTTAGGTGAGTGGGCAAATGCATGGCAGATGCAGTATAATGTGGATAAATGTGAGGTTATCCACTTTGGTGTCAAAAACAGGAAGGCAGAATATTATCTGAATGTTGGCAGATTAGGAAAAGGGGAGGTGCAACGAGACCTGGATGTCATGATTCATCAGTCATTGAAAGTTGGCATGCAGGTACACAGACGCTGAAGAAGGCAAATGGTATGTTGGCCTTCATAGCGAAGGGATTTGAGTAGAGGAGCAGGGAGGTCTTACTGCAGTTGTACAGGGCCTTGGTGAGGCCTCACCTGGAATATTGTGTTCAGTATTGGTCTCCTAATCTGAGGAAGGACATTCTTGCTATTGAGGGAGTGCAGCGAAGGTTCACCAGACTGATTCCAGGGATGGCTGGACTGACATATGAGGAGAGACTGGATCAACTGGGCCTTTATACACTGGAGTTTAAAAGAATGAGGGGGGATCTCATAGAAACGTATAAGATTCTGATGGGACGGGACAGGTTTAGATGTAGAAAGAATGCTCCCGATGTTAAGGAAATCCAGAACCAGGGAACACAGTCTTAGGATAAGAGGTAGGCAATTTAGGACTGAGATGAGGAGGAACTTCTTCACTCAGAGAGTTGTTAACCTGTGAAATTCCCTGCAGTATAATGTGGATAATTGTGAGGTTATCCACTTTGGTGTCAAAAACATGAAGGCACAATATTATCTGAATGGTGGCAGATTAGGAAAAGGGGAGGTGCAATGAGACCTGGGTGTCATCGTTCATCAGTCATTGAAAGTTGGCATGCAGGTACAGCAGGCGGTGAAGAAGGCAAATGGTATATTGGCCTTCATAGCCAGGGGATTTGAGTGTAGGAGCAAGGAGGTCTTACTGCAATTGTACAGGGCCTTGGTGAGGGCTCACCTAGAATATTGTGTTCAGTTTTTGTCTCCTAATTTGAGGAAGGATGTTCTTGCTATTGAGGGAGTGCAGCGAAAGTTCACCAGACTGATTCCAGGGATGGCTGGACTGACATATGAGGAGAGACTGAATCAACTGAGCCTTTAAGAACATAGAACATAAAAACATAAGAATTAGGAACAGGAGTAGGCCACCTAACCCCTCGACCCTGCTCCGCCATTCAAAAAGATCATGGCTGATCTGGCCGTGGACTCAGCTCCACTTACCTGCCCGCTCCCCATAACCCTTAATTCCCATATTGGTTAAAAATCTATCTATCTGTGATTTGAATACATTCAATGAACTAGCCTCAACTGCTTCCTTGGGCAGAGAATTCCACAGATTCACAACCCTCTGGGAGAAAAAATTCCTTCTCAACTCAGTTTTAAATTGTCTCCCCCGTATTTTGAGGCTGTGCCCCCTAATTCAAGTCTCCCCGACCAGTGGAAACAACCTCTCTGCCTCTATCTTGTCTATCCCTTTCATTATTTTAAATGTTTCTATAAGATCACCCTTCATCCTTCTGAACTCCAACGAGTATAGACCCAGTCTACCCAATCTATCATCATAAGGTAACCCCCTCATCTCCGGAATCAGCCGAGTGAATCGTCTCTGTACCCACTCCAAGGCTAGTATATCCTTCCTTAAGTAAGGTGACCGAAACTGCACGCAGTACTCCAGGTGCAGCCTCACCATTACCCTGTACAGTTGCAGCAGGACCTCCCTGCTTTTGTACTCCATCCCTCTCGCAATGAAGGCCAACATTCCATTCGCCTTCCTGATTACCTGTTGCACCTGCAAACTAACTTTTTGGGATTCATGCACCAATGGTCAACCTGACTGCCTGATTCTCTTCCGCTCTTACATCCGGTCCAGGGTGTCCTTGGAGATGGAGCACGCGGTGTCCACCGGTACGCTCGCGGCCTTCCGCGAGAGGTGGGCACCGGAGGGACTGGAGTGCATCATCACGCCCGGCAACCAAATTTTAATTTGATTTTACGTTTTAAAGTTTAATTTGTTTTAATTGCCGGTGCTTTTAGTGTCCCCCTTCCCTTTTATAGGGGGCACTGGGGAAAATTGTGATTTTAGTGCCCAAAAAAAAAAACCAAAAAAAAAAAAGAAAAACACAAAAAAAAACCAAAAAAAAAAAAGGGGGGAAAAAAAGGGCCTTGAAAATGTCTGGAGTGTCACCCAGGTCGGGTGGCACCGTTTATTGTTTTTATGTTTTCACAGGTGAACTCAAAAGAGTTTCATGCACCAATGGTCAACCTGACTGCCTGCCTCTCTTCCGCTCTTACATCCGGTCCAGGGTGTCCTTGGAGATAGAGCACGCGGTGTCCACCGGTACGCTCGCGGCCTTCCGCGAGAGGTGGGCACCGGAGGGACTGGAGTGCATCATCACGCCCGGCAACCAAATTTTAATTTGATTTTACGTTTTAAAGTTTAATTTGTTTTAATTGCCGGTGCTTTTAGTGCCCCCCTTCCCTTTTATAGGGGGCACTGAGGAAAAAAGTGATTTTAGTGCCCAAAAAAACCCCAAAAAATAAACAAAAAAAACACAAAAAAAAGAAAAAAAAGGGCCTTGTAAATATCTGGTGTGTCATCCAGGGCCGGTGGCATGGTTTAATGTTTTATGTTTTAAAGGTAAACTCTAAAAGAGTTTCATGCACCAATGGTGGAGCAGTGGAGGCATGTCCTGCTCAGTTGGCTGAGTGAGCAGTGAGGAGAGGAGCTACCAACTTTTGCTCCTGCCTTGGAAGGCCTTGAGAGCCCTGAGACCAGCCCAGGAAGAGCGGGAGGGAAGGGCTAGCTTGCTACCCATTCAACATCCGGAGGGAGAGGAGGAGCGCAGAAACAATTTAACATTTATTTACAACTACAGAGAGTTGGAGAGAGGTGGAAAAAACAACCTGAAGAAACACCATCCAGTGTGGAAGGAGGGAGAGTCATTTCTATCATTCTACAGGTGGGTGTGTTTTGGTGCATTCCCCAATAGACTTTGTTGTATTGGTGGGGGGAGGAAAGAAGACCACTGAGGGCCGGAACATCGCGGGGGGTGTGTGTGTGTGGAAGTGTGTGTGGGGGTCTTGCCTACAGCTAGGCCCCACACACAATTGAACCCCCCCCCCCCCCATTGCCTAGCCTGGGATAGCTGGAGCTACCAGGCTGAAGATTTCTTTAAATTACCCTAAGAACATCGTTAGGAGTGTGTGCCTGGTTGGCTCTAGCTGCCCCAGGTGAAGACATCTTCTCCCCCCACCTGAAGACCATCCCAAAGACTGTGTTTGTGTTCTTTTGCCATCTGGGGAGTGCATCCCAAGAAAAACACCCACCCATCGCTGTGAGGGGAGACCTGCCCTCGCAGCCTCCCTCTTTCCCGCACCCCCCTTTCTCTATCTCTCTCTCTCTGTCTCTCCCCTCTCTCTCTGAGAGTCCTTTCCTCCAAATTTTAACAAAAAACCAAAAAATAACACAACTGAGCAGAGGGAGCAAGGCCCCTCCCCAATTGCCAACTAGGGGAGAGGTGTGCCTCGTTAAGAGCTCCTCTGCTCAGTCTTTAGATAAGAGGCCAATTAAGACCATTAAGGCCTGTGACTTTGGGGTGGGTGTGGCCCTTAAAGGGACCCCGTGATGGCGACCCCATCCACGCCGGTGGCAGGGCCAGCAAGGACATATGCGCAGGTGGCAACCGCTTCCACGGCACCTCCTGCGCCACCTGCTGCCCTGCCACCATTCAGACTCATCACAAAAAAACACGGGGTCAAGAGCTACACTCACCCCACAATGAGCATCGAGGAGTGCGTGCGGGCGATGGCTGGGGTAGTCAGCCCCTCGGCCATTGTCGCAGCCTCCAAGATATCTGGGAAAGCCGTGTTCTTCCTGGGGTCGGAGCGGGTGGTGTCCCTGGCCCTCGAAAAGGGGCTCACGGTGGGCGGGACGTTCCTGCCGGTGGATCCTCTCGAGGCCACCGCGCAGCGGGTCATCATATCGAACGTCCCGCCCTTTGTTCCCGCTGAGCTCCTCCTCCCTCACCTACACCAACTTGGGGAGGTAAGGTCGGGGATTAACCCCATACCGCTCGGCCTCAGGGAGAGCAGCCTGCGCCATGTGTTCTCCTTCCACCGCCAGCTCTTTGTCCGGCTGGCGCGGGAGGACACGACGGAAGGGCATTTTAATGTGGTGCACGAGGCGACTGCCTACTGCATCTTCTGGACATCGGACGGCGTGCGGTGCCATGCCTGCAGGGAGGTGGGGCATGTTCGCAAGAACTGCCCCGCCTCCAAGGCCGCCAAACCACTGCAAGGGCCGGGCGTGGAGGTCGTCCTCTCGGCTTACGCCGACGACGTGCTCCTCGCGGTAGAGGATCCCGCTGACCTGCGGAGGATGCGTGAGTGCCAGGAGATTTACTCGGCTGCATCCTCCGCCAGAATCAACTGGGAAAAATGTTCCAGACTCCTGGTGGGTCAGTGGCGGGTGGACTCCCTGCCGGAGGAGCTCAGGCCTTTTGCCTGGAGCACGACCCATCTCCTCTATCTGGGAGTCTACCTTAGCCCCGACGAGGAAGCCTGGCCGGCGAACTGGCAGGAGCTGGAGGCCAAGGTCGCCGCTCGCCTAGGGCGCTGTACAGGACTGCTCCGAGTGCTGTCCTACAGGGGCCGAGCGCTAGTCATAAACCAGCTGGTGGCCGCAATGTTGTGGTACCGGCTGGTCACTTTGACCCCTCCCCCTGCGTTTGTCGCCAAGATACAGAAGAAGCTGGTGGACTTCTTCTGGAACAACAGGAAGCACTGGGTCTCTGCGGCGGTCTTGAGGCTCCCGCTTGAGGAGGGCGGTCAGTCGTTGGTGTGCGTCAACACCCAGCTCGCGACTTTCCGTCTTCAGACCCTGCAGAGATACCTTTACGTCGAGCCCCCTCCTAGGTGGCGTGCTCTGGCGACGTATTTCTTCCGCCAGCAGCACGGCCTCAACTACGACATGCAGCTCCTGTTTGTGAGTGTGGGGGGCGTCAGGACCGCCCTCCGGGAGCTGCCTGTCTTTTACAAGGAACTCATCAGGGTCTGGAACAAAGTCTCCACCAAGCGCAGCTCTCCGCCGGCTGGAGTGGCGGCTGTCCTGCAGGAGCCGCTGCTCGGGAATCCGTACCTCCACGACCGAGGTTTTATGTGGCGGTCGGATGAGAGGGCTGTGGCTGGTGAGGTGACAAGGGTCAGGGACCTGCTCGATGGCGGAGGAGCGGGCTGGATGGCGCCAGACATGCTGGCACGGCGCCTAAATTCTGCCAATGTCCGCCACGCGGCCGATGCCATCGAGTCGCTAAAAAGAGCTCTGGGCCCCGACTCCGTTAGGTGCATCGAGGAGGCTCAAGCACGTGGGGAGATCCCGTCCAAACTGACCCCCGTCCGGACGGAATTCCTCATCGGCGCCAAACCCCGGAACCTCCCTCGGGGGCCGGCGCCTCACAACTTGAGCCGCCTCGGGGAAATCCCCTCCGTGCCTTTCAGTTCCGCGCAGAGGGGTTTCCTGTACGGGCTGCTCCTGCACACTCTCAACTTTGCCATCCTCGCCTGCCGTCCGGACACGCCATGGCGTACCATCCTGCCGTCTGGAGGACGCGGGGGTCCCCGATGGAGGGCACTCTACGCAGGGCTCCTCCCACTATTCATCGGGGACTTGGCCTGGAGGGTGGTGCACGGAGCAGTGCCGTGCAATAAATTTTTAAGCCGGTTCACGGACTCCCAGGCCACCTGCAATTTCTGTGGTCTGGAGGAGTCCGTGTTCCATGTTTTTATTGAGTGCACGAGGTTGCAGCCCCTGTTCCACTATTTGAAGGGGCTGCTCCTGAAATTCTGGCTGCACTTCAGTCCCACTCTCCTGATCTTTGGGCACCCTGTGCGGAGGGGAGCGGGTAGGTCCGAAGGCCTCCTCGTAGGACTGCTCCTGGGCACGGCCAAGGGTGCCATCAGCCAGTCCAGGCAGCGGGCGGTCGAGGGGGTCGTTCAACCTGACTGCCTGCCTCTCTTCCGCTCTTACATCCGGTCCAGGGTGTCCTTGGAGATGGAGCACGCGGTGTCCACCGGTACGCTCGCGGCCTTCCGCGAGAGGTGGGCACCGGAGGGACTGGAGTGCATCATCACGCCCGGCAACCAAATTTTAATTTGATTTTACGTTTTAAAGTTTAATTTGTTTTAATTGCCGGTGCTTTTAGTGTCCCCCTCCCCTTTTCTTGGGGGAACTTGGAAAAATGTGATTTTCGCGCCCCAAAAAAAAAAAGAAAAACACAAAATAAAACCACAAAAAAAAAGGGTCTTGTAAATGTCTGCTGTGTCATCCAGGGCGGGTGGCACGGTTTAATGTTTTTTGTTTTACAGATAAACTCAAAAAGAGTTTCATGCACAAGGACCCCCAGGTCCCTCTGCACCGCAGCATGTTGTAATTTCTCCCCATTCAAATAATATTCCCTTTTACTGTTTTTTTTTCCAAGGTGGATGACCTCACATTTTCCGACATTGTATTCCATTTGCCAAACCTTAGCCCATTCGCTTAACCTATCTAAATCTCTTTGCATCCTCTCTGAGTCCTCTACACAACTCGCTTTCCCACTAATCTTTGTGTCATCTGCAAATTTTGTTACACTGCACTCTGTCTCCTCTTCCAGGTCATCTATGTATATTGTAAACAGTTGTGGTCCCAGCACCGATCCCTGTGGCGCACCACTAACCACCGATTTCCAACCCGAAAAGGACCCATTTATCCCGACTCTATGCTTTCTGTTAGCCAGCCAATTCTCGATCCATGCTAATACATTTCCTCTGACTCCGCGTACCTTTATCTTCTGCAGTAACCTTTTGTGTGGCACCTTATCGAACGCCTTTTGGAAATCATAATACATCACAACCATCGGTACATCTCTATCAACCATGCTCATTATATCCTCAAAGAATTCCAGTTAATTAGTTAAACATGATTTCCCCTTCATGACTCCATGTTGCGTCTGCTTGATTGCACTCTTCCTATCTAGATGTCACGCTATTTCTTCCTTAATGATAGCTTCAAGCATTTTCCCCACTACAGATGTTAAACTAACTGGCCTATAGTTACCTGCCTTTTGTCTGCCCCCTTTTTTAAACAGAGGTGTTACATTAGCTGTTTTCCAATCCGATGGTATCTCCCCAGAGTCCAGAGAATTTTGGTAGATTATAACGAATGCATCTGCTATAACTTCCGCCATCTCTTTTAATACTCTGGGATGCATTTCATCAGGACCAGGGGACTTGTCTACCTTGAGTCCCATTAGCCTGTCCAGCACTACCTCCCTCGTGATAGTGATTGTCTCAAGGTCCTCCCTTCTCACATTCCCGTGACCAGCAATTTTTGGCATGGTTTTTGTGTCTTCCACTGTGAAGACCGAAGCAAAATAATTGTTTAAGGTCTCAGCCATTTCCACATTTCCCATTATTAAATCCCCCTTCTCATCTTCTAAGGGACCAACATTTACTTTAGTCACTCTCTTCCGTTTTATATATCGGTAAAAGCTTTTACTATCTGTTTTTATGTTTTGCGCAAGTTTACTTTCGTAATCTATCTTTCCTTTCTTTATTGCTTTCTTAGTCATTCTTTGCTGTCGTTTAAAATTTTTCCAATCTTCTAGTTTCCCACTAACCTTGGCCACCTTATACGCATTGGTTTTTATTTTGATACTCTCCTTTATTGCCTTGGTTATCCACGGCTGGTTATCCCTTCTCTTACCGCCCTTCTTTTTCACTGGAATATAGTTTTGTTGAGCATTATGAAAGAGCTCCTTAAAAGTCCTCCACTGTTCCTCAATTGTGCCACCTTTTAGTCTGTGTTCCCAGTTTACTTTAGCCAACTCTGCCCTCATCCCACTGTCATCCCCTTTGTTTAAGCATAGTACGCTCGTTTGAGACACTACTTCCTCATCCACAATCTGTATTACAAATTCAACCATACTGTGATCACTCATTCCGAGAGGATCTTTTACGAGATCGTTTATTATTCCTGTCTCATTACACAGGACCAGATCTAAGATAGCTTGCTCCCTTGTAGGTTCTGTAACATACTGTTCTAAGAAACAATCCCGTATGCATTCTATGAATTCCTCCTCAAGGCTACCCCGTGCGATTTGATTTGACCAATCGCTATGTAGGTTAAAATCCCCCATGATTACTGCCGTTTATACACTGGAGTTTAGAAGGATGAGAGGGGATCTCATAGAAACATATAAGATTCTGACGGGATAGGACAGGTTAGATGCGGGAAGAATGTTCCCGATGTTGGGGAAGTCCAGAACCAGGGGACACAGTCTTAGGATAAGGGGTAGGCCATTTAGGACTGAGATGAGGAGGAACTTCTTCACTCAGAGAGTTGTTAACCTGTGGAATTCCCTGCCGCAGAGAGTCGTTGATGTCAGTTCATTAGATATATTCAAGAGGGAGTTAGATATGGCCCTTACGGCTCAAGGGATCAAGGGGTAGGGGAGAAAGCGGGAAAGAGGTACTGAGGTGAATGATCAGCCATGATCTTATTGAATGGTGATGCAGGCTCGAGGGGCCGAATGGCCTCCTCCTGCACCTATTTTCTATGTTTCTATGTTTCTAAAGTTAAAATTAAAGGTGCTATATCTGAATGCACAAGGCATTCATCACAAAATAAATGAATTAATGGCGCAAATAATGATAAATGGGTTTGATCGAGTAGATATTATTGTGGTTGCAGGATGATCACGATTGGGAACTAAATATTCCAGGGTACTTAACTTTTGGAAAAGATAGGCAAAATGGAAAAGGATAGGGAAGCCCTGATAATAAAGGCTGAAATAAAGACAGTTGTGAGAAAATATCTTTGCCCAGAAAAATCAAGATGTAGAATCAGTATGGGTGGAGCTAAGAAAAAACAAAAAGCAGAAAACACTGGTCAGAGTAGTTTTTGGTCCCCTCATCACAGTTATCCTGTTGGACAGATTATAAACCAGGAAATTAGAGGAGCATGTAAGGGAAACCAGTGAATGTAGTATATTTGGATTTTCAAAAAGCATTAATAAGGTGCCACCTGAAAGATAAGGGGCCCGGAATTCAGTACCGCTGGGAAGCTGGTGCTTCTCCCACCTTTTTGGGGCCATTAGCACAAAAAAGCTTTTGTGGCTGGGCCACCCCTTTTTTGGCTCCAAAAATGAACAAATGGGTTCCAGCACTAATGAATCCTTCCAAAGTGGATTTTTCAGCGGTGTGGCTGTCTTAATTCGAGCGTTATCACCACTGAGAAATTCAGCATGCAGGTAAGGGTTTCTAACAAACCAGCTGTTCCCTGGCCTTTTTAAAGACCAGGGTTTGCAGCAAGGCCCTGAGGGGGGAAGTAGTTTGGATGGATGGCTAGTGTAAGAGGTGCAAGGAGAGCCAACAGGTTCACTGATATGGAGCTAGAAACACTGATGGACGCTGTGGAGGACAGAAGAAGAATAATGTTTCTTGACATGGTGAGACCTGGCAAACCATAACGACATAATGCATGGAGGGAACCTCCACATATGTGAGGACGCACCTTCCCAGGAGGGTGCTGGCCAGTCTGCACCCGGCCCTTCCAGGGTGGTGATGGGTTGACACCTCCTAGCTCTGGGGCAATGGGGATCCTCCTCCTCCTCCTCCTCCTCCTCCTCAGGTGGTACTGCTGGCTCGACCTCCAGCGGCTGACCTCTCATGATGGCCAGGTTGTGCAGCATGCAGCAGACCACGACGATTATGGAGACCTGCTGAGGAGAGTACTACAAGGTGCCACCAGAGCGGACCAGGCACCGGAATCTCTGCTTAAGGATACCTATGCACTGCTCGATGATGCACCTGCTGGCACAATGAGCGTCATTGTATGCACGCTTTGGCACTGTCCTGGGGTTCCGCAGTGGAGTGAGCTGCTAAGTGGACAGGGGATATCCCTTGTCCCCAAGCAGCCAACCGCAATCATCATTCGGGCAGGTCAAGACGGGGGCACTGCCTGAAGAAGTCCTACACTTTTGTAGGTGAAAATCCCTGTCCTGGCCGCTTTTCAGCGACCCACTTGCTGCTGAGCTCAATGCTGGAAACTTACCTTTACAGCAGCTTCACCCCGCAGTAGCCGTTCCTTTGGGGATAGTGAATTTTGGCGCCAAGAGCTCAACAGGTTGGGGCTAATATATTAGCATGGATCAAGGATTGGTTAAAGGACAGAAAGTGGAGAGTAGGAATAAATGGTCATTTTTCGGTTTGCAGATTTTTAACGTGAGGTGCCAGAAGGATCAGTGCTTGTTCCGTAGCTATTTATAATCTATATTAATGACTTAGATGAGAATATCGAGTGTAATATATTTATGTTTGCTGATGATACAAGGCTGGGTGGGAAAGTAAGCTGTGAGGAGAACGCAAAGATGCTGCAAAGGGATATAGACAGGTTAACAGGTTGAGTGAGTCGCTAAGAAGGTGGCAGATAGAGTACAATCTGGGTAAATGTGAAACTATCCACTTTGGTAGGAAGAATAGAAAAGCAAAATACTTTTTGAATGGTGAGAGACTATTAAATGTTGGTATGCAGAGGGGTTTGGGTGTCCTTGTAGAAGAATCACAGAAAGTTAACATGCATGAATATAGGAGGTATGATTAAGAAGTTTGCAGATGATACTAAAATCGGCTGTGTGGTTGATAATGAAGAAGAAAGCTACGGACTGCAGGAAGATATCAATCAACTGTTCAGGTGAGCAGGACAGTGGTAAATGGAATTTAATCCAGAGAAGTGTGAAGTAATGCATTTGGGGAGGGCTCACAAGGAAAGGGAATACACATTAAATGGAAGGATACTGAGAAGTGTAGAGGAACAAAGGGACCTTGGAGTGTATGTACACAGATCCCTGAAAGTTGGTCAGGTAGATAAGGTGGTTAAGAAGGCATACAGAATGCTTGCCTTTAATAGCCGAGGCATAGAATGCAAGAGCAGGGGTTTATACTTGAACTGTATAAAACACGAGTTAGGCCACAGCTGGAATATTGCGTGCAGTTCTGGTCGCCGCATTACAGGAAGGATGTGATTGCACTGGAGAGGGTACAGAGGAGATTTACAAGGATTTTGCTGGGAGTGGAGAATCTAAGCTATGAGAACAGATTGGATAGGCTGAATTTGTTTTCATTGAAACAGAGGAAGCTGAGGGGAGACCTCATTGAGGGGAATAAAATTATGAGGGGCCTAGATGTAGTGGATAGAAAGGGCCTATTTCCTTTAGCGAGGGGTCAACAATCAGTGGGCATAAAATTAAAGTAATTGGTAGAAGGTTTAGAGGGGATTTGATGGGAAATTTTTTCACACAGTGAGTTCTCGGGGTTTGGAACTCACTGCCTGAAAGTGTGGTAGAGGCAGAAACCCTCACCACATTTGAAAAGTACTTAGATGTGCACCAGAAATGATGTAATGTTCAGGGTTATGGATCTACAGCTGGAAAGTGGGATTAGGCTGGATAGCCACTTGTTGGCAGGCATGGACATGATGAGCCGAAATGGCATTCTTCCCTGCTATAAACTTCTATGATTCTAAGATTCTATGAGGAACGGCAAGCAATTAGGAAGGCAAATGATATGTTAGCCTTTCGAGCAAGGAGATTGGAGTTTTAGAGTAAGAAAGTATTGCTGCAATTATATAGGACTTTGGGGAGACCACACCTAGAGTAGTGTATACAATTATAGGGCTCAATTTTCTCCAGTGATTTGCACCGTTTTTTTGAAGCAGGCTGCTTTTTCTGGTCTAACTTAAAAATCCACAGTTTTCCCAATCAATTTGCACCAGCGTAGCTCATTTGGTTACGTTTTTTTTAGATAAATTATTTTTCATCCAAAGGGAGCATAACCAGCCACCAAGCCAATTCTGGCCATTTAGTTAACTTTGGCCAGCTGATAGTTACTCCATTTCTGCTTAGGCCAGTGTATGTGGACTCTCGAGAAAACCCTTGCGGAGAGTTAAAGAAATCGGCGCAGGTAAGTAAATCAGAGGTCATTCGGCCTGGGCTAGGGGCGGGAAGCAGAGCGGCCTGGGAAGGCACTCACTTGGGGACCAGAGAGGATCGCCGGGGGAGAGAGCGCACTGATTGGCACTCACTCAGGGCCACAACGGATCGGGAAGGCACACACTCAGGGCCACAGTGAACCGGGACCGGCACTCATTCAGGGCCACAGCGGACCGGGACCGGCACTCACTCAAGGCCACAGTGGACCAGGAAGGCACACACTCAGGGCCACAACGGACCAGGAAGGCACACACTCAGGGCCACAACGGACCAGGAAGGCACTCACTTGGGGCCACAGCGGACCAGGAAGGCACTCACTCGGGGCCACAGCGGACCGGGACTGGCACTCACTCAGGGCCACAACGGACCAGGAAGGCACTCACTCGGGGCCACAGCGGACCGGGACTGGCACTCACTCAGGGCCACAGCGGACCAGGACTGCCACTCACTCGGGGCCACAGCGGACCAGGACTGGCACTCACTCGGGGCCACAGCGGACCGGGACCGGCACTCACTCAGGGCCACAGCGGACCAGGAAGGCACTCACTCGGGGTCACAGCGGACCGGGACCGGCACTCACTCAGGGCCACAGCGGACCAGGAAGGCACTCACTCAGGGCCACAGCGGACCAGGAAGGCACTCACTCAGGGCCACAGCGGACCGGGACCGGCACTCACTCAGGGCCACAGCGGACCAGGAAGGCACTCACTCAGGGCCACAGCGGACCAGGAAGGCACTCACTCAGGGCCACAGCGGACCAGGAAGGCACTCACTCAGGGCCACAGCGGACCAGGACTGGCACTCACTCAGGGCCACAGCGGACCAGGAAGGCACTCACTCAGGGCCACAGCGGACCGGGACCGGCACTCACTCAGGGCCACAGCGGACCGGGACCGGCACTCACTCAGGTCCACAGCGGACCGGGACCGGCACTCACTCGGGGCCACAGCGGACCAGGAAGGCACTCACTCGGGGCCACAGCGGACCGGGACTGGCACTCACTCAGGGCCACAGTGGACCAGGAAGGCACTCACTCTGGGCCACAGCGGACCAGGAAGGCACTCACTCGGGGCCACAGCGGACCAGGAAGGCACTCACTCGGGGCCACAGTGGACCGGGAAGTCACTCACTCAGGGCCACAGCGGACCGGGACCGGCACTCACTCAGGGCCACAGCGGACTAGGAAGGCACACATTCGGGGCCACAGCGGACCGGGACTGGCACTCACTCAGGGCCACAGCGGACCAGGAAGGCACTCATTCGGGGCCACAGCGGACCGGGACTGGCACTCACTCAGGGCCACAGCGGACCAGGAAGGCACTCACTCGGGGCCACAGCGGACTGGGACTGGCACTCACTCGGGGCCACAGCGGACCGGGACTGGCACTCACTCAGGGCCACAGCGGACCGGGACCGGCACTCACTCAGGGCCACAGCGGACCGGGTCCGGCACTCACTCGGGGCCACAGCGGACCAGGAAGGCACTCACTCAGGGCCACAGCGGACCAGGAAGGCACTCACTCAGGGCCACAGCGGACCAGGACTGGCACTCACTCAGGGCCACAGCGGACCGGGACCGGCACTCACTCAGGGCCACAGCGGACCAGGTAGTCACTCACTCAGGGCCACAGCGGACCAGGAAGTCACTCACTCGGGGCCACAGCGGACCGGGACCGGCACTCACTCAGGGCCACAGCGGACTAGGAAGGCACACATTCGGGGCCACAGCGGACCGGGACTGGCACTCACTCAGGGCCACAGCGGACCGGGACTGGCACTCACTCAGGGCCACAGCGGACCGGGTCCGGCACTCACTCGGGGCCACAGCGGACCAGGAAGGCACTCACTCAGGGCCACAGCGGACCAGGAAGGCACGCACTCAGGGCCACAGCGGACCGGGACCGGCACTCACTCAGGGCCACAGTGGACCGGGACCGGCACTCACTCAGGGCCACAGCGGACCAGGAAGTCACTCACTCAGGGCCACAGCGGACCAGGAAGCCACTCACTCGGGGCCACAGCGGACCGGGACCGGCACTCACTCAGGGCCACAGCGGACTAGGAAGGCACACATTCGGGGCCACAGCGGAACGGGACTGGCACTCACTCAGGGCCACAGCGGACCAGGTAGGCACTCACTCGGGGCCACAGCGGACCGGGACTGGCACTCACTCAGGGCCACAGCGGACCAGGAAGGCACTCACTCGGGGCCACAGCGGACCGGGACTGGCACTCACTCAGGGCCACAGCGGACCGGGTCCGGCACTCACTCGGGGCCACAGCGGACCAGGTAGGCACTCACTCAGGGCCACAGTGGACCGGGTCCGGCACTCACTCGGGGCCACAGCGGACCAGGAAGGCACTCACTCGGGGCCACAGCGGACCGGGACTGGCACTCACTCAGGGCCACAGTGGACCAGGAAGGCACTCACTCGGGGCCACAGCGGACCAGGAAGGCACTCACTCGGGGCCACAGTGGACCAGGAAGGCACTCACTCGGGGCCACAGCGGACCGGGACTGGCACTCACTCAGGGCCACAGTGGACCGGGACCGGCACTCACTCGGGGCCACAGTGGACCAGGAAGGCACTCACTCGGGGCCACAGCGGACCAGGAAGGCACTCACTCGGGGCCACAGCGGACCGGGACTGGCACTCACTCAGGGCCACAGTGGACCGGGACTGGCACTCACTCAGGGCCACAGCGGACCAGGAAGTCACTCACTCAGGGCCACAGCGGACCAGGAAGCCACTCACTCGGGGCCACAGCGGACCGGGACCGGCACTCACTCAGGGCCACAGCGGACTAGGAAGGCACACATTCGGGGCCACAGCGGAACGGGACTGGCACTCACTCAGGGCCACAGCGGACCAGGTAGGCACTCACTCGGGGCCACAGCGGACCGGGACTGGCACTCACTCAGGGCCACAGCGGACCAGGAAGGCACTCACTCGGGGCCACAGCGGACCGGGACTGGCACTCACTCAGGGCCACAGCGGACCGGGTCCGGCACTCACTCGGGGCCACAGCGGACCAGGTAGGCACTCACTCAGGGCCACAGCGGACCGGGTCCGGCACTCACTCGGGGCCACAGCGGACCAGGAAGGCACTCACTCAGGGCCACAGCGGACCGGGACTCACTCGGGGCCACAGCGGACCAGGACTGGCACTCACTCGGGGCCACAGCGGACCGGGACTGGCACTCACTCAGGGCCACAGTGGACCAGGAAGGCACTCACTCGGGGCCACAGCGGACCAGGAAGGCACTCACTCAGGGCCACAGCGGACCGGGTCCGGCACTCACTCGGGGCCACAGTGGACCAGGAAGGCACTCACTCGGGGCCACAGCGGACCGGGACTGGCACTCACTCAGGGCCACAGTGGACCGGGACCGGCACTCACTCGGGGCCACAGTGGACCAGGAAGGCACTCACTCGGGGCCACAGCGGACCAGGAAGGCACTCACTCGGGGCCACAGCGGACCGGGACTGGCACTCACTCAGGGCCACAGTGGACCGGGACCGGCACTCACTCGGGGCCACAGTGGACCAGGAAGGCACTCACTCGGGGCCACAGCGGACCGGGACCAGCACTCACTCAGGGCCACAGCGGACCGGGACCGGCACTCTCTCGGGGCCACAGTGGACCGGGACTCACTCGGGGCCACAGCGGACCAGGACTGGCACTCACTCGGGGCCACAGTGGACCGGGACCGGCACTCACTCAGGGCCACAGCGGACTAGGAAGGCACACATTCGGGGCCACAGCGGACCGGGACTGGCACTCACTCGGGGCCACAGTGTACCGGGACCGGCACTCACTTGGGGCCACAGCGGACTAGGAAGGCACACACTCGGGGCCACACTGTGCATGCGCGTCCATTTCAGCGATGTCAAAAATGTAAATTTTTGTTCCTGTGCATGTACAGAAGGCCCGGCTGCATTTTTCGGTGCAGACAGCAGGCTCCACCCCCCACCCCCCCGCCCGAGGCAACTGGCCACGCTGTGTGGCTCCGGATTGCAGTATAAAGATCGGGGAAAGTTTGGATATGTTTTTGTGGCACATTTCTGGACCTAAAAACCTGGCGTAACTCGGCAATATGCCAGAAAACAGGCTTGGGCAAAATTGAGCCCTTGGTCTCCTTAACTAAGAAAAGCCATACATGCCTTAGAGGGGGTAAAACGCAGCTTGACTAGATTGATTCCTGGAAAGAGTGAGTTGTCCTATGAGGAGAGATTGAGAATAATGGGCCTATATTCTCTGGGGTTTAGAAGAATGTGAGGTGATCTCATTGAAACATATAAAATTCTTAGCGGGATTGACAGGGTAGGTGCTGAGATTCCCCTGGCTAGAGAATCGAGAACTAGGGGTCATAGGCTCAGGATAAGGGATCAACATTTAAGACTGAGATGAGAAGAAATTTCTTCACTCAGTGGGTTGTGAATATTTGTAATCCTCTATCCTAGAGGGTTGAATATACTCAGTCATTGAGTATATTCAAGGCTGAGATCAATTTATTTTAGAAACTAAAAGAATTAGGGGATATGGGGATAGGGTGAGAAAGTGGAGTTGAGGTAGAAGATCAATCATGGCCTACTACTGCTCCAATTTCTCATGTTCTTTATGTATAATCTCACCATGTGAGGTTTTTGTGTAGTGACTATGGGCTGGATTTTCAGCAACCTTGTTCCAGGTTTTTCACCATTTTGGGCGGAAAACGGTGTGGCGGGAAATTCCCCAAAGTCTTGCGCCAGTTGTTTTCAAATACCACTGGGGAGCGGACCGCCGGCATGCAAAACTGTAAAAAGCGCTTTCACCCAATATTTGACTCAGCGGTGACCCGTAGATGGGAAGAAAAAAAATCGCAGAGGAAAAACCTATCAGTGCAGCCCTTGGAACGCGGGTAGGTATGAAACCCTGCAAAAAAGGTAAGTTAAAGTTTTTATTTTACATTTTTTTGCAGCGATTCGCTAGAAAAGGGCCTTGTGAATGTTTTGTGATTTTATATTTATTGTTTTTTTTGAAAAAATAAATTGTGTTTTTTCCTCTCCCTTGGCCCAACTTGCAGTGGTATCGGCATTGGAGAAAACTTGCAGAAAATTCGTGGTTTGCACCGCGAATCTTCGTGCAATGCCGATTTTTCCCGCTGGATGCATTTTTTTCCATTTCTTTCCCGAACGTATGGCCTCAAAATCATAGTGGAGTCAGAGCGCTTTTTTTTGGCCAAAAAAATGCTATGACTCAAAAACTGAATTTCTAGCCCCAGGAATCATAAATGAGTGATTAATATGTCGACTGTTGGGCAACATAACCACACGTAACTGGCGTGACCACAACTTGATAACATTAGCAAGTACACTCAATGTGATGCGGGGCTGAGTTTCCCAGCCAACACTTACCGTGCTCTGGGTCCTGTGCATGCGTATGCAGAATAGAAATGTGAATAAAGGTAATGTGTGTTTAATATGTAAATCACCCGCAACTGAAACAGGCTGTCACATACATATCTTCAGTTCTGACCTATGCACAATAGCAACAGTTCAGTTGTGAAAGCAGTGTATTAGGTAGAGCAAGTGTTCACATGTAGCAATAAACCTTTCCTTCAAAGTGGAAACCTTTGTCATTTCAGATGCTTTAAAAAAAAATCCATCATGTTTCGTTCCTACTTTTAAATAATTTGCAATGTGCTAGTGTTTTCTGGTCACTTGTCTCTCTCGAGCTTCAGGAAGGAAATAGTAAATAAAAACCCATAAGGAAATCCCCGGGGCAGGGACCAGGGCCAACCCCGACTCTGGCAGCAGCTGCCGACAGTGCAGGAGACAACAATGCAGCATTTTCTCCTCACTTTCCCCTCACATTCCACATTTTGATCATAACCTGCGAGAAAGAGGCGGACAAGCAGCCACTTTTTGCCCAAACCATTCCCAGGTCACGTGACCAAGCACATGACTTTTTGGGGAAGTGATCACATGACCAAGGATCTCTATAACTCCCGAGTCAAGTGTGAGCGGCTCATTCCCTGCGGCGATGGCCAACTGTTTGTGGGTCGTGTCCCTGCTCTGTGTGCTCGCAGTGGGCACCGCTCTCGCTGACACGCCGGCCAACTGTACTTACGAGGACCTGCAGGGTACCTGGGTCTTCCATGTTGGGCGGGAAGGGCCGGACCGAAATGTCGATTGCTCCAAGATGGGTAAGTGAGGGAGCGATCTCTCGGCACACTTGGCAAATGGGTCTTTCTAACATTCTGCCGCCCTCATTCACCCAGGTTTTACTTTGAATGAATTAAACAACTTTCCGAATGAATTCAGTTATCAATAGGCAGTCCGACCGTGTTCGATATTTGTAACAACATTTAAACTTTTTTCGGAGTAAAAGATATCCTTGAGTTTAGAGCTATCTGAAGAATGGTAGCTAAAAGTTACCAAACTTCAGTCAATTCTTTTTGTTGCGGAACACATGGAAGTCATTGCTTTTAACAAAATCTTTGAAGTTGGGAAATTTTACTACTTGCATCACAGCAAAACGGTCACATGATGGCAGGGGAGTGGGACTAGCTGAGAGTTGGCATGGGCTGAATGGCCACTTTCTGTGCTGTCACCATTCTTAGGGCTCAATTTTCCCCAAAGAATTTTTTTGGCGTACTTGAAGAGGATTTACAACCAAGGTTTTGAAGTGTCCTTGGTGATTTGAAATGGTTTGCTTTTTTTAACGTGGTTCTCAATTTTTATATATAAATATGCTAAATATTAGGCATCAATCAATATTCAGTGTTTGCACCCTTGCCTCTGTCAGAAGGTTATGAGTTCAAGATTTGAGCACATAATCTCGGCTGACACTTAAGTTCAGTACTAAGGTAGTGAAGCATTTGAGGTGGTGTCTTTCTGATGAGGTGTTAAACTGATGCACTGACTGCCCCCTCAGGTGGATATAAAGGATCCCATAAAGGTATTTAAAGAGCAAGGGAGTTCTCCTGGTGTCCTGGCCAATATTTATTTCTCAATCAATATCACTAAAACAGATTGTCTGGCCATATGTCTCATTGCTGTTTTCAGAGTACTTGCTGATGGGGTGCCTCACCAAGTGGCAGTCCAAGCAGCATCGGAGAGGCGAGCGTGGGGAGGCCTATAAAGGCCCAACGTCGGCGGGAGGCGAGCCGGTGCAGCTGCAGCAGGGTGAGAAGGCAAAAAAGAAGTAGAAAGAAAGCAAGGTGATGTCACAGCCAAGGGGGTAAGTGATTGGCTGGTGATTGGTAAGTAGTTTTTCTTTTTCTTTTCTTTATCAGTAAGTAATCTGTAACATTGTTGTTGCCAATTTAAGTTTATCTAAGGGTTAAGTCATGGCAGGACAACTCGGACACGTGTTATGCTCCTCCTGTACGATGTGGGAAGTTTGGGACGCTCCTGGTGTCCCTGACGACTACTTGTGTGGGAAGTGCATCCGCCTGCAGCTCCTGATGGACCGCATTGTGGTACTGGAACTGAGGGTGGATGAACTCTGGAGCATCCACGATGCTGAGACTGAAGTGAATAGCACATTTAGTTAGTTGGTCTTACCGCAGGTAAAGGGTACACAGTCAGATAGGGAATGGATGATCAACAGGAAGAGCAGTGCAAGGAAGGTAGTGCAGGGGTCCCCTGTGGTCATCCCCCTGCAAAACAGATACACTGCTTTGTGTACTGTTCAGGGGGTGACTCATCAGGGGAGGGCAGCAGCAGCCAGGTTCATGGCACCGTGGGTGGCTCTGCTGGACAGGAGGGCAGGAAAAAGAGTGGGAAAGCTATAGTGATAGGGGATTCAATTGTAAGGGGAATGGATAGACATTTCTGCAGCCGCAACCGAGACTCCAGGATGGTATGTTGCCTCCCTGGTGCAAGGGTCAAGGATGTCTCGGAGTGGGTGCAGGGCATTCTGAAAATGGAAGGTGAACAGCCAATTGTCGTGGTGCATATAGGTACCAACGATATAGGTAAAAAACGGGATAAGGTCCTACAAGACGAATTTAGGGAGCTAGGAGCTAAATTAAAAAGTAGGACCTCAAAAGTAGTAATCTCAGGATTGCTACCAGTGCCACGTGCTAGTCAGAGAAGGAATCGCAGGATAGCTCAGATGAATACGTGACTTGAGGAGTGGTGCAGAAGGGAGGGATTCAAATTCCTGGGTCATTGGAACCGGTTCTGGGGGAGGTGGGACCAGTACAAACCGGACAGTCTGCACCTGGGCAGGACCGGAAACATTGTACTAGGGGTAGTGTTTGCTAATGCTGTTGGGGAGGAGTTAATCTAATATGGCAGGGGGATGGGAACCTATGCAGGGAGACAGAGGGAAGTAGAATGGGGGCAGAAGCAATAGATAGAAAGCAGAAAAGTAAAAGTGGAGGGCAGAGAAACCTAAGGCAAAAAGCAAAAAGGGCCACATTATGCAAAATTCTAAAGGGGCAAAGGGTGTTAGAAAGACAAGCCTGAAGGCTCTGTGCCTCAATGTGAGGAGTATTCGGAATAAGGTGGATGAATTAACTGCGCAGATGGCAGTTAACGGGTATGATGTGATTGGCATCACGGAGACATGGCTCCAGGGTGACCAAGGCTGGGAACTCAACATTCAGGGGAATTCAACATTTAGGAAGGATAGACAGAAAGGAAAATGAGGTGGGGTGGCATTGCTGGTTAAAGAGGAAATTAGTGCAATACTAAGAAAGGACATTAGCTTGGATGATGTGGAATTTGTATGGGTGGAGCTACGGAATACCAAGGGGCAGAAAATGCGAGTGGAATTGTGTACAGACCACCAAACAGTAGTAGTAAGGTTGGGGATAGCATCAAACAAGAAATTAGGGATGCATGCAATAAAGGTACAGCAGTTATCAAGGGTGACTTTAATCTACATATTGATAGGGCTAACCAAACTGGTAGCAATGCGGTGGAGGAGGATTTCCTTGCGTGTATTAGGGATGGTTTTCTAGACCAACATGTCGAGGAATCAACTAGGGAGCAGGCCATCCTAGACTGGATGATGTGTAATGAGAAAGGACTAATTTGCAATCTTGTTGTGCGAAGCCCCTTGGGGAAGAGTGACCATACCATGGTAGAATTCTTTATTAAGATGGAGCGTGACACAGTCAATTAAGAAACAAGGGTCCTGAACTTATGGAAAGGTAACTTCGATGGTTTGAGGTGTGATTTGGCTAGAATAGACTGGCAAATGATACTTAAAGGGTTGACGGTGGATAGGCAATGGCAAACATTTAAAGATCACATGGTGAACTTCAGCAATTGTACATCCCTGTCTGGAGTAAAAATAAAACGGGGAAGGTGTCACTCTCCATCTTAATAAAGAATTCTACCATGTTATGGTCACTCTTCCCCAAGGGGCCTCGCACAACAAGATTGCAACCGTGGCTAACAAGGGAAATTAAGGATACTGTTAAATCCAAGGAAGAGGCATATAAATTGGCCAGAAAAAGCAACAAACCTGAGGACTGGCACAAATTTAGAATTCAGCAGAGGAGGACAAAGGATTTAATTAAGAGGTGGAAAATAGAGTACGAGAAGAAGCTTGCAGGGAACATAAAAACTGATTGCAAAAGCTTCTATAGATATGTGAAGAGAAAAAGATTAATGAAGACAAACGTAGGTCCCTTGCAGTCGGATTCAGGTGAATTTATAATGGGGAACAAAGAAATGGCAGACCAATTGAACAAATACTTTGGTTCTGTCTTCACGAAGGAAGACACAAATAACCTTCCGGAAATACGAGGGGACCGAGGGTCTAGTGAGAAGGAGGAACTGAAGGATATCCTTATTAGGCAGGCAATTGTGTAAGGGAAATTGATGGGATTGAAGGCTGATAGTCTGCATTCCAGAGTACTTAAGGGAGTGGCCATAGAAATAGTGGATGCTTGGGTGATCATTTTCCAATAGTCTATCGAATCTGGATCAGTTCCTATGGACTGGAGGGTAGCTAATGTAACACCACTTTTTAAAAAGGGAGGGAGAGAGAAAACTGGTAATTATAGACTGGTTAGCCTGATATCAGTAGTGAGGAAAATGTTGGACTAATTTATTAAGGATGAAATAGCAGCGCATTTGGGAAGCAGTGACAGGATCAGTCCAGGTCAGCATGGATTAATGAAAGGGAAATCATGCTTGACAAATCTTCTAGAATTTTTTGAGGATGTAACTTTTAGGGCCTAAGTTTCCACATGATTTGCGCCTGATTTTTAGGAGCAACTGGTGGAGAACGGACTACCTTAGAAATCGCAATTCTCCACATTTTTTTTTCTGCAGTTCTAGTCAGGTAGAACAGTTTCACTTTGGAACAGAATTCTTTTTTCAAAAGGGGGCGTGTCCGGCCACTGATGCCTGATTTGAAAGTTACCACAGTGAAAACATACTCCAAACTAACTTAGAATGGAGCAAGTGAAGATTTTTGTAGAACTGAAAAAACCTGTTCTACACATTAAAAAATCAGGCGCAGGTTACAAATTAGGCATCCAGAACGAGCTGGGGGGGGGAGGGGGGGGAAGGGAAGTCATTGAATTCGACAATAAATCCTTATTTATACTTCTACAAATATTATACAAATAAATCCAACCTGAATAAACATTTATAAGCAACGAAAAGATTAAATAAACCATCTTCCTACCTGTGTGAAAGTGCTTCAGCCAGCCTCACAAGTTCGTTCGTTCGTTCTCAACGGCAGGGGGGGAGGAGGAATCCGTTCCCGATGGCGGGCGGGCGGGAGGGAGGGAGTGCGGGCCCGACCGACCGACCGCCCGCCCGACTGCAGCGGGGGGGGAGGAAGACGTTCCAGACGGCGGGCGGGCGGGAGTGCGGGCCCGATCGACCGAACGCAGCGGGGGAGGGGGGAGGAAGCCGTTCCAGACGGCGGGTGGGAAGGAGACAGTGAGAAGGCTGCAGGAAGCCTCAGTGCTGATGTGCTGATGGCAATGTGCTTTTATTAAAAAATGTTCAAAAATTAAACAGCTACAAAAAACTACAAAAATGGCCGAGTGCCAATGTTTCCTTCACACTGTGCGTGCGCGAACGCTCCAACGTGCACGCGCAGGGTTGCCGGCAGGAAAAAAAACTAATTTAAATAGTACCCTCCCACTTACAAAATCGGCACGAGTGTAGGCTCCGCCCCCCTGGGCGCCGCGCCAAGCAGACAAGGAGCTGCAGGGCTCTCCAGAATCGCGAGTTTTTTTTCCGGCGCCGTTTTTTATCATGTGGAAACTTGGGCCCATTGAGTGGACAAGGGAAAACCAGTGGATGTGGTGTATTTGGACTTTCAAAAGGCCTTTGACAAGGTCCCATACAAGTGATTGGTGTACAAAATCAAAGCACATGGTATTGGGGGTAATATACTGACGTGGATAGAGAACTGGTTGGCAGACAGGAAGCAGAGAGTCGGGATAAACGGGTCCTTTTCAGAATGGCAGGCAGTGACTAGTGGAGTGCCGCAGGGCTCAGTGCTGGGACCCCAGCTCTTTACAATATACATCAATAATTTGGATGAAGGAATTGAGTGTAATATCTCCAAGTTTGCAGATGACACTAAACTGGATGGCAGTGTGAGCTGTGAGGGGGACGCTAGGAGGCTGCAGGGTAACCTGGACAGGTTAGGTGAGTTGGTAAATGTATGGCAGATGCAGTATAATGTGGATAAATGTGAGGTTATCCACTTTGGGGACAAAAACACGAAGACAGAATATTATCTGAATTAGGCAGATTAGGAAAAGGGGAGGTGCAATGAGACCTAGGTGTCATGGTTCATCAGTCATTGAAAGTAGGCATACAGGTACAGCAGGCGGTGAAGAATGCAAATGGTATGTTGGTCTTCGTAGCTAGGGGATTTGCGTATAATAGCAGGGAGGTCTTACTGCAGTTGTACAGGGCCTTGGTGAGGCCTCACCTGGAATATTATGTTCAGTTTTGGTCTCCTAATCTGAGGAAGGACGTTCTTGCTATTGAGGAAGTGCAGTGAAGGTTCACCGGGATGGCAGGACTGACATATGAGGAGAGACTGGATCAACTGGGCCTTTATTCACTAGAGTTTAGAAGGATGAGAGGGGATCTCATAGAAATGTATAAGATTCTGACGGGATGGGACAGGTTAGATGTGGGTAGAATGTTCCCGATGCTGGGGAAGTCCAGAACCAGGGGACGCAGTCTTAGGATAAGGGGTAGGCCACTTAGGACTGAGATGAGGAGAAACTTCTTCACTCAGAGAGTTGTTAACCTGTGAAATTTCCTGCTGCAGAGAGTTGTTGATGCCAGTTCATTGAATATATTCAAGAGGGAGTTAGATATGGCCCTTACGGCTAAGGGGATCAAGGGGTATGGAGAGATAGCAGGAAAGGGTTACTGAGGGAATGATCAGCCATAATCTTATTGAATGGTGGTGCAGGCTCGAAGGGCCGAATGGCCTACTCCTGCACCTATTTTCTATGTTTCTATGTTTCTGTGTTGAAGAACTGTAGGTGCACTGCCTGTGACTTTTTGATGTGCATTAACAGGAAGTGAGGTTTCCTGTCACCAGCACATACTTGGAAAATAGGCCCTTTATGGCTTCTAGCACGATTTGTAAATGAACAAGGAATTTTCTTGGTCTCCTGGTCAACATCCCTTCCTGAGTCATTGCAACTAAAAAAACAGATTGACTGTTCATTTGTCACATTGCTCTTTATGGTACATAATGGCTGGCAAATTGACCTTCATTTAATATTGGCTGCATTTCAGAAGTCACTTGTGCATGCAAATTGACACAAAGTGAATTTGGTTTCCATAGCCACAACGCAGATTCAGCGAGCCATGTCATGATTGTGAAGAGAGGAAGGAGGAGATGATGAAACTGTCCCCAAGATGAGTCTTTGAGGCCCCTGTGATGGGATGAAGTCGACCAAAGTGTGGTGTCGGCTTGCAGTGTTCATTAAGCAATGCCCAAGTTTAAAGTCAGTGGTGGAGATAGTCCATTTAGTGCTATTTGAATGTCAGCTCAGGTATTGGCTAAGGCTGTCAAGCAGAAGTTCATTTTTGGTCCAGTGGAGGTAAATGGTGGCCTCAGGTGTTTGTATGTTGGTGGACCAGCAGAGGAGTGAGGAGCAGTGAGAGTGAAACACAAGAATGAGCAGTGAAGGTCAGAGTTGGGGAGGGTGAAGAGTAAATCCACAAGGTCCATGCAGATGAGCGAGTTGGTTCAAGGAGAGGCTGTAGGGTGGCAAGGAGCACAAAAGTTGCTGGTCCAAGGAAGTCTGGGTGAAGGGTAGTGGAGGAGTTCTGAAGAATGAATGGAGCAGAAATGACAGCCATGAGAACAATAAACAGCATAAGAACAATAAGAGCTGCAGACATTTCGACACCTCAGGGAGGGGTAGAATTACCTGGACACTGTGTTCCAGGGGGTAGTCACACACCTTAGGTTAACTAACTCAGATTTGGCTAACGGTCAAGGGCAGGAGGGTGTGACTACGAGTGAGGAAGGTATGGGGATTCAGGAGGTCGTGATGGAGGAGCCTTGGCCCTTGCTCTTGTCTAACAGGTTCGAGGCTCTTACTCCCTGTGTGGACGAGAGCAGGGACTACAGGGATGATGAGCAAACTGACCACAGCACCATGCAGGAGGCCACGCAAGCGGGGAGGGGTGAGTAAAGAGAAACATTGCAGTCTTAGGGGACTATATCATTCGTGGGATAGCTACAGTTCTCTGCAGCCGTGAATGTAAGTCCTGAAGGCTGTGTTGCCTGCCTGGTGCCAGGGTTAAGGACATCTCAGGGCTGGAGAGGATATTGGAGTGGGAGGTGGTAGATCCAGTTGCCATGGTCCACGTGGGTGCCAATACATAGATAGGACAGACAAGAAGGTCTTGCTAAGGGATTATGAGCAGCTAGGGGTCCAATTAAAAAGCAGAACCACAAAGGCAATCATCTCTGGATTAGTACCTGAGCCACGAGCAAATTTACATAGGTCAAATAAGATCAGAGAGCTAAACTCGTGGCTCAAAAACTGGCATGGGAGATATGGGTTTGGATTCCTGGGGCACTGAAACCAGTACTGGGGTAAGAGGGAGCTGTTCCGTCGGGATGGACTCCACTTGGAACGTGATGGGGATAAGATCCTGATGAACCGAATAACGAGAGCTGCAGAGAGAGCTATAAACTAATTATTGGGGAAAGGGTTCAGGTGAGCAGAAACCTAAAAGCTCAAAGAATGGAGTGAAGGCAATGGAGCAGGGTAGGATTGGGGGAAATGAAGACCAGAGCATGACAGGAAGGGACAGAATCTATAAACGTGAGAGTATATCAGAAACTGGAGCCATAGCAGGAGAAAATGGTAAGACAACACATTTAAAAGCTCTTGAATGCACGCAGCATTCATAACATAGAAACATAGAAACATAGAAAATAGGTGCAGGAGCAGGCCATTCAGCCCTTCTAGCCTGCACCGCCATTCAACGAGTTCATGGCTGAACATGAAACTTCAGTACCCACTTCCTGCTTTCACGCCATAACCCTTGATCCCCCGAGTAGTAAGGACTTCATCTAACTCCCTTTTGAATATATTTAGTGAATTGGCCTCAACTACTTCCTGTGGTAGAGAATTCCACAGGTTCACCACTCTCTGGGTGAAGAAGTTTCTCCTTATCTCGGTCCTAAATGGCTTACCCCTTATCCTTAGACTGTGACCCCTGGTTCTGGACTTCCCCAACATTGGGAACATTCTTCCTGCATCCAACCTGTCCAAACCCGTCAGAATTTTAAACGTTTCTATGAGGTCCCCTCTCACTCTTCTGAACTCCAGTGAATACAAGCCCAGTTGATTCAGTCTTTCTTGATAGGTCAGTCCCACCATCCCGGGAATCAGTCTGGTGAATCTTCGCTGCACTCCCTCAACAGCAAGTATGTCCTTCCTCAAGTTAGGAGACCAAAACTGTACACAATACTCCAGGTGTGGCCTCACCAAGGCCCTGTACAACTGTAGCAACACCTCCCTGCCCCTGTACTCAAATCCCCTCGCTATGAAGGCCAACATGCCATTTGCTTTCTTAACCGCCTGCTGTACCTGCATGCCAACCTTCAATGACTGATGTACCATGACACCCAGGTCTAGTTGCACCTTCCCTTTTCCTAATCTGTCACCATTCAGATAATAGTCTGTCTCTCTGTTTTTACCACCAAAGTGGATAACCTCACATTTATCCACATTATACTTCATCTGCCACGCATTTGCCCACTCACCTAACCTATCCAAGTCACTCTGTAGCCTCATAGCATCCTCCTCGCAGCTCACACTGCCACCCAACTTAGTGTCATCCGCAAATTTGGAGATACTACATTTAATCCCCTCGTCTAAATCATTAATGTACAATGTAAACAGCTGGGGACCCAGCACAGAACCCTGCGGTACCCCACTAGTCACTGCCTGCCATTCCGAAAAGTACCCATTTACTCCTACTCTTTGCTTCCTGTCTGACAACCAGTTCTCAATCCACGTCAGCACACTACCCCCAATCCCATGTGCTTTAACTTTGCACATTAATCTCCTGTGTGGGACCTTGTCGAAAGCCTTCTGAAAGTCCAAATATACCACATCAACTGGTACTCCTTTGTCCACTTTATTGGAAACATCCTCAAAAAATTCCAGAAGATTTGTCAAGCATGATCTCCCTTTTACAAATCCATGCTGACTTGGACCTATCATGTCACCATTTTCCAAATGCGCTGCTATGACATCCTTAATAATTGATTCCATCATTTTACCCACTACTGAGGTCAGGCTGACCGGTCTATAATTCCCTGCTTTCTCTCTCCCTCCTTTTTTAAAAAGTGGGGTTACATTGGCTACCCTCCACTCGATAGGAACTGATCCAGAGTCAATGGAATGTTGGAAAATGACTGTCAATGCATCCGCTATTTCCAAGGCCACCTCCTTAAGTACTCTGGGATGCAGTCCATCAGGCCCTGGGGATTTATCGGCCTTCAATCCCATCAATTTCCCCAACACAATTTCCCGACTAATAAAGATTTCCCTCAGTTCCTCCTCCTTAATAGACCCTCTGACCACTTTTATATCCGGAAGGTTGTTTGTGTCCTCCTTAGTGAATACTGAACCAAAGTACTTGTTCAATTGGTCTGCCATTTCTTTGTTCCCCGTTATGACTTCCCCTGATTCTGACTGCAGGGGACCTACGTTTGTCTTTACTAACCTCTTTCTCTTTACATACCTATAGAAACTTTTGCAATCCGCCTTAATGTTCCCTGCAAGCTTCTTCTCGTACTCCATTTTCCCTACCCTAATCAAACCCTTTGTCCTCCTCTGCTGAGTTCTAAATTTCTCCCAGTCCCCAGGTTCGCTGCTATTTCTGGCCAATTTGTATGCCACTTCCTTGGCTTTAATACTATCCCTGATTTCCCTAGATAGCCACGGTTGAGCCACCTTCCCTTTTTTATTTTTACGCCAGACAGGAATGTACAATTGTTGTAATTCATCCATGCGTTCTCTAAATGTCTGCCATTGCCCATCCACAGTCAACCCCTTAAGTATCATTAGCCAATCTATCTTAGCCAATTCATGCCTCATACCTTCAAAGTTACCCTTCTTTAAGTTCTGGACCATGGTCTCTGAATTAACTGTTTCATTCTCCATCCTAATGCAGAATTCCACCATATTATGGTCACTCTTCCCCAAGGGGCCTCGCACAATGAGATTGCTAATTAATCCTCTCTCATTACACAACACCCAGTCTAAGATGGCCTCCCCCCTAGTTGGTTCCTCGACATATTGGTCTAGAAAACCATCCCTTATGCATTCCAGGAAATCCTCCTCCACCGTATTGCTTCCAGTTTGGCTAGCCCAATCTATGTGCATATTAAAGTCACCCATTATAACTGCTGCACCTTTATTGCATGCACTCCTAATTTCCTGTTTGATGCCCTCCCCAACATCACTACTACTGTTTGGAGGTCTGTACACAACTCCCACTAACGATTTTTGCCCTTTAGTGTTCTGCAGCTCTACCCATATAGATTCCACATCATCCAAGCCAATGTCTTTCCTAACTATTGCATTAATCTCCTCTTTAACCAGCAATGCTACCCCACCTCCTTTTCCTTTTATTCTATCCTTCCTGAATGTTGAATACCCCTGGATGTTGAGTTCCCAGCCCTGATCATCCTGGAGCCACGTCTCCGTAATCCCAATAACAAATTAGATGAGCTATGGACACAAATAGTTACAAAAGGATATGATCTGGTAGCCATAATAGAGACGTGGTTGCAAGGTGACTGAGACTGGGAACTAAACATTCAGGGGTACTTGACAATTCAGAACAACAGACAGAAAGGAAAAGGAGGTGTGCTGGCTCTGGTACATAGAAACATAGACAATAGGTGCAGGAGTAGGCCATTCAGCCCTTCGAGCCTGCACCACCATTCAATAAGATCATGGCTGATCATTCACCTCAGTACCCTTTTCCTGCTTTCTCTCAATACCCCTTGATCCCTTTAGCCATAAGGGCTATATCTAACTCCCTCTTGAATATATCCAATGAACTGGCATCAACAACTCTCTGCGATAGGGAATTCCACAGGTTAACAACTCTCTGAGTGAAGAAGTTTCTCCTCATCTGAGTCCTAAATGGTCTACCCGTTATCCCAAGAATGTATCCCCTGGTTCTGGACTTCCCCAGCATCGGGAACATTCTTCCCGCATCTAACCCGTCCAGTCCCATCAGAATCTTATATGTTTCGATGAGATCCCCTCTCATCCTTCTAAATTCCAGAGTATAAAGGCCCAGTTGATCCAGTCTCTCCTCATAGGTAAGTCCTGCCATCCGGGAATCAGTCTGGTGAACCTTCGCTGCACTCCCTCAATAGCAAGAACTTCCTTCCTCAGATTAGGAGACCAAAACTGAATACAATATTCCAGGTGAGGCCTCACCAAGGTCCTGTACAACTGCAGTAAGACCTCCCTGCTCCTATACTCGAATCCCCTAGCTATGAAGGCCAACATACCATTTGCCTTCTTCACCGCCTGCTGTACATGCATGCCAACTTTCAATGACTGATGAACCATGACACCCAGGTCTCATTGCACCTCCCCTTTTCCTAATCTGCCGGCATTCAGATAATATTCTGCCTTCATGTTTTTGCCCCCAAAGTGGATAACCTCACATTTATCCACATTATACTGCATCTGCCATGCATTAGCCCACTCACCTAACCTGTCCAAGTCACCCTGCAGCCTCTTAGCGTCCTCCTCACAGTTCACACCGCCACCCAGTTTAGTGTCATCTGCAAACTTGGAGATATTACACTCAATTCCTTCATCTAAATCATTGATGTATATTGTAAATAACTGGGGTCCCAGCACTGAGCCCTGCAGCATCCCACTAGCCACTGCCTGCCATTCTGAAAAGGATCCATTTATCCCGACTCTCTGCTTCCTGTCTGCCAACCAGTTCTCTATCCACGTCAGTATATTACCCCAATACCATATGCTTTGATTTTGCACACCAATCTCTAGTGTGGGACCTTGTCAAAAGCCTTTTGAAAGTTCAAATACACCACATCCACTGGTTCTCCTTTGCCAATCTGCTAGTTACATCCTCAAAAAATTCCAGAAGATTTGTCAAGCATGATTTCCCTTTCATAAATCCATGCTGGCTTGGACCGATACCCTGTCACTGCTTTCCAAATGTGCTGCTATTTCATCTTTAATAACTGATTCCAACATTTTCCCCACTACTGATGTCAGGCTAACTGGTCTATAATTACCAGTTTTCTCTCTCCCTCCCTTTTTAAAAAGTGGTGTTACATTAGCTACCCTCCAGTCCATAGGAACTGATCCAGAGTTGATAGACTGTTGGAAAATGATCAGCAATGCATCCACTATTTATGTGGCCACTTCCTTAAGTACTCTGGGATGCAGACTATCAGGCCCCAGGGATTTATCGGCCTTCAATTCCAATAAATTTCCCTAACGCAATTTCCCACCTAATAAGGATTTCCTTCAGTTCCTCTTTCTCACTGGACCTTCGGTCCCCTAGTACTTCCAAAGGTTATTTGTGTCTTCCTTCGTGAAGACAGAACCAAAGTATTTGTTCAACTGGTCTGCTATTTCTTTGTTCCCCATTATAAATTCATCTGAATCTGACTGCAAGGGACCTATGTTTGTCTTCACTAATCTTTTTCTCTTCACTTATCTATAGAAACTTTTGCAGTCAGTTTTTATGTTCCCAGCAAGCTTCCTCTCATACTCTATTTCCCCCCTCCTAATTAAACCCTTTGTCCTCCTCTGCTAAATTCTAAATTTCTCCCAGTCCTCAGGTTTGCAGCTTTTTTTGGCCAATTTATATGCCTCTTCCTTGGATTTAACACTATCCTTAATTTCTCTTGTTAGCCATAGTTGAGCCACCTTCCCCTTTTTATTTTTACTCCAGACAGGGATGTACAATTGTTGAAGTTCATCCATGTGGTCTTTAAATGTTTGCCATTGCCAATCCACCATCAATCCTTTAAGTATAATTTGCCAGTCTATTCTAGCCAATTCTAGTTGATAAAGGATGGGATCATTGCAATAGTGAGAAATGATATTGGCTCAAATGATCAGGATATTGAAACAGTTTGGTTGGAGATAAGGAATAATAAGGGGGAAAATCACTGGTGGGCATAGTTTATAGGCCCCCTAACAGTAGCAACTCTGTTTGTCGGAGCATAGACCAAGAAATATTGGGGGCTCGTAAAAAGGGAACAGCAATAATCATAGGTGATTTTAACCTCCATATTGATTGGACAAGACAAATTGTTTAGGGTAGCCCTGAGGAAGAGTTCCTGGAGTGCATAAGGGACAGGTTCCTTGAGCAGTATGTAACCGAACCAACCAGGAGACAGGCTATCTTAGATCTGATCCTGTTTAATGAGACAGGATTAATAACCAGTCTTCTGGTAAAGGATCCCCTTGGAATGAGTGACCATAGCGTGGTTGAATTTCCAATTCAAATGGAGGGCGAGAAAGTTGGATCTCAAACCAGCATACTAAGCTTAAATAAAGGAGACTACAAAGGTATGAGGGCAGAGTTGGCTAACGTGGACTGGGAAAATAGTTTAAAGTGTCGGACGGTTGATGTACAGTGGCATACATTTAAGGAGATACTTCATTAATCTCAAAATATATATATTCCAGTCAGGAGGAAAGGGTGTAAAAGAAAAAAAATAGCCATCCATGGCGAACTCAAGAAATAAAGGATGGTATCCATTTAAAAACAAGGACATACAAAGTGGCCAAATCTAGTGGGAGGACAGAAGATTGAGAAGCTTTTAAAAGCCAGCAAAGAATGACTAAAAAAAAATTAAGAAAGGGAAGATAGACTATCAAAGTAAATTAGCACGAAATATAAAAACAGATAGCAAGAGTTTCTACAGGTATATAAAAAGGAAAAGAGTGGCTAAAGTAAATGCTGGTCCCTTAGAGGACGAGACTGGGGAATTAATGATGGGGAACATGGAGATGGCAGAAACTCTAAACAATTACTTTGTATCAGTCTTTTGGCAGAAACTCTAAACAATTACTTTGTATCAGTCTTTACGGTAGAGGACACTAAAAATATCCCAACAGTGCATAGTCAAGGAGCTATAGGAGGGGTGGGGGGGAGGAACTCAACACAATCACAATCATTAAGAAGATGGTACTCAGTAAGATAATAGGACTAAAGGCGAATAAATCTCCTGGATCTGATGGCTTGCATCCTAGGGTCTTAAGAGAAGTAACAGCAGGGATAGTGGATGCATTGGTTGTAATTTACCAAAATTCCTTGGATTCTGGGGAGGTCCCAGCAGATTGGAAAACTTCAAATCTAACGCCCCTATTTAAAAAAGGAGACAAACAAAAAGCAGGAAACTATAGCTCAGTTAGCCTAACATCTGTGGTTGGGAAAATATTGGAGTCTATTATTAAAGAAGCAGGCCATTTTGAAAAGCATAATTCAGTCAGGCAGAGTCAGCATGGAGTTATGAAAGAGAAGTCATGTTTGACAAATTTGCTGGAATTCTTTGAGGATTTAATGAACAGGGTGGATAAAGGGGAACCAATGGATGTGGTGTAGTTGGACTTCCAGAAGGCATTTGACAAGGTGCCACATACAAGGTTACTGCACAAGATAAAGGTTCACGGGGTTGGGGGTAATATAATAGTATGGATAGAGGATTGGCTAACCAACAGAAAACAGAGAGTCGGGATAAATGGTTCATTCTCGGGTTGGCAACCAGTAACTAGTGGGATGCCGCAGGGATCAGTGCTGGGATCCTAATGATTTACAATCTATATTAACGACTTGGATGAAGGACTGAGTGTAATGTAGCCAAGTTTGCTGATGATACAAAGGTGGGAGGAAAAGCAATGTGTGAGAAATACACAAGAAACCTGCAAAAGGACATAGATAGGCTAGGTGAGTGGGCAAAACTTTGGCAGATAGATTATAATGTTGGAAATTGTGAGTTTATGCACTTTAGTAGAAAAAAAAATCGAAGAGCAAGTCATTATTTAAATGGAGAAAAATTGCAAAGTGCTGCAGTACAGCGGGACCTGGGGGTTCTGGTGCATGAAACACAAAAGGTTAGTATGCAGGTACAGCAAGTGATCAGAAAGGCCAATGGAATCTTGGTTTTATTGCAAAGGGGATGGAGTATAAAAGCAGGGAAATCTTGCTACAGTAATACAGAGTATTGGTGATGCCACACCTGGAGCACTGCATACAGTTTTGGTTTCCATATTTAAGAAAGGATATATTTGCTTTGGAGGAAGTTCAGAGAAGGTTCACTAGGTTGGTTCCGGATATGAGATGGTTGACTTATGAAGATAGCTTGAGTAGGTTGGGCCTCTACTCTTTGAAATTCAGAAGTATTCTTATTAAAACGTATAAGATTATGAGGGGGCTTGACAAGATGGACGCAGAGAGGATGTTTTCACTGATAGGGGAGACTAGAACTAGAGGGTATAAACTTAGAATAAGGGGCCGCCCATTTAAAACTCAGATGAGGAGAAATTTCTTCTCTGAGGGTTGTAAATCTGTGGAATTCACTTCCTCAGAGAGCTGTGGAAGCTGGGACATTGAATAAATTTAAGACAGAAATAGACAGTTTCTTAATCGCTAAGGGACTAAAGGTTCACGGGAGCGGGCAGGGAAGTAGACCTGGATTAACATATGTTCTTATGTTCTTATTAATACCATCTCCATCGAAATTGGTGGTGAAAGTAGAGATTGCAGTAAAGCTGAGAGTCTAGTGAAGAAATGGAATTTGGCCTGGGAGAATGTGAATTTTTGACCATGACCCAACATACCTGTAGCAGCAGAGTAAAGCTGACACTCCAGCACTACACTGGAGTACACTGAGCCCAGCATTGTGGGAAATGAACACAGTAGGCCAGAAAAGGATTACGTTAAACTTTTGAGTAGCAGAGCTGAGTTATGGCAGCTGAGGTGTACATTGTAGTCCATGCAGAACAGTGCAGTTATGGAATCATTTAAGAATGAGCTGGATGCTGTCAGGGGGAAGTGGAAGAAATAACTTTTTTCTCGATAATTGAATGAATGGCCTTCCACAACCCATCAATGTCACGAGGATGACGTCATTTTAAAAAAAAAAGTAGGTCGGGCGATGCAGCTCATTCAGCAGTGCCGAAAGTTGGGCCGGTGGTAAATGGGTTATAATCGGGCGCTAGTTTCCACTTTTCAGCAAATATGGGCAATAGCCTGCATCTCAGCTCTTATATGGCCGATAAATGGGCGATGATGTGCCGAAAGTCAATTGTATTGGGCTAGATTTGCTGTCAAAATAATGACAAAGCTAATGCCCCTCGTTGTTAATTATGGGTAAATGGTGCAGTAACTTCAGGTGAGGAGCAGGTGTGCAGTTAAATCACCCACATTAAAATAATTCACTCACAGGCATCTTCCACCATTTAAAATGAGTTAATCAGTCACCTGAGTACTCATTTTTAGTGTGGAAGCAAATCATCCTCGACCCCAAGGAACAGCCTATGATGATGAAGAAATGTGAATATACAAAAGTTGCTGTCTGAATTGTGACTCTCCGCCATTAGCTTCACGAAAACGGTATCTCGCCCTTAGCCTCCCCTTTGTTTAGGAACTTGCTGTATTTGCACAATAAACATGCCACAGAAGGCGCGTTGAGTCTTGTCATTACAAGTGCAAGTACTGTACCATTTTAACAATGTGCTAAGTGTTAATGACTGCCAATCAACCTCTCTGGCACAGAAAATTAAACTGCCAAGTGTGGAGTATCATTCCTTTAGGTTTTGAATTGTCAGAGAGATATAAAAATGTCAAGTTGAAAATTTTAAAAATTTTCTTTTTTTATGTCTTTTTTCTCAATCCAATCTTTCTTTCCCCCTCTCTGCTTTTGCTGTACCTGATTTGACATTTATTTCATGCTCTTTAATTTATCCTCCTCCTCAGTCATTCCTGTGTTTATTGCCCAATCCTTAAATCTCATTTGTTAAGGAGACACTCTGTTGGTTGTCCTGTTCACTCATGACTCAGATTCTCTCTTTCCCTCGCTGCGCCATAACAACTCGCACTTTCAGCAACTTTGTGAGCAAAAATGTTTTGAGCTGATGGGTGCACGAGCAAGTCAAGTAGTGCTACGGCAAATTCTGCCCATTGTTTGGATTTAAGATCTCTGCACCATTACAAAATGCAAAAGCTACTTATAACTGGTTTCAACTTTTACCAGATTTGATATTGCTGTTAAGATGCAACAGAGTTAATCAAAATTAATGATAAACTCTTCGTTCCATTGCTATCTGCCACTGTTCTCTGTCAGCAAGGAAACACACAAGACTAATTATGTAGCAAGTTTCTGTTACATTCTATGGAATAATGCTGCCTGTAGGTATTGCAAATGAAAACCTAGTCTTTGTCCTGTGGCACCCTACAGACCGTTATCCTATATGTAATAGTAACCACTGCTGTGTGATTCAATACTGCTTTTGCAGAAATACTGAATTTGGTTCACTTGGAGAAGTAAGCAATTCCAATCTTGGCCAGGCACCAGTAGATATTTTGACGTGTCTAAGCCTATTCGAACGGCCCTTCAAGTCCTTCTATTTTGAATTTAACTTACAATCTGCATCTTTGTCAATAATAAAGAAGCAACTGGAGGTAGAATTTGTAGTGAATTGTCTGGCTGTGCAATAATAACTTGCATTTATACAATGCCATTAAGATAGAAGAATGTTATTAGGTACTTCAGAGGCACATTGAACCACAGAAGAAGGGATGAACTAGCTTAGTTGAGCAAGGTTGGTTGACCAGGGTTAATAAAGGAAGTGGAGAAGGTGGAAAGGCAAAGGGCTAGAACCTCCACTTTTGTGCTTATCGCCCAAAAATAGGTGTTATTTCCAGCGTAGGCGGTAAAAAAAGAGTTTTTAGATTGCCGGCTTCTCGCCCATTCTCAAAACACCTAGTTTACATTTTTGAAAATGGGCGTTACCGTGAGCGATCTCAAATGGGCAGTAGAATAAAAAATTTTTGACCTTCTGCCGTTAAGTGTGGCCGTCTTTAGCAACGGCAATGGCAACACTCAATTCCCGCGATTCTGGGGGTCAAGGCTCACAATGACATGCGCAGAAGAGGAGACAGAGAGCGAGGGAGCTCAGAGGGACTGAAGGCGTGGCTGGGTGTGGTGTGGCTGCTTTGGGAGGAAGGAAGGAGACTTTAGAGTTTCACAGCAAGCAGGCAAATAAAAAGTAGCTGTTATCAGCCACATATTTAACCGAATTTGCCCGATAATGGAGGGAGAGGAGGAGGCATCACAGCACGCTGTGAGAGAGCAGCGAGGTGGGAGAGGAGCACATTGGAGGCCACAAAAGAGCCAGGAGGTTCTCGGACGAAGCAAATACCTCCCTCCTGCAGGAGGTCGAGTCATGCTGGGGTGATTTGACACAGGGAGGGAGTAGAAAGCCCACCCCAAAGGCCCACCAGAGGATATGGACCGAGATAGCAGAGGTGGTCTCATCGGCGACCAACAAGGTGCGTGAGGGCAACCAATGCCGCAAACGATGGATCGACCTTGTGGGAGCCACAAGAATAAGTATGACATTGATTTACATGTACTTATGTATTTATATAATTTGATTTGTAACAGTCATGAGTGACTATCAGCAGATGTGAGGTCTTGCACTTTTACCAGGAAGGTTTTACTCAAAGCCTGCGGTCACGGTATACGTCTTTAGGTAAAGAATGATAATAATCATAATAATCATGATTGCATCTGTCGGTTATGTGTTGTATCAGTCTCTGTGACAGTACCTAGCAATGATATCACACAATGATCTTATGCCACGTCGTCCAGTCAGCTTTAACAGAAGAAGCTATCGACGATGAGGTCCGTGCAGAGGCGAGCGGGTGGGGGGTCATCATTCCCCAGTGACATCACTGACATAGAGGAGCGAGTGCTCACACTTGTGGGGAAGCAGCCCCCGGACAGCCACGGACACATCTGCAGACCCTGAAGTGATGCCACGTGAGTAAAGCTTACACCATTGCATGATGTAAAGTCAATAGATGCCACACCAACTCATATCCGAACAATCATATATGATAGATGATTTCTAAAAGTAATGGTGGCCTAATGAAAATCATTGCAATGCACAATGTGTTGATGGTCATGAAATGTGATGTGTGCGATGATTTTGAGAGCGGTGTTGCTTTTGTTGTGCATATGCTGTGTATAATGCTGGACTCACCTTGTCACCGTAGCACCCCCTTCTCCTCTAATAATCTCATTTGTGTCTTGCAGCTCAGCCAGCAGTGTGGCCCTAGGCAAGCCACAGTGGCCAGAAGGTGGGGGCACGGGGCAGGAGTCGGTGGACGATCCTACATCTGGTGCTGAGGAGCTCCGATTGTCACCCGTCAATCCGCTAGGTCTGTTCTCGACGGATGAGAGTGCAGACTTCAAAGAACCTGCATTGCCAGGCTCCAGAACCCATTCGATCCCAAGGCCATCTATTGGTCCTCCGGTCATTCCCGCCTCCACTCTGGAGGTGTCGGCCCCAAGCACATCTCCACAGGGCACCCCATTTGTCCCCAGGACGGCACAACCCTGCGGAGGCCTTGTGGACATGCCAGGTCTGTTCCATGAGTGCGACATGACAGCGGAGAGATGGTACAGTAGGACTGTAGACATTGGTGACCAGCTCATCGAAGTTTTGGGGGGCATATCCCGACACCTGGCCATCATGACCAAGTACATTCCACGCATGGTGGAGTCCCTGGATGTGATAGCCAGAAATACTGCTGCCACAGGCATCCCAGTGGTCCCAGAGCACGGCACTCCACCCCTAGGTTCCGCACCACCACTGCGAACGACAGATGAGAGCAAGGACCAAGATCCTTGCATCAGAGAATGTTGCCCCCTCGGCACCCTCCACTCCCGTACCCATGCAACCAATCATCTGCCTTCATCCCCTCCAATGAGACAGCACCTGAGGAGCTCCTCGGCCAGGCACCATGGAGCGAGGAGGGGAAGGGGTCGAGGTGGGGAGAAGAAGGAGAGGGGGAAGGAAAGTGAGGTGCATGTGGGCAGGTGATGGCTGTGTTATATCTCCATCTGGGTGTATGCAATTTGTTGCTGGGGACCACGCTCCTGCATTGCCTTTGTATTCTGTGTTGCTGGACATGTTGAACATGTGATTTATGTCAATGGTGGAAAAAGTGGGATGTGAGCGGTGGTTGGGTATTATTATCTGTGATACTATGATTTCAGACCAATGTTTGTATTAAACTTTTGTTATTGAACACAACCTTGTTGCGCATTGTCTCAGATAGCTGGACCGTTACACACTGGTGATTCCTTACCATGAAAGGGTGAAATACAACTTAACATCAATCAATGTAAACTTTAACTGGCACCAAGGTGATGGGCACCATTGATTCTGAGCTGCACACACACAGCAGTGTGCCAGCGTTGTCACTCACATCAGCGCTCTTTCAGGCAAATCTTTCCAATATCAGCTCCAGGCGTAAGAGTGGGATTTAACAAATGCCAGCCACACCGCGAGCGTTTGTTTCAGTTAGTTCCACTTTTTGTGGGCAATATGTGTGCAAGGTGGTGAAATTGAAAATGGGCGATCTCCATGACCGCTAATTTGGATAAATATCTTCTTTACGACAAAAAACAGCGGCAGGTGTTAACATTGAATCTCAGCATTAATTCCATGCGGAAAGTAATGCTGGGTGATATTATTGCCGTTGAATTCGTCCATTCTGCTGATTCCACCCAAAAAAAAGTGGGCGGGCGGTGATATTTTTTCTCGGCGTTAGGCGATTTGGGAAACTATTGCTTGGTGATACGTCTCCTAAACAATCCCGTCAGTTTCCATTTTGTGCCAGAATGGGCGATATATGGGCGTTATACATCATTTCAGTGGTAAAATGGGCATTAAGTAGGCGTTAAGCATGCAAAAAAAAGTGGAGGTTCTAGCCCAAAGAGATTTAGAGAAGAAATTGCAGAGTTAGACAGCTACAAATGGGGGAGGGGGGGGTGAGCTGAGAGGCTGAAGTCAGGAAGGGAAAAATTGGGGAGGGTGTGGCATTGGAAGAGCCGACAGAGCTGACGGAGTGGGGTTGGGGATTCTGAGGCCATCGAGAAATTTATAGGCTTGGAAAATAGTTTTGGGTATTTGGGCAAGGCCAGGAGCCAATGTAGGTCAGCATAGACATGTTTAATGTAATTCCACTCCTAAGCTGAAAATAATTCAATTCCCAAATAGATCATTTTGTTGCAAGAATAGCTCTAATGCTAGTGGTAACATGGATAGAGGGATGACTGAAGAAAAGAAAACCGATTAATGGATTGTTGTGTGTGCTGGATATATAGATGTAAGCTCCAGCCAGTGTATTTCATATTTAACGTAATGCATGGTATACAAAAGGCCAGCAGTGCGAGATTAGTTGCCTCATCACCTTTATGTTGCTGAGAATTTTGCTCTCATCCAGTAGGCCCCGAGTTAAAATCTGGTGATAATAGAGTCGCAGAATCTTTCTTTCTTGTTGATATGTCCTTACTATACAGTATAAATGCACACGAGGCTCATACTTGAGAGAAGGTCACTCTGTGACCAGTTATCTTTATTACCAAGACCTCAAGTGATGAAGGTGGGTGGAGCTTCCCCTTTTATTCCTGAAAGTCCTGGTTAGGATTGTCTCCCACAAGTTCACCCCCTGTGGTCAGTGTTCTCAAGGTGTACAACTTAGGTCAGCTTATACATGGGTTACAATGATAGTTGAATACATGATAGTTGAATACATCACCTCCCCCCCACAGTCTTATTGGGATCACAGGTTAAGTCTCTCTGGTGGTTTACACTCCCTTGTAGAGCGCCTGAGTTGGGGCTCCGGTTGTTGGGCGCTGGCCTGAGTGCCTGCTATTTGCGGTACCTCAGGCCTGTCCAGACTGCCCACAGTGACTGGGCTCTCCTCTCTTTGGTTCCTGTGTTCGGTCACCTGTGGAGGAGTGAACTCTACGTCGTGTTCTTCCTCCGCTTCTTCTATGGGGTTGCTGAACCTCCTTTTAGTTTGATCCATGTGTTTGTAGCAGATTTGCGGTAAGTTTAACTACCAAAACCCTATTCCCCTCTTTGGCAATCATAGTGCCTGCAGCGTAATTAAGGACAAAAACAGGGTCATTGACATCAATACATCGCGCCCTCACATTCCTGTCATGGAAGTCACATTGTGACTGATGCCTGCTCTCAACAATTTCTTTCATACTAGGATGTATAAGGGGTAACCTGGTTTTGAGCGTCCTTTTCATGAGCAGCTCTGCGGGTGGAACCCCTGTGAGTGAGTGTGGTCGGGATCTATTGGCTAACAGGAGGCATGATAAGCGGCTTTGTAGGGAACCTCTTGGATTCTGAGCATCCCCTGTTTGATTATCTGCACTGCTCGTTCCGCCTGGCCGTTTGAGGCCGGCTTAAATGGTGCTGTTCTGACATGGTTGATTCCATTGCCTGCCATGAAGTCCTGGAATTCAGTGCTTGTGAAGCACGGGCCATTGTCGCTGACCAAGTCATCCGGTAGACCATGGGCGGTGAACATTGCCCGTAGACTTTCTACCGTGGCAGAAGATGTGCTTGAATTTAAAATGGCACACTCAATCCATTTGGAGTAGGCGTCTACTACAACCAAAAACATTTTTCCCATGAAAGGACCTGTGTAGTCCACATGAATGCGTGACCATGGCTTGGCGGGCCAGGACCAGGGGCTAAGGGGGGCTTCCCTGGGTGTGTTGCCCAGCTGGGCACACGTGTTGCACCTGCGAACACAAAGTTCCAGGTCTGCATCTATCCCTGGCCACCAAACGTGTGACCTGGCAATTGCCTTCATCATGACAATGCCCGGGTGCGCATTGTGAAGTTCTCTGATAAACACCTCTCTGCCCATCTGAGGCATGACTACTCGGTTTCCCCCATAGTAGGCAATCGGCCTAAATCGAGAGTTCATCCTTGCTCCTATGAAACGGTTTAAATTTCTCAGGGCATGCCCCGTATGTGGCTGCCCAGTCCCCATTCAGGACACATTTCTTAACTAAAGGCAGTAACGGGTCTTTATTTGTCCAGACTTTAATCTGATGGGCTGCCACAGGTGAGCCTTCACTTTCGAAAGCTTCAACAGCCATGACCATCTCAGCATCATGCTTAGTTGCCCCCTCAGTGGTGGCTAGTGGGAGCCTGCTGAGTGCATCGGCGCAGTTTTCAGTGCCCAGTCTGTGCTGAATTGTGTAGTCATCGACGGCTAACGTAAGTGCCCACCTCTGTATGCGGGCCTATGCATTCGCATTTATGGCCTTGTTGTCGGCCAAAAGGACATTAGGGGTTTGTGATCTGTCTCCAGCTCAAACTTCCTGCCAAACAGATACTGGTGCATTTTTTTTACTGCATATACACATGCTAGCGCTTCTTTTTCTACCATCCCGTAGCCCCTTTCTGCCTGGGACAGACTTCTGGAGGCATAAGTTACCAGCTGTAACTAACCATTGGCATTCACATGCTGCAACACACACCCGACCCCATAGGACGACGCATCACACGTTAAAACAAGTTTCTTACATGGGTCATATGATGTTAACAGATTGTTGGAGCATAACAAATTGCGTGCTTTATCAAAAGCCCTTTCCTGGCTGTCCCCGCAGACCAAATCGCAACGTTTGTATAGGAGCACGTGTAGCGGCTCTAACAGCGTGCTCAATTTGGGAAGAAAGTTACCAAAATAGTTCAGGAGCCCCAGGAACAAACGCGGCTCCGTCATGTTACAGGGTCTGGGTGCTCTCTGGATCGCTTCCGTTTTGGATGCAGTAGGTCTGATCCCGTCTGCTGCTACCCTCATCCCCAGGAATTCTATCTCTGGAGCTAAGAAGACACACTTCGCCTTTTTCAGTCGCAGCCCTACCCAGTCCAGTCTGCGTAGCACCTCCTCCAGATTGTGGAGGTGTTCTTCAGTATTGCGACCTGTGATGAGGATGTTGTCTTGAAAAACCACTATCCTTGGAATCGACTTGAGGAGGCTTTCCATATTTCGCTGAAAGATCACAGCGGCCGAACGAATCCCGAACTGACATCTGTTATACTCAAACAACCCCTTGTGTGTCGTGATGGTGGTCAGCTTCTTCGACTCACTCGCCAGCTCCTGGGTCATGTAAGCTGAGGTCAGGTCCAATTTTGAAAAAAGTTTGCCACCAGGTAGCGTCGCAAAGAGGTCCTCCGCTCTCGGTAGCGGGTACTGATCTTGGAGTGACACCCGATTGATGGTGGCCTTGTAATCGCCACATATCCTGACCGACCCATCCGCCTTGAGCACCGGCACGATCGGGCTCGCCCAGTCACTGAATTCGACTAGCGAGATGATGCCTTCCCTCAGCAGGCGGTCCAATTCGCATTCTATCTTTTCCCGCATCACATACGGCACTGCTCTGGCCTTGTGGTGTACTGGCATGGCGTCCGGGTTTATATGAATCACTACTTTCGCCCCCATGAAATTGCCAATGAGGGGTTGAAATAGTGAGTCAAATTTGTCCAGGATCTGTGGGCATGATACTCGCTCCACAGAAGAAATTGCATTGACATCGCCCCATTTCCAGTTCATGACAGCAAGCCAACTCCTCCCCAGTAGTGCGGGACCAACCCGTGGGACAATCCAGATTGGCAACCTGTTCTCCGAATCTTTGTGGGTCACGACTACCGTGGCGCTGCCTAGCACCGGAATGATCTCCTTTGTATATGTCCGTAGCTGTGCGTGAATCAGCGATAATTTTGGCCTCCTGGCCTTGGACGGCCACAACCTTTTGAACTGTTTGGCACTCATCAGGGACTGGCTGGCCCCCGTGTCTAGCTCCATTGATACTGGGATGTCATTGAGGAGCACTTTCATCATTATCGGTGGTGTCCTGGTGTATGAACTGTTTACGTGCTCCACAAGAACTCGCTGAACTTCAGCTTCCAGTAATTTCCCCCAGTTTTCATTTGGCCTCGTAGGGCTTATATCGGGCCCGTCCTGCTCGTACATCAGCCTGTGCTTCCTGCACATCCGCACCAAGTGACCGCTGACGTTGCAATTTCTGCAGGTATATTGCTGATAACTGCAAACTCTGGCTGCGTGTGTGCCTCCACAGCTCCAACATGAGCCATTGTTGGAAACAAAAGGCCAATTACCAGTCGATCTCCTCTGACTGTCTCTGCGACTGCCCTTAAGTGCACAATTAACAGGTGTTGATGGCACCATGACTGGCCACATTGTCCCTTGCGATGGCGTAAATCGCCGTTCATCTAGCCAGTGTCTCTGTTGAATGCTCCCTCTGGTTTCGCCTCCATGTTGGGGCATATCCTATTGCCCTTGTCTGCCTGGAGAACTGCGTGCCACTTTAACAATGTTGACTCCCTGTGCATTTGTTGCATTTGAGCCCAGATCTTTGTCAAACAGAATTCTGGTCTCTTCCTCCCCTGAGATAAAAGTCTGGGCCATCAAGGCCACCGTTTCCAGGGTCGAGTCTTTGGTCTCAATCAGTTTCCTGAAAACCCCAGCGTGCCCGCTACCCTCAATAAAAAAGTCTCACAGCATGTCCGCTCTGCATGCATCTGGGAAGTTACATGGGCTTGCCAGTTGCCGGAGATCTGCCATGAAGTCTAGAATGCTTTGCCCTTCTGTCACCGGTGCATTTTCCCCACCACAGATGTTAAACTAATCGGCCTATAGTTCCCTGCCTTTTGTCTGCCCCCTTTTTTAAACAGAGGCGTTACATTAGCTGCTTTCCAATCCGATGGTATCTCACCAGAGTCCAGAGAATTTTGGTAGATTATAACGAGTGCATCTGCTATAACTTCCGCCATCTCTTTTAATACCCTGGGATGCATTTCATCAGGACCAGGGGACTTGTCTATCTTGAGTCCCATTAGCCTGTCCAGCACTACCCCCCTAGTGATAGTGATTGTCTCAAGGTCCTCCCTTCCCACATTCCCGTGACCAGCAATTTTTGGCATGGTTTTTGTGTCTTCCACTGTGAAGACCGAAGCAAAATAATTGTTTACGGTCTTAGCCATTTCCACATTTCCCATTATTAAATCCCCCTTCTCATCTTCTATTCTTGCTATTGAGGGAGTGCAGCAAAGGTTCACTAGAATGATTCCCGGGATGGCGGGACTGACATATCAAGAAAGACTGGATCAACTGGGCTTATATTCACTGGAGTTCAGAAGAATGAGAGAGGATCTCATAGAAACATTTAAAATTCTGACGGGTTTAGACAGGTTAGATGCAGGAAGAATGTTCCCAATGTTGGGGAAGTCCAGAACCAGGGGTCACAGTCTAAGGATAAGGGGTCAGCCATTTAGGACTGAGATGAGGAGAAACTTCTTCACCCAGAGAGTGGTGAACCTGTGGAATTCTCTACCACAGAATGTTGTTGAGGCCAATTCACTAAATATATTCAAAAAGGAGTTAGATGTAGTCCTTACTACTAGTGGGATCAAGGGGTATGGCGAGAAAGCAGAGGTGGGCTACTGAAGCTGCATGTTCAGCCATGAACTCATTGAATGGTGGTGCAGGCTCGAAGGGCCAAATGGCCTACTCCTGCACCTATTTTCTATATTTCTATGTTTCTAAGGGACCAACATTTACTTTAGTCACTCTTTTCCGTTTTATATATCTGTGAAAGCTTTTACTATCCGTTTTTATGTTTTGCGCAAGTTTACCTTCGTAATCTATCTTTCCTTTCTTTATTGCTTTCTCAGTCATTCTTTGCTGTCGTTTAGAATTTTCCCAATCTTCTATTTTCCCACTAACCTTGGCCACCTTATAGGCATTGGTTTTTAATTTGATACTCTCCTTTATTTCCTTGGTTATCCACGGCTGGTTATCTCTTCTCTTACCGCCCTTCTTTTTCACTGCAATATATTTTTGTTGAGCACGATGAAAGAGCTCCTTAAAAGTCCTCCACTGTTCCTCAATTGTGCCACCGTTTAGTCTGTGTTCCCAGTCTACTTTAGCCAACTCTGCCCTCATCCCACTGTAGTCCCCTTTGTTTAAGCATAGTACGCTCGTTTGAGACACTACTTCCTCACCCTCAATCTGTATTACAAATTCAACAATACTGTGATCACTCATTCTGAGAGGATCTTTTACTAGATCGTTTATTATTCCTGTCTCATTACACAGGACCAGATCTAAGATAGCTTGCTCCCTTGTAGGTTCTGTAGCATACTGTTCTAAGAAACAATCCCGCATGCATTCTATGACTTCCTCCTCAAGGCTACCCTGTGTGATTTGATTTGACCAATCGATATGTAGGTTAAAATCCCCCATGATTACTGCCGTTCCTTTTTCACATGCCTCCATTATTCCCTTGATTATTGTTCGCCCCACCGTGAAGTTATTATTTGGGGGCCGATAAACTACGCCCACCAGTGACTTTTTCCCCTTACTATCTCTAATCTCCACCCAGAATGATTCAACATTTTGTTCATTCGAGCCAATATCATCTCTCACAACTGCCCTGATATCATGTTTTATTAACAGAGCTACCCGACCTCCTTTCCCTTCTTGTCTATCTTTCCGAATTGTCAGATAAGAACATAAGAACATAAGAATTAGGAACAGGAGTAGGTCATCTAGCCCCTCAAGCTTGCTCCACCATTCAACAAGATCATGGCTGATCTGGCCGTGGACTCAGCTCCACTTACCCGCCCGCTCCCCGTAACCCTTAATTCCCTAATTGGTTAAAAATCTATCTATCTGTGACTTGAATACATTCAATGAGCTAGCCTCAACTGCTTCCTTGGGCAGAGAATTCCACAGATTCACAACCCTCTGGGAGAAGAAATTCCTTCTCAACTCGGTTTTAAATTGGCTCCCCCGTATTTTGAGGCTGTGCCCCCTAGTTCTAGTCTCCACAACCAGTGGAAACAACCTCTCTACCTCTATCTTGTCTATCCCTTTCATTATTTTAAATGTTTCTATAAGATCACCCCTCATCCTTCTGAACTCCAACGAGTAAAGACCCAGTCTACTCAATCTATCACCATAAAGTAACCCCCTCATCTCCGGAATCAGCCAAGTGAATCATCTCTGTACCCCCTCCAAAGCTAGTATATCTTTCCTTAAGTAAGGTGACCAAAACTGCACGCAGTACTCCAGGTGCGGCCTCACCAATACCCTACACAGTTGCAGAAGGACCTCCCTGCTTTTGTACTCCATCCCTCTCGCAATGAAGGCCAACATTCCATTCGCCTTCCTGATTACCTGCTGCACCTGCAAACTAACTTTTTGAGATTCATGCACAACCCCCAGGTCCCTCTGCACCACAGCATGGTATATTTTCTCCCCATTCAAATAGTATTCCCTTTTTTTGTTTTTTTTCCCAAGGTGGATGACCTCACACTTTCCGACATTGTATTCCATCTGCCAAACCTTAGCCCATTCGCTTAACCTATCTAAATCTCTTTGCAGCCTTTTTGTGCCCTCTATGCAACCCGCTTTCCCACTAATCTTTGTGTCATCTGCAAATTTTGTTACACTACACTCTGTCCCCTCTTCCAGGTCATCTATGTATATTGTAAAAGGTTGTGGTTCCCAGCACCGATCCCTGTGGCACACCACTAACCACCGATTTTCAACCTGAAATGGACCCATTTATCCTGACTCTCTGCTTTCTGTTAACCAGCCAATTCTCTATCCATGCTAATACATTTCCTCTGACTCCGTGTACCTTTATCTTCTGCAGTAACCTTTTGTGTGGCACCTTATCAAATGCCTTTTGAAAATCTAAATACACCACATCCACCGGTACACCTCTATCCACCATGCTCGTTATATCCTCAAAGAATTCCAGTAAATTAGTTAAACATGATTACCCCTTCATGAATCCATGCTGCGTCTGCTCGATTGCACTATTCCTGTCTAGATGTCCCGCTATTTCTTCCTTAATGATAGCTTCAAGCATTTTCCCCACTACAGATGTTAAAATAACCGGCCTATAGTTACCTGCCTTTTGTCTGCCCCCTTTTTTAAACAGCGGCGTTACATTAGCTGCTTTCCAATCCGCTGGTACCTCCCCAGAGTCCAAAGAAATTTGGTAGATTGTAATGAATGCATCTGCTATAACTTCCGCCATCTCTATTAATACCCTGGGATGCATTTCATCAGGACCAGGGGACTTGTCTACCTTGAGTCCCATTAGCCTGTCCAGCACTACCCCCCTAGTGATAGTGATTGTCTCAAGGTCCTCCCTTCCCACATTCCTGTGACCAGCAATTTTTGGCATGGTTTTTCTGTCTTCCATTGTGAAGACCGAAGCAAAATAATTGTTTAAGTTCTCAGCCATTTCCACATTTCCCATTATTAAATCCCCCTTCTCATCTTCTAAGGGACCAACATTTATTTTAGTCACTCTTTTCCGTTTTATATATCTGTGAAAGCTTTTACTATCCGTTTTTATGTTTTGCGCAAGTTTACCTTCGTAATCTATCTTTCCTTTCTTTATTGCTTTCTCAGTCATTCTTTGCTGTCGTTTAGAATTTTCCCAATCTTCTATTTTCCCACTAACCTTGGCCACCTTATACGCATTGGTTTTTAATTTGATACTCTCCTTTATTTCCTTGGTTATCCACGGATGGTTATCCCTTCTCTTACCGCCCTTCTTTTTCACTGGAATATATTTTTGTTGAGCACTATGAAAGAGCTCCTTAAAAGTCCTCCACTGTTCCTCAATTGTGCCACCGTTTAGTCTATGTTTCCAGTCTACTTTAGCCAACTCTGCCCTCATCCCACTGTAGTCCCCTTTGTTTAAGCATAGTACGCTCGTTTGAGACACTACTTCCTCACCCTCAATCCGTATTACAAATTCAACCATACTGTGATCACTCATTCCGAGAGGATCTTTTACTAGGAGATCTTTTATTATTCCTGTCTCATTACACAGGACCAGATATAAGATAGCTTGCTCCATTGTAGGTTCTGTAACATACTGTTCTAAGAAACAATTCCATATGCATTCTATGAATTCTTCCTCCAGGCTACCCCATTGATTTAACCAATCGATATGTAGGTTAAAAACCCCCATGATTACTGCCGTTCCTTTTTCACATGCATCCATTATTCCCTTGATTATTGCCTGCCCCACCGTGAAGTTATTATTTGGGGGCCTATATACTACTTCCACCAGTGACTTTTTCCCCTTACTATCTCTAATCTCCACCCAGAATGATTCATCATTTTGTTCATTCGAGCCAATATCATCCCTCACAACTGCCCTGATATCATCCTTTATTAACAGAGTTAGCACACCTCCTTTCCCTTCTTGTCTATCTTTCTGAATCGTCAGATACCCCTGTATGTTTAATTCCCAGTCTTGGCCACCGTGCAACCACCCTGCAACAACCTTCCGGATATAAAAGGGGTCAGAGGGTCTAGTAAGGAGGGGGAACTGAGGGAAATCTTTATTAGTCGGGAAATTGTGTTGGGGAAATTGATGGGATTGAAGGCCGATAAATCCCCAGGGCCTGATGGACTGCATCCCAGAGTACTTAAGGAGGTGGCCTTGGAAATAGCGGATGCTTTGACAGTCATTTTCCAACATTCCATTGACTCTGGATCAGTTCCTATGGAGTGGAGGGTAGCCAATGTAACCCCACTTTTTAAAAAAGGAGGGAGAGAGAAAACAGGGAATTATAGACTGGTCAGCCTGACCTCAGTAGTGGGTAAAATGATGGAATCAAATATTAAGGATGTCATAGCAGTGAATCTGGAAAATGGTGACATGATAGGTCCAAGTCAGCATGGATTTGTGAAAGGGAAATCATGCTTGACAAATCTTCTGGAATTTTTTGAGGATGTTTCCAGTAAAGTGGACAAAGGAGAACCAGTTGATGTGGTATATTTGGACTTTCAGAAGGCTTTCGACAAGGTCCCACACAAGAGATTAATGTGCAAAGTTAAAGCACATGGGATTGGGGGTAATGTGCTGACGTGGATTGAGAACTGGTTGTCAGACAGGAAGCAAAGAGTAGGAGTAAACGGGTACTTTTCAGAATGGCAGGCAGTGACTAGTGGGGTGCCGCAAGGTTCTGTGCTGGGGCCCCAGCTGTTTACATTGTACATTAATGATTTAGACGAGGGGATTAAATGCAGTATCTCCAAATTTGCGGATGACACTAAGTTGGGTGGCAGTGTGAGCTGCGAGGAGGATGCTATTAGGCTGCAGAGTGACTTGGATAGGTTAGGTGAGTGGGCAAATGCATGGCAGATGAAGTATAATGTGGATAAATGTGAGGTTATCCACTTTGGTGGTAAAAACAGAGAGACAGACTATTATCTGAATGGTGACAGATTAGGAAAAGGGAAGGTGCAACGAGACCTGGGTGTCATGGTACATCAGTCATTGAAGGTTAGCATGCAGGTACAGCAGGTGGTTAAGAAAGCAAATGGCATGTTGGCCTTCATTGCGAGGGGATTTGAATACAGGGGCAGGGAGGTGTTGCTACAGTTGTACAGGGCCTTGGTGAGGCCACACCTGGAGTATTGTATACAGTTTTGGTCTCCTAACTTGAGGAAGGACATTCTTGCTATTGAGGGAGTGCAGCGAAGATTCACCAGACTGATTCCCGGGATGGCGGGACTGACCTATCAAGAAAGACTGGATCAACTGGGCTTGTATTCACTGGAGTTCAGAAGAATGAGAGGGGACCTCATAGAAACGTTTAAAATTCTGACGGGTTTAGACAGGTTAGATGCAGGAAGAATGTTCCCAATGTTGGGGAAGTCCAGAACCAGGGGTCACAGTCTGAGGATAAGGGGTAAGCCTTTAGGACCGAGATGAGGAGAAACTTCTTCACCCAGAGAGTGGTGAACCTGTGGAATTCTCTACCACAGAAAGTAGTTGAGGCCAATTCACTAAATATATTCAAAAGGGAGTTAGATGAAGTCCTTACTACTCGGGGGATCAAGGGTTATGGCGAGAAAGCAGGAAGGGGGTACTGAAGTTTCATGTTCAGCCATGAACTCATTGAATGGCGGTGCAGGCTAGAAGGGCTGAATGGCCTACTCCTGCACCTATTTTCTATGTTTCTATGTTCCTGCAGTCTCAGCTTGCTGCCCTCATCACTGGATTCAACAAGTGTTGAAAAAGATTTGCAGGATGTCGCAGTAGTCCAGCAATTCGTGCTCCAACTGATGGCTTGGAATGCTGAGGCATGGCGGAGTGGCAGTAGTTCCGTGGAGAAAGACCCTGCTGTTCTCTCTCAGAATTAAAACATTTCTACACCCACCATGCTGAGGTGGTGCATTCTACAGCCGGGCCAGCTAGGTCCAGAGCTGCTCGAGGTCATCCTGCAATGTACAGGATCCATTTCTCCCCCAGCAACGACAAAAATTGGACAATTGAATATAAAAGCTCAGAACTACATTACAGCCTGCAAAAAGAGCTGTGCAGGAAAGGGTTAATTCTTACCTTATATCCAAACTATCAGACACATGAAGGACAGGATATCTGCCATTGACATAAATCACCAGACAATGGCAGCCGAAGAGAGACATTCCCACCTTCAATGGTTTCCTGCCTGAAAAGATACAGCAACATTTATATATTCATTTACCTTAAGGGGTTACATTGTTTAAAGAACGTACCCTAGACTGTGGCTCCAGAAAGCTGGTATCAGTGTCGGCCTAGACCACGGACTGGACCCTGAGCCACGCGGATATGAATACTAATGGAAAACCAACCTTGTAAAGGACCTCATAACAATCATGAGCAATGATTCCAGATGGGGAACAATTAGCTATCAAGAGTTCACATTTAATGCAGCCGCAGTGTTCAAGCTGTTCCAAGCTTGCAAGTTGGTTTTTGCTATAAAGAAGATCCACTTTCGAAGGCATGCAGCAACAGAGCACAGCAGTGTAGAAGCAGTACAGGAACAACAACAGAAGCCAGCCAGTCTTCGGGACACAAGCTGCAACCAACCAAGGAAAGGGCCTACAGTCAGCCGAGGATTTGGTGATTGTATTTTATGTTCCAGCCAAATCATGGAAGGGCTTTGTGTTTGGGTCTGGGTAACTTTATATGTAACAGCCAAATCGTGAACGGGTTTAACTTTGTCAAGTTGTGCCAATGTAAATTAACTTTTCTCAGGGGTTTGTATTTTGGTTGGTTAGTCCCACATAGATCATAGTGATTTACACTAGGGAGGTAGTTGTGTGTATGCTCAATAAAAACATATGATTCTTGGTTGAGCTAAAACCCTGTGCCGTGTGTAATTCTGTTCTTATAAAACCTGATGTCAAGAGCTGTGTAACAGGGGATTTAATAACCGTTAAAGATTGGTGACCATGAAGGGATGTTCAATGTATAGAACAATAATTATGGACAGGGATAAGGGCAAGAAACTTGCAATGGAGGATAGGATATCGTCGTATGTATTTGAAAAAGTAAACATGTCTGAACACTGGGTGCTAGAAATGTTACACTCTGACAGTCCATATGAGAAAGCGGTAGAGTGGACAGAGATTAGCATACACACAAAATCAAAGGAAAAGGCGGTTTGGTTAATATGTATGAAGAAACAAATTCAGATAGTCATGGAGCAAGTTGAGCATTTAGAAAAGGAGAAACAGGAATCAGAAGCTCGGGCAGGAGAGAGAGAAGCCGTAGTAAAACAGTTGGTCGCAGATTTGAGCATTGAAAGGCATGAGAGGAAAGTGCAGGAAGAAATGGCTAGAAACATGACAGAGTACCTGCAATGTCAGGCCACTGAAAGTAGAAGGCAGTGTCAGGCTCAGCGTGAGGAAGGAAATAGGAACTCAAAGAGAGCTGACAAAGCTGAGGATCAGTTAAAAGATATAAAGGTGGCATACAGGGTAGCCAAAAACATGGTACATGAAGAGGCCGATTACGGGCCCTGTAATAGAAACATAGAAACATAGAAAATAGGTGCAGGAGTAGGCCATTCAGCCCTTCGAGCCTGCACCACCATTCAATGTGATCATGGCTGATCATGCAACTTCAGTACCCCATTCCTGTTTTCTCTCCATACCCCTTGATCCCTTTTGCCATAAGGACAGCATCTACTCCCTTTTGAATATATCTAATGAACTTTCTGTGACAGAGAATTCCACAGGTTCACAATTCTCTGAGTGAAGAAGTTTTTCCTCATCTCGGTCCTAAATGGTTAACCCCTTATCCTTAGACTGTGAACCCTGGTTCTGGACTTCCCCAACATCGGGAACATTCTTCCTGCATCGAACCTGTCCAATCCCGTCAGAATTTAATATGTTTCTATGAGAGCCCCTCTCATTCTTCCAAATTCCAGTGAATATAAGCCTAGTAGATCCAATCTTTCTTCATATGTCAGTCCTGCCATCCTGGGAATCAGTCTGGTGAACCTTCGCTGCACTCCCTCAATAACAAGAATGTCCATCCTCAGATTAGGAGACCAAAACTGTACACAATATTCAAGTTGTGGCCTCATCAAGGCCCTGTACAACTGCAGCAAGACCTCCCTGCTCCGATACTCAAATCCTCTCGCTGTGAAAACCAACATGCCATTTGCCTTCTTCACCGCCTGCTGTTGCATGCCAACTTTCAGTGACTGATGTACCATGACACCCAGGTCTCGTTGTACCTTCCCTTTTCCTAATCTGTCACCATTCAGATAATATTTTGCCTTCCTGTTATTGCCACCAAAGTGGATAATCTCACACTTATCCACATTATACTGCATCTGCCATGCACTTGCCCACTCACCTAACCTGTACAAGTCACCCTGCAGCCTCTTAGCATCCTCCTCACAGCTCACACTGCCACCCAGCTTAGTGTCATCTGCAAACTTGGAGATATTACATTCAATTCCTTCATCTAAATCATTAATGTATATTGTAAATAGCTGGTGTCCCAGCACTTGCCATTAGTCACTGCCTGCCATTCTGAAAAGGACCCATTTATTCCTACTCTTTGTTTCCTGTCTGCCAACCAGTTCTCTATCCATGTCAATACTTTACCCCCAATACAATGTGCTTTACTGTTGCACACTAATCTTTTTTGTGGGACCTTGTCAAAAGCCTTTTGAAATTCCAAATACACCATATCCACTGGTTCTCCCTTGTCCACTCTACTAGTTACATCCTCAAAAAATTCTAGAAGATTTGTCAAGCATAATTTCCAATTCATAAATCCATGCTGACTTGGATCGATCCTGTCACTGCTTTCCAAATACGCTACTATTACATCTTTAAGAATTGATTCCAACATTTTCCCCACGACCGATGTCAGGCTATCCGGCCTATAAATCCCTGTTTTCTCTCTCCCTCCTTTTTTACATTAGCTACCCTCCAATCCATAGGAACTGATCCAGAGTCTATAGAATGTTGGAAAATGACGACCAATGCATCCACTATTTCTAGGGCCACTTCCTTAAGTACTCTGGGATACAGACAATAGGGCCCTGGGGATTTATCGGCCTTCAATTCCATCAATTTCCCGAACACAATTTCCTGACTAATAAGGATTTCCTTCAGTTCCTCCTTCCCGCGAGAGCCTTGGTCCCCTAGTATTTCTGGAAGGTTATTTGTGTCTTCTTAATGAAGACAGAACCAAAGTATTTGTTCAATTGGTCTGCTATTTCTTTGTTCCCTATTATAAATTCACCTGGTTCTGACTGCAAGAGACTTACATTTGTCTTCACTAATCTTTTTCTCTTCACAAATATATCGAAGCTTTTGCAGTCAGTTTTTATGTTCCCTGCAAGCTTATTCCCATGCTCTATTTTCGCCCTCCTAATTAAACCCGTTGTCCTCCTCTGCTGAATTCTTAATGTCTCCCAGTCCTTAGGTTTGCTGCTTTTTCTGGCCAATTTATATGCCTCTTCCTTGGTTTTAACACTATCCCTAATTTCCCTTGTTAGCCATGGTTGAGCCACCTTCCCCTTTTATTTTTATGCCAGACAGGGATGTACAATTGTTGAGGTTCATCCATGTGATCTTTAACTGTCTGCCATTGCCTATCCACCGTCAACCCTTTAAGTATTATTCGCCAGTTTATCCTAGCCAATTCACGTCTCATACCATCAAAGTTACTTTTCTTTAAGTTCAGGACCCTAGTCTCTGAATTAACTGTGTCACTCTCCATCTTAATAAAGAATGTTACCATATTATGGTCATTCTTCCCCAAGGGGTCTCGCACAACAAGATTGCTAATTAATCCTCTCTCATTATACAACACCCAGTCTAGGATGGCCAGCTCTCTAGTTGGTTCCTCAACATATTGGTCTAGAAAACCATCCCTTATACACTGCAGGAAATCCTACTCCACTGTATTGCTACCAGTTTGGTTAGCCCAATCTATATGTGGATTAAAGTCACCCATGATAACTGCTGTACCTTTATTGCACGCATCCCTAATTTCCTGTTTGATGCCATCCCCAACCTCACTACTACTGTTTGGTGGTCTGTCCACAACTCTCACTAGCATTTTCTGCCCTTTGGTGTTCCGCAGGTCCACCCAGACAGATTCCACATCAACTGTAAGGTTCTGCAAAACCAACCACGGAGACATGTGGCAGGGAGAATGGGAAGGTGCCATGTTTAAAATGACCAACTGCAGCCAACAGCCTGTAAACCGTGGAGGATGATGGGACTCTGGCCAGCTGTACAGTAACAGACAGTGTTGCAGGGGCACGGAACCGGATGGGGGATGAGCCAGCTACCATTAGGGGGAAGAGTGTACATTTGGTTCTTCCAGGAAAATGGATACAAGGCAACTTTATATTTTAAAAGAATATTTCTCCAGCTTTTCGTGTAAAACCCTCACAGAAGAGGCAACATGTCCAGGCAAAATCTCCCCAGTAGTACACAAGGCAACACAAAGGGTATCAGTTTGAATAATTAAACAAAGGCCCACAGGTCTGATGCAATCATTTTGGCCAGCCCAGACAGAGTGGCACCTCGTCGAGATAGCAAACAATCATCTTCATTCACCCCATCAGCGAGCGACAGGATACAGGAGATGTGGCTAATCTCCCATTCCAGATAGATCGATACACATCGAACTGCCATTCACACCCCATTTGTATTCAAGGAAGACCCAAGACAATGACATGCAGTTTTGGCGCGAAGATGAACGGACTATAAGAAAAGTTGCAAAAACACACAAGGAAAGTTTTTTGTTTTTTTGGAGGCTGGAGGTTTTTGGGGGTTGGAGGTTGGAGGTTGGAGTCAGCTTCTGCATTGATTTGTAGAGTTGAGTTAAGAAAGTGGGAGTCAGTTTTTGTTATGGTTGAGTTGAGTTAAAGGGGAGTTGAGTCAGCTCTTCACAGGGCCCTCGCTCTGGGGAAGGTGTGCTTAACTCCAGCAGCTTTTTGCTTCGGAGCCAACCGAGAGGCAAATAGAAGAAACTGACACAACATCGACGAAGAAAACCGAACTGACCAACAACGTAAAACCCACCCCAGAGGGACCCTGAGCTGGAATAAGTGCCCCCAGAACCCCGGAGTTGATGATATTGTGAGTATAGCCCAAAGCCCCTCACAGACTCAGTTTAGGATAGGAATTGGTAAGAAGGGTGGAAGTGGGAGGTGTGGTTGTGTGTGAGTGGAATGTTTCAACCTCTTATCTTCCCCTTCCCTGTTGCGAGAATGTTTCCTGTTGTTGAGTGAGATTGTGCCATTACTCCAATTTACGACCTTTTCCTATGCCCTCTATCTTTGTGTTTACTATTCTAAATAACAACATTAGCCATTTTGCACTCTTATCCACTGTGTCTGGTGCGTCGTTACTCACTCATCCACATAAATCGCATGTGCAGAACCTCAGGGGAGTGTGGATTCGAACCCACACCCCAAGCTCCCCTTACAATGGCGACCACGAAGGGACGTGCGTTGAGTGAGGGTGAAGAGACGGTCAGTCTTGGTGGAGAGGAGTATAAAATGGAGGGTAGGATTGCTAGGTATGTAACAGCAAGGATAAACTGCTCAAGGAAGTGGGTGCAGGCGCTGCTGAGGACTGAACGGCCCGAGGATGCAGCAGCCAGGTGGACCCAGAGTAAAGATCATAAAAGATCAGCGGAAAAGGCAGTGTGGCTGATTTGCTTTTGGAAGCAAATACAGGTCTTGGACAGGCAGGTAGACGTCGTGCAGACAGAGTTAGCTGAGCAGAGAGAGGAGCTAGTAAAGACCAGGATAGAAAGGGAAAAGCTGGATCAGGATTTAAAGTGGGAGAGGCAGGAACAAGGGAGAGATGGAGAAAGCTATAGCAACCACAGGGAGTTCCTTCAGTCCCAGATAACTGAGGCAAAAGGTTACGTCAGGGGACTGCAGGAGGAACTTGCCCAGGCTCAGAAACAGGGAAGGTTGGGAGAGGATAAGAGTCTCCAGCTAGAGGCTGCGCTTCAGGCGTGCCACAGCAGGGCAGAGGCGGATCATCGTTCCTTTCAGGAACAAATTGATCGGCTCACCCTGGCTCTGACTGAAGCCAAAGCAGCCCTTGTTCTAGCCGGATCAAAAGCTCTGGAAGTGCCCGAGACTCAAATCCCCACCCGGCCCGACACCAATGCTCTGGCCCTAGCTGAGGCAAAAGCCCTTGGCTGGGCTGAAAGCAAGGCACCCAGTAAAGGTGTGGTGTGCCTTATCAGCCCAGCCGAGGTGCGGAAGGGGGAGCAGAGTAAAACAGGCTGTGGGGAGGAGGATAGGGAGGAAGAATCCTGCAGGCCCTCTCCCACAGCCCCATTGGGGATCCTGGAAGAGAGGCAGGGTGAAATGCTGGAATCTAAACCTCCGGGACCAGCCCCAATGTGCCCCATCAGGCAGAGTAGATTCGGACCACCCGCAGTGGGTCAAGCTGAGGGTCCCCTACAGAACCAATACGTGCTTCCCCACAGTGCGATCCAGCTGCAGCAGATGGTGGCCCATGTGAATAAACTTACCCGAAAAGGAGACCCCTCTGTCCACTTTATGGAAGCAGAACAGGTAGGAGACATAAATGACTGCGATGAGACCGAACGGAACAAACCATGGCCGCTCTCCAGGAGGATATCCTGGAGGCCATGGGGTTGATCGACGGCTGTCCGTTCAACCGGGTACAGGCCACTGTCCAGAGATCCGGGGAGACCCCCCAGATGTTCGCTGATCGACTGTGGCCAGTGTATGAGGAAGCCAGTGGGGGAATTTGGACCGAACCCAGTTGGATGCAAACCGACGTGGTCGCTGGATGCGTGCACTGCCAGCAAACAGCCTACCTGAGTTGCGCGCCCAGGCCAACCTGTGGTTCGATTTCAGAGACCGCCAAGCCACAGAGGAGACGGTGCTGAGGCAGCTGACCCTCTTTTTTCACAATGGCAGAATTGGGGGGGGAGAAACCCACCAAGGGGAAGGTGTGTGAGATCCACCCCGGCTTTGATAAGAGAGAGTGGAGGCAAGAAGGGAATTGGCAGGCAGGCAGAGAGGTGGTTTGCTACGGGTGCGGGAAGACAGGGCACATGAGGAGGGAATGCCGGGCTCCGAGGCAGGATAAGAGAGGTCCACAGGCCCCAACCTCAGCCCCAGTCCCTGCGGCCGCAAGCCCTCCCAAGCCAGCTGTGCCCAGCCCTGCCTCCCCACTCGAGGGTCTCCTCGCGGCTCTGCAGGCACTCTTTACCCAGACTGGGAAGGTCGCAGCCGTGACCGGGGGAGAAGTCCCTCAGGCCCAGACCGACACCCCCCAATGACCCCGAGGAACCAGTGTACCTCTGCCCGGTCACCTATGATGCGTGGAGCAGACCATGTGTCATGATGGGGGTTGAGGGGATCTGGAGGGAGTATCTGTTGGACACAGGAGCCTCGTGCACCCTGGTTCATGTAGATGACCCGACCACCTCACCCCTATCCAGTGGGATCCGTACTGCCTAACCAGCTTCACTGGAGAAGAACGCGAGGGCTTCTTCTCCAAACCACTGCAGATACACATAGGCACCCTCCACACCATGTGGAAGTGTGTCCTTCTGCCGTGGGAGGGAGTGGGTAAAGGCATCCTAGGGGCAGATTTCCTCAGCGGCCAGAAAATTCTGGTCGACCTAAGGAACCACTGTCTGTGGGGCACAGCTGACACCAGGGAGGGGGAAGGTACAGCAGTCATCCAGGGGAAGCAGGGGAAGGGTTTCCTCTGCATTGTAAAGCTGAAGGAAGGATATGACCTCGTCGCTCTGGTAGACGGCACCCCGATGATCTATCAGGCTTTTGTGTGGGCCAACCTGGCGGCATTTGCCAGGCAAAAGCACGACTGTGGACAGGTAAATGGGGTCGAGGTCAGAGTAGATGGGGACCCCATGTCTAACATAGAAAATAGGTGCAGGAGTAGGCCATTCGGCCCTTCGAGCCTGCACCACCAATCAATAAGATCATGGCTGATCATTCACCTCAGTACCCCTTTTCTGCTTTCTCTCCATACCCCTTGATCCCTTTAGCCGTAAGGGCTATATCTAACTCCTTCTTGAATATATCCAATGAACTGGCATCAACTCTCTGCGGTAGGGAATTCCACAGGTTAACAACTCAGTGAAGAAGTTTCTCCTCATCTCAGTCCTAAATGGCTTACCCCTTATCCTAAGACTGCGTCCCCTGATTCTGGACTTCCCCATCATCGGGAACATTCTTCCTGCATCTAACCTGTCCAGTCCCGTTAGAATTTTATACGTTTCTTTGAGATCCCCTCATCCTTCTAAACTCCAGTAAATAAAGGCCCAGTCGATCCAGTCTCTCCTCATGTCAGTCCAGCCATCCCACAAATCAGTCTGGTGAACCTTCACTGCACACCCTCAATAGCAAGAACATCCTTCCTCAGATTAGGAGACCAAAACTGAACACAATATTCCAGGTGAGGCCTCACCAAGGCCCTGTACAACTGCAGTAAGACCTATCTGCTCCTATACTCAAATTCCCTAGCTATGAATGCCAACATACCATTTGCCTTCTTCACCGCCTGCTGTACCTGCATGCCAACTTTCAATGACTGATGTACCATGACACCCAGGTCTCGTTGCACCTCCCCTTTTCCTAATCTGCCGCCATTCAGATAATATTCTGCCTTCATGGTTTTGCCCCCAAAATGGATAACCTCACATTTATCCACATTATACTGCATCTGCCATGCGTTTGCCCACTCACCTAACCTGTCCAAGTCACCCTGCAGCCTCTTAGCGTCCTCCTCACAGCTCACACCGCCACCCAGTTTAGTGTCATCTGCAAACTTGGAGATATTACACTTTTTGCTTTCTATAGGTTTTTTTATTTTCTCTTTTAGTAGGGATTTCATTATCTTTCCTACCACCATTATTTAGCTGACTGGTCTATAGTTCCCCAGACATGTTCCATCTTCCTTCCTAAATAGCTGTACAACGTTAGCTATCCGCCAGTACTCTGGCCCTACATCTTTTTCGAACTAATTATATTTGAATGAAATACATGCAATAGTGCACCTGCTATCTCTTCCCTAGATTATTTTAAAATATGCAGGTGCAATCCATCTGGACTAGGGGTTTTATCCTCTTGATTTGATTAGTTTATTTAATATTTCTCCTCTTTAAGTTAGATGTGCCTATATCATTTCTAATCTCATCTGATGTCCTATCCACCTGACCCATCTCCCCGATAAATGTGTTAGCAAAATAATTATTTAATATTTCTGCCATTTCACTGTCTCTGCCTGTAATTTTATCCTGTCCACTCTTTCGTGGCCCTATTTCCATCCTGATTTTATTTTTTGTATTTATGTGCATGTAGAGTATTTATTATTTTGTTTTAGAATCATAAGATGGTTACAGCCCTGAAGGAGGCCATTCAGCCCATCAAACCTGTACCAGCTCTCTACAACACTTCAAGCTTGTTCCACTCCCCTGCCCTTTCCCCGTAGCCCTGCAAATTATTTTCCTTAAGGTACTTATCCAATTCCTTTTTGAAAGCCACAATTGAATCTGCCTCCACCACCCTTTCAGAAAGTGAATCCCGGATCCTAAACACTCGCTGCATAAAAAAAGTTTTTCCTTATCTCGGCTTTAGTTTTTCTACCAATCACCTTGAGCCCCAGAAGCAGTATAATTTTCCCAGGGAGGCTGAGGCAGAACTCGAGGTCGCATTGGGATCTCTAGTCAGACAGGGAGTGTTGAGACCAATAGCCACACATGTGAACTCTCCACTTTGGCCGGTTAGGAAAACGGACAATTGTTGGAGGGCCACGGTGGACTACCGAGTCCTCAATAAAAGTATCCCTGCCTGCGCGCCCACAGTGGCAGCCGTAACCGACCTAGTCACAGCCATCCCCACGTCCGCAGCCGTCTTTACGGTGCTGGACATCTCGAATGGGTTCAGGTCCATCCCGCTGCGGCAGGAGGACCAGTACAAATTCGCCTTTACATTCAAAGGACAGCAGTATACCTGGAACTGTCTTCCCCAGGACTTCCACAACAGTCTGAGCATTTTTCATCAGTGTATGGCCAACTGCCTGAAAGAGTTCAGCAGACCCAGACAGCTAGACCAGTTTGTGGACGACCTGCTGCTATTCTCCGATTCGGAGGAAGAGCACGGTCCCCTGCTGGCAGAGATGTTGGGACTGCTGCACGAGGAGGGTTTTAAAGTAAACCCTAAGGAAGCACAGATCGGCCAGACAGAGGTAAAATTCCTGGGGCTGACTGTGCGGGCAGGTGAGCGAGCCATTGATGAGGCTAAGAGAAGGGCAGTTCAGGAGTTACTGGCTCTGACTACAGTTACAGGGGTGAGGTCGTTCCTGGGTCTGACCGGTTACTGCAGGGACTTCATTGAGGATTACGCAGCCATTGCAGCCCCTCTACTCCGGCTCCTGCGCAAAGGCGTGGAGTGGGAGTGGGATGAGGACTGTGATGCAGCGATTACCCGCCTCGAGGGAGACCTGCAGAAAGCTCTGGCCCTGGGAGCGGTAGATGAAGGAGAGGAATATTTCCTGGAGGTAGCAGCCAGCAGGGATAGCTTAGTGCTGTGCTGATGCAACAGCGGCACGGCCAGCTGAGGCCGGTGGTCTACTCCTCCAGGGTCCTCACTGAGGTTGAGAGAGGTTACTCAAACTGTGAAAGGCATCTGCTGGCCATCCACTGGGCTGTGAAGCGGTCGCAGGTGTTTACAGGAGTGTCCCTAATCACCCTCCTCACTCATCACACCCCCACTCAGATGCTGCTGGATGGGAGAATTAAGGATGGGACAGTGAGCAGCGCACGCATTGCTCGCTGGACCCTCCTGCTCTTACAGATGGATTTGGGAGTAAAAGGGATGTGTGAGCCCCGACTGGCAGCCAACATGCTGTACCCCGGGAAAGCCCACCGTTGCTCCGTTGAGGGGGTCTGGGACATGGACATAGGGCTACGAGCCGGGATCCACCCCCATGGCTGGGAGATCTATGTTGATGGGTCCAGCACAGTGGTGGCGGGGGAAAGGCTCACAGGGTGCGGGATTTATGATCCCCAGGCAGGCATTGCCAGGGCCATAAAGCTCCCAAGCACCATGAGCGCCCAGCATGCTGAACTGTCGGCAGTCATGTATGTAGTCACCCACCCCGACGAATTCCCATGGCCCTATACAATCTGTTCAGATAGTATGTTCACCTGCAATGCCTGCACGGTGTACCTAGCCATCTGGTCCCGTCGCGGGTATACATCTGCAGACAGTAAGCCCCTGGCCATAAAACCCTTACTGCAGCACATCATGCAGGCATGTGGGGACCGGGGCAGACATTTGCATTCACAAAGTAAAGGCCCATTACAAACATGAGCCCAGGGCTGCAGTGAACCAAAAGGCAGATCAACTAGCCAAAGAGGGAGCCCGAACGGGAACCAAGTAGAACCCGCTCGAGGCAGGCCCCATAGCAGCTATCCGGGGCAGACAGGGGACACAAGGGAGTGCAGGGGTGGCTTTGGCCCCGGACCTCCAGCAGATACAGGCGCGAGATCCCGTCCTCAAGTCCGTCATGGACAAGCTGACTGCGGGAGAAAAGGTCGAAGGACCGTACAGAGACACAGGCATCCATGTTAGGGAGAAGATGTTGTTTAAAGGAGAGCAGTGGATAGTGCTCCAGCAGCACCAGAGGGAGTTGCTTCAGCTGGCCCACGCAGGCCCTGGAGCTGGACACCCCAGACCGGAGGTCACCTGGCAATGGGTGGAACAGATCGGGTGGTGGCCCCAGCTCCGGGAAGACACTCGTGAATTTTGCGTGAGCTGTCTTGTCTGTGCAACCAATAGTCCAGATCCCCAGAAAAGAAAGGTGTCCCTAGGACATGCAAGGAGGGTAGAGGGACCATGGCAATTGATACAAATCGATTACATAGGGCCCCTACCTGTGGCTAAGGGAGGGTACCGGTACTGCCTGGTTTTGGTGGACACTTTAACAAAGTGGGTTGAAGCCTTCCCTTGCCGAACAGCCAGAGCAGCGGGGACCGCCAGGATATTGGTTAGGGAGGTGTTCTCCAAGTGAGGACTTCCACAGTACGTGGAGTCCGACCGGGGGAGCCAGTTCACGGGACAGGTCATGCAGGGAACCCTTAAAGTGCTGGGGATTGAGGGGAAGTGGCACATCGCCTACAACCCCCAGTCCTCGGGGCTAGTGAAGCATATGAATAGGACCTTGAAATAAAAACTCAGGAAGGAGACTGGGGATTCCCCGCAGAGGTGGGTGGAGAGGTTGCCCCTGGTTTTGATGGGGATCCGGGCCAGCCAGTCGAAAAGCACGGAGGATTCCCCATACAAGCTCATGACTGGAAGAGCCATGCGAACCCCCACCCATGTACTTGCCCCGGTCTTGTCGGAAGCTCAGGTAATCGAGGGGAATAGGGACCGCTTTACCAAGAGTCTGTTGGAGCACATGGGGAAGCAGCATCAGACTGACCGATTGCTGCTGGAACCGAGGAAACACCACGAGTGGCAGGTGGGGAACCAGGTCATGGTCTGCAACTTTGCCACGGTGGGATTCTTTGAGCCACTATACATGGGGCATTGTCGACAAGGTATGGTATACGCGGTCAAGATGCCCCGCCGGGTTAAATGGTTTCACATTAATCAATGTAAACTGTTTAACCCCAACAAGGCAAAACCTCGTGGGAAAGGGCAGCCCAGAGGGATAATCCCAGCGGGAAGCCCAGGCCCCCAGCCCACTACTGCAGTCCCAGCAATCTCACCACAAGGAGCAGTGAGTTGCTTCACAGGTACAAACTACCCACAGATTTGGGATGCACAGGAAGGGGGATTACTTCCACAGTAACATTGCGGTTTGCGGTCAGACCGATAGGCACACACAGTTTAAACCCGTGCAGGGGTACTGTGAGGTGTAGACAGAGTGTAAAATGGGGGAGGGATGAGCCAGAAGGCTCAGGGTTTTTGAACCAAATGAGGTTTTGTCTTTGAGAAGAGGAACCAGAGATGAGGAAAATCCTGCTCCTGTGCACCTACATCAGAATGGGCATCGGCTACCGGGGAGAGACTGAAGAAGCCATTATTTTTGGATGCTCAGGGAGGGCAGGCACCGACTGTCACCACAGGGAAAGGTGGCCAGGGTGGTTAGGGTCCAATTCCACTAGATACTCCAGCCACCCCGGGGTCACGTATGGGGAAGCATCAGTCTCTTGCCCCAGCATTGAGGTGACCGCATCCCGAATTAGGGTAGTTGTTGGGAAGAGGGTTCGCCTGACCTGTAAGGGGCACATCCCGGTGGGAAGGTGGTGGTGGCTCAGGAAGTTGAGCAAGGACATGGGAAACCCGACAGCAGATTGGGAGAGACTGGACAACAGCACCTACCGGACCATCACGGGCACCCAGGGGGGAGTGAGTATGTGTTGCGATAAATGGTGGGAGGCGGAGTTAGGAGTATGTGTGTGCATGTGGGGATCAGAGAAGATATGCCCGGCAGGCATCTCCATAGCGTTCTCCCGACGGTGGCGGGATGAAGGGGAGAGGATGGGATGGGACCGGAGCATGGTCGCATGCATAGTAAGCCATCCCAGCTCCATCCACGCCACCGAGTTAAGCACACACCCCAGAAAGCCCCTGCCCACAGCCCCGACCGAACCAACTGACACGGACAGATGCCCCACCACCACCTAGGGACCAGAGAATGGTTTGGTTTTGGTTCCCACGGACAAGCTGCCATACCAGGGGGTCCACTATGCCATGGCCTCCGTCATCCTAAACCTTACCGAGGTGCACCCACCTGAGTGGTGCCCAAAAGAGACAGAATGCCTCTACCAGGCTCTCCTTCAAAAAATGTTCCGGACATTCTACGAGCTCGATTTTGACTATTTGAATAAGACTTTGCTGCACCATCTACAACCCAAAGACAATGTCAAACCGAAAAGACACAGAAGAGGGATCTGGAATGATGTTTTTACCGGTTTCAACACCGGGGCATCAATGATTAATAGCATGGACAATTATGTAGCATGTTTCGGATACCACATTCCATTTTTACCAGAGCACTTGACAGATCTGTTCAAAGCAGCACAAAAATCCCAGACACATTATTTCACCCTACAACAAAAAAAGAGTAAAATTGGGAGCCCAGATAGCTAACTTAAATTCAAGGCCCTGGTGGGATTGGGGGTTGGACGTAGAGGTCCCGGCCTGGGACCGCATCCTCTCTCACGCCCTGGTAGTGGCACAGCTGATCATCATAGCCGATTTGCTGGTGATCTGCTGCCAGCTTAGGAGAAAGGGCCGTCATTTAAAAATTGAGAAAGCTATGTGGGAGGCCAAGTCAAAGGCCAAACGAAAAGGGAGGGCTAGCAAAGTCTTTGCAGTAGTACGGGACCGATTGTACAAGCCAAATGTATTGCACTGTAAAGAAAAGTCTGTACCTTGTAACAGGTCCATACCTCCCTATCTGTAATACTATGATGTGTGATACTATGTACTATTCTGATTTTGGTGAAGGGTATTGGTTGAGAAGCATTTTTACATTTTCAGTATTGTATTGATTCCAAATATATGAATACCATTGGTGTGGTTTAATGTTTTATCGTGGGTTTAGGTTAGATTTGGGGAAGATTGTCTCTGTGAGAGGGAAAAGGTTTTGCTTCACATTTTGAAAACACCCCGAGACAGTGTTTTAATGGGGGACTGTAAGGTTGTCAAAACCAGCCACGGAGACATGTGGCAGAGAGAATGGGAAGATGCCATGTTTAAAATGACCAACTGCAGCCAACAGCCTGTAAACCGCGGAGGATGATGGGACTCTGGCCACCCTGTACAGTAATAAACAGTGCTGCAGGGGCACGGAACCGGACGGGGGATGAGCCAGCTCCCGTGAAGGGGAAGAGTGTACATTCGGTTCTTACAGGAGAATGGATACAAGGCAACTTTATATTTTAAAAGGATATTTCTCCAGCTTTTCGTGTAAAACCCTTACAGAAGAGGCAACATGTCCAGGCAAAATCTCCCCAGTAATACACAAGGCAACACAAAGAGTATCAGTTTGAATAATTAAACAAAGGCCCACAGGTCTGATGCAATCATTTTGGCCAGCCCAGACAGAGTGGCACCTCGTCGAGATAGCGAACAATCATCTTCATTCACCCCATCAGCGAGCGACAGGATACAGGAGATGTGGCTAATCTCCCATTCCAGACAGATCGATATACATCGAAGTGCCATTCACACCCCATTTGTATTCAAGGAAGACTCCAAGACAATGGCATGCAGTTTTGGCGCGAAGATAAACGGACTATAAGAAAAGCTGCAAAAACACACGAGGAAAGTTTTTTTGTTTTTTTGGAGGCTGGAGGTTTTTGGGAGTAGGAGGTTGGAGGTTGGAGTCAGCTTTTGCATTGAGTTGTAGAGTTGAGTTAAGAAGGTGGGAGTCAGTTTTTGTTATGGTTGAGTTGAGTTAAAGGGGAGTTGAGTCAGCTCTTCACAGGGCCCTCGCTCTGGGGAAGGTGTGCTTAACTCCAGCAGCTTTTTGCTTCGGAGCCAACCGAGAGGCAAATAGAAGAAACCGACGCAACATCGACGAAGAAAACCGAACTGACCAACAACGTAAAACCCACCCCAGAGGGACCCCGAGCTGAAATAAGTGCCCCCAGAACCCCGGAGTTGATAGGATTGTGAGTTTGCCCAAACCCCCTCACAGACTCAATTTAGGTTAGGAATTGGTAAGAAGGGTGGAAGTGGGAGGTGTGGTTGTGTGTGGGTGGAATGTTTCAACCTCTTATCTTCCCCTTCCCTTTTGCAAGAATTTTTCATGTTGTTGAGTGAGATTGTGCCATTACTCCTATTTACGACCTCTTCGTATGCCCTCTATCTTTGTGTTTACTATTCTAAATAAACAACATTAGCCATTTTGCACTCTTACCCACTGTGTCTGGTGCCTCGTTACTCACCCATCCTCATAAATCGCATGTACAGAAGCTCAGGGGCGTGTGGATTCGAACCCACACCCCAAGCTCCCTTACACATCCAAGCTAATGTTGTTCCTTACCACTGCGTTAATCTCCTCTTTAACCAACAATGAAAAAATCCGTAAGTTAACCCTAGCATTATCCAGGACCAGGGGTATGGCTGGCCTCATGGTACCAGGGGAACTTGGGGTAAACTGGGATGAGGAGAAGGAAAAGGAGCCTGATGATGGGACCCAGTATAGTGAGGGTCGGCCGGCTCCTGAAGCACCGGGACCACTAGGACCAATGTGCCGCCGACAGCAAAAGTCCATTCCACCCCCACAAGGCAGTGGTCAGGGGCCATTTCCGAGTGATTATGTGCTCCCATATACATCCCTTCAGTTGCAGTAAATGCTGGCAGAAACTGTAGCATGGAGGAGATGCCTCTGTTCATTTTGTCAATGTGGAGCAGGTAGGGTGGATCAATAATTTTGACCTGAGAAAGATGATACTGTTCTCCCTAGATGGGAAGCTGTACCAAGGTTTGTCAGCATCCACTAAATTAGGAGGGGGTACTTTGGATGGTGTAAAGGACGAAATTTTAATGGCGCTGGGATGTAGCCAAGGCAGCCCATTCTTGCAGGTCGAGCAGACCTGACAGCTGGCTGGCAAAGCTCCAGATGCATTTACAGACAGGTTATGGCCCGTGTATCTGAAGGCGATGAAGGGAAATCTAGCCCGAACACAGTTGTTAGGGGCTCCCAGGAATCATTGGTTGAGGGCTCTAGTGGCTAATAGTTAGTCATGGATTTGGGCTAGGGCAGAATCCTGGTTTGACCCCGAGGATGTTAATAATACAGTGCCAGGCATGTTAAGGAAACTGACTCTGTCTTTTAAATCCGACCGGAGGGAGGAGAATAGACAAAAAGGAAAAGTGCACAAGATGAAGGGAAGCGTGGATGGTAGAAAAGAATGGAAGCAGGAGGGGGATAATGTGAACAGATCCCAGGCTTGCTTTAGTTGTGGGAGAACGGGACACTGGAGCAAGGAGTGCAAGTTCCCAAGAAAGGAAAAACCAGGACACAGGGTTCCATCTCGGTCAAACCCATGGGTAGTAGCAGAGAGAGAGAGAGGATAGAAGACCCATTGACCCATTGGAACATCTAGTGGCCACATTACGTCAGGTTATGGGCAAGGATCAGTGAAAGCTGGACGCTGCCATATGCAGTGAAAAGCCCAGTGCACCCCCACTTCCCCCACGACTAGGACGTGCCCAGCCCAAATACCTGTGCCTGCTCACCTACGATGAGTGGGGCAGACCTGTGTAAAGATCAAGGTAGAGGCCACTTGGGGAAAGTATCTAGTGGACACCAGAGCTTTCAGTACGGTGGATCACTCACCAAAACCGATCGCTTCTCCATGGTCAAGCAGGGTCCCGTTTAAATTAATGGGTTTCACAGGGAATGAGCAGACAGGGGCAGTATGAAAACCTTTGTCTATAGGGTTAGGACACCTTGTCATTAAGTGGGAATGTGTATTGATTCAATGGGATCAACCCGACGCAGGGATCTTCGGAGCAGATGTTATGCTGGCCCACTATGTGACAGTGGATGTAAGAACCACTGTCTATGGGGAGGCAGTTGGGTCGGATAAACCTGAGGAAGTTTTAGTTATCCCCAAGGCGGAAAAGGTGAAAGACCGCCTGTACTATGAAACCGTAGGGAAGCTATGACCTGGCCTTTTGGCTAAGATCAAGTGTAGTACCGTTTCTGACCAGCCACCATGACCTCATGGTGGTTCCTCCCTGGTCAGGAAGGTATATGCTTGCATTTTTGGAAACAGGAGGTGGGTGGGGAGGGTTGATCCATCCACCTCCACGGAGGTGTGTGGGGGACCTGACCCATCCACCTCCATGGCACGAACCTGGTATTGCAGTACTTCCAGGAACGGTGCAGTGGCTCTAGGCCTTTTGGCTAAGAGCATTGGCGCAGAGTGATCCTTGACAGGTGCAAGGTGACCTCTGGCGTTTGTGATTTGACAAAGAATTGGAACGATTGGCTACGAATTTAAAAAAAAAAAAATTGGTCCGTAGCACGTCGGAAAAGTATCGGGTGTATCCGAAAAATAATCTCGCAGTGTTCGCCACTCACTGACATGAATGTGGTAGGGTAACGGGGGTAGAGGTGAAGGTGCATGGCGATCCAATGTCGCGACCTCAGAAACAGTATAGTTTTCCCCGGGAGGCAGAGAAGGAATTGGAAACTGCATTGAGCTCACTGGCGGAACAATGGATACTGAGACCGATAGCGACCCACGTGAATTCATCCCTATGGCCAGTTAAGAAGCCCGATCAGTCATGGAGAGCCGCGGTAGACTATCGGGTTCTTAATAAAGGTATTCCAGCATGGGTGCCCATAGTAGCAGCAGTAGCCGTTCTAATAGGGAATATTCCTGCGGTGGCAATAACGTTCACTGTACTGGACATAGCTAATGGGTTCTAGTCTATCCCAGTAAGACGGGAGGATCAGTAAATATTTGCCGTTGCATTCAAGGAGCAACAGTATACGGGACATGCCTCCTGCAAGGGTATCATAACAGTCCTTCGATTTTCCATCAGTTTATAGCTGATGCTTTAAAACATTTTAGTCAACCTAGCCAATTGATCCAGTATATTCTCAGAATGTGCAGAGGACCAGGGGCCACTACTGGATGAGCTACTGAAGTTGTTGGGGGAGGCAGGGTTTAAGGCAACCCCCAAGACAGCCCAAAGTGGACAGGAGGAGGTGAAATTCTTAGAACTGACGATTAGGGCAGTGGATAGGGCTATAGATGAGGTGAAGAGGAGAGGTCACCCAGAGTTGGGAGATGTGGACTTGAAGCAAATCCTCCTCAGTAACTGCAAAAGCAGTTTTAGAAATTTGAAAACTGACAGTAAGATGGTGCAGAAAAAGGTGAAACAAGGTGGGCAGAAGGAACCTGCGGGATCGAAAAAGGAGTACAAAGCATGGCAGGGAAGCATTGTGTTTACGGCAGTAAACCATTTGTTTAAGAGTTGAAATTGCACTTTCTAGGAATCTAAGAAGGTGAACCCGACACTTAAGCTTTTAACTTTCATGCCTAGAGAAATAAAACATAGAAGTTGCTAAAGCCTGTCTGTATAAAAAGAGCATGTGGATGTTTATTTTCTTTGTGTGAATTATGCGTGGAGGACAGAATCATTGTAATGTGTGAGCTATTGTTATGCGTAGAATATAGAATGTAATGCAACTTTTAAAATACGGAAAAAAGGAAGGTAACTCTCTGCACAAGACTTCAGAAAGCAACATCTTTTGCAGAGTTGAATATAAATATTTTGAGCATTTTTAAAATTTTAAGAAAATGTTATGTTTCGAATTTGAGTGGATGTTTTCCCTCAGTATCAGAAAGGGGATCAGAATTGATGAATTAACCCATTGGGCTGGCAGGAAAGCCACAATGGATGTTCTTTTTCTTTTAAGCAGGAGTGTTGATTACCGAGAGGGGACCTTTAATATGGAAATGACCTCAAGGTGTTACCGAACTTGAACTCTGATGGGACAGTGCTGTGTGAACTCCAGTAAGGTTAAATCACAAAGGCTGGACATAAGGTTCTGTGAAATTAAAATTGACTTATCTAAATTGATATGAGTTGCTGCTCAAACACTCGGGAAGGGAAATGTATCAAATATTTAAGGATAGAAAGGAAAAAGAGATGCGGTAATTGTAGCAATCACAGCATGTATAGTAAACTAGGTTTGACCTGTGGAGGGAAAACCTCTCACAGAGCGATGTTATTTTTCTTTTCTTTTATTTGCAAAGGCGAAATAAACGGAGGACACAGGATGAATTACGCTCTGCGGCTGAGCTTGTTGGTAATCCTGATCAGATCAGGACAAATTGAACAAGGCAACATAGAAATGTTGTTTACTTACGGGTATATGGGAGGAACTGGGCCCACCATAACACAGGGCCATAGAACAAGGGGCACTGATGGGATAGCTACATATTCCATCAGGGAAAGTGGCCGGGATGGTTGGGGTCAAATCCCACTAAATATTCCCATCACACTGGTTACAAATTCGGTGAAGCATCAGTGCCCTGCCCCAAATTAAATATCACCACCAAAAGGGTACTGGTGACCGATGGAAGGCGAGTGTGCCTAGAATGCTGGCGAAGTATCATTGTGGGATGGTGGCGGTGGCTATGGAAGACAGATAAGGCAAAGGGTAATGAATCCACGGATTGGGAAAGATTGGGGAACGATTCATACAGATGGATTGTGGGGACAAATGGGGAGTGAAATTATGTTGGGATAAGTGGTGGAAGGAGGAACAAGGGGTTTATTTTGTGTGTGGGTGGATCGGAACATAAATGCCAGAAAGGGGTGTACTATCGCTTTTAAATGGCAATGGCAAGATTCCGGGTCTGGAATAGGTTGGACTCAGAGTTTTGATTCGTGTGTGGTCCCAGATCCTCCAAACACAGTCAATGCTACCGAGTTAGTAGCACATAAAAGGAAGCCCCTTCCGTCAGCTTCAAAAACACGGGATATAGAGGATAAGTGCCCCATAATGACATCTGGACCTAGGAATGGGTTGGTGCTGATTCCAACCAGGAAAGTGTTGTACCATGATGTGCATTACGAGGTAGCACCTGTCATCCTTAATTTACCGAACGTATGGCTACACCGGTGGTGCCCAGCTGTAACGGAAAAATTGTATGAGAAACTGTTCAAAGAAATGTTCCGACAATTCTACGAGTTGAACAATAGGGATGAAAGTTGGAAGGATTTGTATAAACAAGCTGACAACAGTCACACCGGTTTGGGGAAATGGAAGAGGGGATTGATCAATGATGCAAATGTTATGTTTTCAATACGACATCACAAACACACACTGGCTGTAAGATGGCTGATAACTTCAGGAACCCTAGTCAGGTGACTTCCTCTTTATTGTTGTAAATAGCAATGGCTGCAATGCCACAGTAGTCCACCTGGTGGAGCTATATATATTACACTTCTCCCTCCTTAATGAAGAAGTAATTATAACAAACAATCATCATACGTAACTTGCATCGTTATACATAACAAAAGATATGGGGCTAGACTTTCCACTTTTTTTGCATCGATACCACCCACTTAACATCTATTTTAACACTGAGATTAGGGATAACGCCCAGATATTGCCCATTTAGCAACAAAATGGAAACTAACACCCATGTATTGCTCACTTATCGGCCAGCGTTACTTTCGGCATGTACTTAACGCTGAGAAATAATAATACCGCCTGCCCACTTTTTTTCAGCGTAAAGATCAGAATGGGCGAAACTAATGCCCGTAATATCGCCGAGCGTTACTTTTGGCACCTCATCCACAAAGTGCCGAAAATAACGCTTGCCGAAAAATCCGCTGAGAAAAAGTTGCTCTTACCTGAACTAAACCCAGCGGTATGGATGCCATTTTGTAAATCGGAGGTCAGTTCCTATAAAAAGGCTGCTTCAACTTCTGGGGAGTTTTGATGTACTTTGCAGGTCTTTTAAGGTGATGTGAACATCTTTTCATACTGTGGACGATTGGGATTTACTTTAGGTGTCTTAGTGAGGACATTTATTGTTTGTGAACAATCGGTGTAATACTGATAGCTATTGGAATGGGGCCTGGATTTTCTCAGCCTGTCTTGATGACTACGCACATGCTGCAGACTAGAGATGGCAGAAGGTCAGCCATGATTCCTATTGAATGGCGGAGCAGGCTCAAGGGGCCATATGGCCTACTCCTGTTCCTATTTCTAATGTTCTTATGTAAGGTATATTCAATAGCATTTTGTGCCCAATCAATCAGACTGCTGAGGAGGACGAGACCTTACACCCAACGCGCTTACAGGGAGAAGCAGTCTTATCTGAACTTGTCCGATAACACGTGCCTTAGGAGACTGTGCTTCCGGAAAGAGATATGCCAGCTCATCAGGGGAGATGTGCAGCCTGCCAGCACCATCAGGACCGCACTGTCCGTTGAGGTCAAGATCACCGCGGCAATTGCCTTCTAATCATTGGGTTCCTTTCAGGCTTGAGCTGGCGACATTTGAGCTCTATCTCAGCATGCCACACATTGCTGCATTTGACAGGTCACCGAAGCCCTTTACGCATGCAGGATTGACTTTCTCAGCTTCCCTATGACCAGGGAGGCACAGACTGAGAGGGCTCTAGGATTCTCCAGGATTGCAAACTTCCCCAAGGTGCAGGGAGCAAGAGACTGTATGCACATCACCATGCAGGCACATTTTCAGGATGTCGAGGCTTTTCAGAACTGAAAGGGATTCCATTCCCTTAATGTGCAACTCGTTGTCGACCACCAGCAAATTATAATGGCAAGAAATGCAAAATTTCTGGGCAGCATCCATGATGGTCACATCCTGCGTGAGAGCACTGTATCTGATATGTTTACCAGTCAGCCAGGTCAATGCTGGATGCTTGGTGACAAAGAATTTGGCCTCGCCACCTGGCTGATGACCCCCCCCTGTGTAAATCCCACACAGAAGCCGAGAAATGATATAATGGGAGCCACAGAGCAACACGCAATATCGTCGAAAATACCACTGGAGTAGATGCCTGGACCACTCAGGAGGCGAGTTACAATACCAACCTTAGCAGGTAGCTCAATTCGTGGTGGTGTGCTGCATGCTGCACAATTTGGCTATCAGGAGGGGACAAGAATTGCCAGAAGGGACTGATGGTCCACCTCAGCAGAAAGAGGAAGAGGAGGACGAGGAGGTGGATGCTGACCTCGGGCCAGACAGACAGGCTGATGATGAAACCATGCCTCCTCCCCCTTCTAGACCACAGGAAAGGGCCCATGGTGGCTACAATGCTGTAAGACTCTTACGTCAGCAGCTCATAAATGAGCACTTTGCTTGAAGTAATGTTGGTCGTATTTACAAAGCTGCAACACTGCTGTGTCTGCAGCTCATACATGAGTGGTGTGCATTACCTTGGTGACAGTTAAAGTTTAAATTGATTCAAGTGATGTTGAATTATCCCCTTTCATGTTAAGGAATCAACAGTGTGTAATGGTGCAGCTATCTGAGACAATGCGCAACAAAGTTATGTTGAATAAAAAACATTTAATGAGAACATTTGTATAAAATCATAATTATAACTGTAAAAAACACCCTAGCCCACCCCACCCCCACCCCATCCCACAACAAATTTATAACATTTATATAATTCATTAAATGTTTAACATTTCCAACAACACTTCATAAACATAGAACACAAATGCAAACCAACAAGGTAGACCCGTCCCCCCTTTTCCCAAATCTCCCAACAAAATAGCAGCAACAACATAAAAATACTGTGACCAAGACAACACCTGCGGCCATGCACCTCATTTTCCTTTCCTCCTCGCTTCTCCTCCCCACCTCTACCCCTTCCCCTTCCCCTCCTGACTCCAAGCTATTTGGCCGAGGAGCTCCTCAGGCGCTGCTTCACTGGGGGGGATGATGGCAGAACCGCTGGTTAGACGGATACGGGAGAGGACAGTCCTGATCTTCCTCCTGGCTCTCATGTGTCGTTGGCAATGGGGGTGCCGCACCTTGGGGTCCAGTGCCGTGCTCCGGGACCACTGGGCGGCCTCTGCCCCCAATGTTCCTGGCTATCACCTCCAGGGCCTCCGCCATCCGCGGCACGTACTCGCTCATGGTGGCGGATGTGCTGGCCATCTGTTGGGATATGCCCCCCATTGTCTGTAGGATCTGCTGACCTATGTCAACACTCCTCCTGGACAAATGTACCATGTTCCCGCTCAGATCTGCCGCTTGTGGAGCAGACCTGCTGCGCTGATCCAACCTCCACGTGCTCGGCGCGTCCTGGAGACACCTCGGGTGCCCTGCGGCAAGGTGCTTGGGTCCGGTACATCCACAGTGGAGGAGGGAATGGCCATGGGAGCACTAGATGTCATGGATGTCAACTGCATTATGGAGCTTGGTGATGCAGGTTCCTCGAAGTCCGCACTCTCATCCGTGGAGAAGGTACCCTGCAGATCCACGGACGAGAATCGGGGCTCGTCAGTACCAGATGCACGATCATCCGGTGACTCCGGCCCCGCACCCACTCCTTCTGGGCTTGGTGGTGTTGCATGGGGCCGAGATGCTGGCTGAGCTACAAAACATAAATGAGGTTATTACAGGAGAAGGGGGTGCTAGGGTCACTAGATGAGTCCAGCTCGACACACAGCACATGCACAACAAAAGCACCATCGCTATCAAAATCATCACAGACATCACATTTCATGACCATCACCAAATTCTGCATTGCCATGATTCTCATGAGGCCATCATTACTTATATAACACATTTATCAATCATCTATCAAATATTATTGGTCGGATATGAGTGGATGTGGCATCTATCGATTTTACATCACTCAGTGGTGTATACTTTACTCACGTGGCATCACATCAGGTTCTGCTGCTGCATGCGTGGTCGACCGGGGGTGGCTCGCCACTAGTGCCAGCACCCCCTCCTCGATGTCGGTGAGCTTGATGACACTGGTGACCCGCCACCCTTTGGCCTCTGCTCAGCCCTATACTTCGAAAGCTTCTTCTGTAAAAGGTAACACCAGCAAGACATGGCATGAGATCATTGCGTGAGATCATTGCTGTCACAGAGACTGATACAACACATAACTGACAGATGTAATATGATTATTATGATAATAATCATTCTTTACCTAAAGATGTACGCTGTAAACACCGGAATAAGTGCAAGACATCACATCCAATTTTAATCAATCATTACACTTACAATTCAAACTATAGAATATGTAAGCTTGCGGCACTGGTTGCCCTCTTACACCTCGTTGGTCGCCGATGAGACCACCTCGGCTATGTCGGCCCATATCTTTTGGTAGACCTTTGGGGTGGGCTTTCTACGCCCTCCCTGGGTCAATTGACCCCAGCGTGACTCCACCTCCTGCAGGAGGGAGGCATTTGCCTTGTTGGAGAATCTCCTCGCTCGTTTGCATCCTCCCAATTGTTCCTCTCCCACCTTACTGCTTTCATCAGCATCATCAGACTCCACAGCGTGCTGTGTCCCCTCCTCCATCCCTTCCATTTTAAATAACTTTTTTCGACAAAAACTCGATGGGTACAACGTTCTTTGTGCTCAGCAGTCTTTTTGCTGCTGGTAAATCTCCCTCCTACCTCCCAAAACAGCCAAATAAGCACACAATTCGCCCACACACGCTTTCAGTTCCTCTCTGCTCCCTCTCTTTCTCCTCTTCTGCGCAATGTATTGATGATCCCTGACCTCCTGAAATGCGGGAAATGACTGTTGCCATGCCACTGCTATGAACATCAAAATTTATAGCAGAAGATCAAAAAAATTAATGCTAACGCCCATTTCAGATCGCTCACGGAAATGCCCATTTTATAAAATGGAAAGTTGGGGTTTTGAAAATGGATGATAATCCGGCAATCTCAAACCATATTTACTCCCAACACTCGAAATAATGCTGATTTTTGGGTGATCTGCACAAAAGTGGGAAGTCTAGCCCATGGATTTATTTTGCCATATTTACAAATCAAGCTTAACCACATTTTCTGTTTCGAAGAGGATACCTTCGCTCTTGAACAGAATTTTCCAAACATGGTGTTGAACTTAGACTCATTCTGGGCTGATCCTGAGGAAAGTTTTCCTCAAGGGGTGCCCTTGATTTACATTTGAATTCTCTACAATGTCAGACTGTTTGTCTGACTGACTCAGACTCAGACTTAAATTCTCACTTTCTCTTGGACTTGTTTCCAGTACATATGATGTAGGATATGCTACCGGTACTTTAATTGTATCACTATTTGATGAGTCAGAAATAATCGAATCATTCCTTCAACTCCTTCCACGTCTGTAGATAAAATATGATTAATGTGAAGAAACCTAACCTGTCCATGATCAAACATCTTGCCACATATCTTCACCACTCTTCCTGGTAACCACTTTAACCATTTATGGTGATGGTTCTTCACTCTCACCTTCTGGTTTAATTTCACACTTCTCTCTTTTAGTCCTGCTCTATTATGATTCTCTTTTTGTCTTAAATGTTTCTCTTCTACGGGCTGTGCCAAGCTTGGTTTGAACAACGAGAATCTGGTTTGTGGCTGTCTTTTGAGAAACAACTCTGCTGTTGTAGTTGTATGAGGAGTATTATGATACATAATTAGAAAATTAGCCAATTTGTGGTCCAATGACAACTGTCGTTTCTTTGGATTTGGATCCAACATCTGTTTGATGAGAGCACATTTTACAATTTGTACTGTGCGCTCTGCTGCAACATTTGAAGCAGGGTGATACGTTGGAACCTTGGTATTTTTCACACCATTTTTACTCGTGAACTGTGCAAATTCTTCTGAACGAAACTCTGGTCCATTATCAGAAACAATTTCTTCTGGGAAGCCAAAAGAAGAAAATAATCTTCGCAAAATGTCTAATGGTATATTGTTGTTATTTTCCGCATTGGAAACACCTCGACCCACTTTGAATGGCTATCAATCACAATGAACAATTGTTGTCCTTCTAGCTCAGCAAAATTGATATGTAACCTTTGCCACACCCTGGGAGGCCATTTCCATGGCTGTAATGGTACTGATGGTGGTTTCTTGCTTACCAATTGACATGTTGTACACTGACTGATGAGGTAATCTATATCTTTATCTAGACCTGGCCACCATAAGTAACTGCGTGCAAAACATTTGGTCAAGCTCATTCCCAGTTGCTGCTCATAAAGATCTCCTAATAATTTGGATCTCAATTTATTTGGTATAACCACTCTTACACCCCACATGATACAATCTTTATTGACTGATAATTCATTCCTACGAATGAAGAATGGATGAATATCTTTGTCTGTTACCTGGTTTGGCCAGCCATTTGCGATATAATCATACACATTTGACATTGGGTCATGTTTGGTTGCTCTACCAATCTCTTCAGCTGTGTCTGTCAGTTCATCATGTATGAAAAATAGAACACTTCTTCCCTATCGGGTGTAACTTGTGATGGGAAGGCAATCTAGATATAGCAGCAGCATTACAGTGATCAGCTGATCTTCTGTATTCAATATCACTGCGAGTGCATGAAGCAAAAGCAATTGGTCTCTCCTCCCCACTATGTAATACATGAAAGATCACTGCCACAACTCCATATGGAGAGGCATCGCATGCTAGCTTGATCTCTTTAGATACATCATAGTGAACTAACATGGTGCTCTCTACCAATTTGCTTTTACACTCCTTGAATGCTGTGTCGCATTCTTCTGACCACTTCCAATGGACCTGTTTGTTCAACAGTTCATTCATTGGATGTAACACTGTATCCAAATTTGGTAGAAACTTTCCATAATAGTTCAAAAAATGATCGAAGTTCAGTGACATTCTTGGGAGTGGGAGCATTTCAGATTGCATCCAATTTTCCCTTGGTTGGACGTAAACCATCGTTTTCTAGTCTGTACCCCAAGTACTCCACTGAGTTTTGAAATAACTCACACTTGTGAGCAGTCATTCATACTCTGTGCTTCTCTAGCCGTTTGAGGACTTCATTCAATATGTTATTATGAATTTGCCTATTTGGTGCTGAAATTAATATGTCATCTAAATAACATACTGCCCCTTCAATATCTTGCAAAATCTGGTTCATCACCCCTTGGAATATGATGGGGTTGGAAGACACTCCAAATGGTAGCCTATTAAATTGATATAGGCCTAGATGAGTATTTATTTATTTTTTTTATTCGTAGCCAATCTTTCCAATTCTTTGTCAAATCACGAATGCCAGAGGTCACCTTGCACACATCAAGGATCACTCTGCGCCAATGCTCTTAGCCAAAAGGCCGAGAGCCACTGCACCATTCCTGGAAGTACTGCAATACCAGGTTCGTGCCATGGAGGTGGATGGGTCAGGCCCCCCACACACCTCCGTGGAGGTGGATGGGTCAATCCACCCCACCCACCTCCTATGATGAATATTTATAGTCAAGCATGACTTGGACTCCTCATCTAGTTCAAGTTGTAAGTAGGCATTCGTAAGATCCAACTTTGAGAAGATCTGACCACCTGTGAGTGTTGTGGTCAAATCTTCTACATTTGGCAATGTATTGGGGAGATTACCCTCTGGAACCTGGTTTATGGTTACTTTATAATCACCACACAACCTTACCTTACCATCGGACTTAAGTACAACAACAATGGGTGTAACCCAATTTCATAGATCTATCTTAGAGATAATGTTCTCAGTTTCTAGTCTTTTGAGCTCTTGCTCAACTTTCTCCTTGAGTGCATATGGTGTGGGACGTGGCTTGCAGTAAACTGGTTTAAAGTCCTTCTGTACCCTGACATTCGCCTTGAAGTCTTGGATCGGACTGCCCGTTTCGCAGGACACCTTCGGATAGTTCTTGATGACATCATCCTTCAATGCAAATCTCATCTCAAAATGAAAAATTTCACTCCATTCCAAAAAAAAAAGCCCAGCGGGAGATCGAGAGCCAGCGGCAGTTGGTGAGAGGGGAGCGACCTGTCAAAAGCCCAGCGGGAGATCGAGAGCCAGCGGCAGTTGGTGAGAGGGGAGCGACCTGTCAAAAGCCCAGCGGGAGATCGAGAGCCAGCGGCAGTTGGTGAGAGGGGAGCGACCTGTCAAAAGCCCAGCGGGAGATCGAGAGCCAGCGGCAGTTGGTGAGAGGGGAGCGACCTGTCAAAAGCCCAGCGGGAGATCGAGAGCCAGCGTACCGGTGCAGCTACAGCGGGAGAGAAAGCAAAATAGAAGTAGAAAGTAATCAAAAAGTGACGTCACAGCCAATGGGGTAAGTGATTGGCTGGTGATTGGTGAGTAGCTTTTCTTTTCTTTTTTATATCAGTAAGTGAACTGTAACATTGTTATTACCAATTTAAGGGTATCTAAGGTTAAGACATGGCAGGAGAGCTCGGCCATGTGATATGCTCCTCCTGTACCATGCGGGAACTCGGGGACACTTCCGGTGTCCATGGGCGCTACGTGTGTAGGAAGTGTATCCGCCTCGAGCTCTTGACGGTCCGCGTTGCAGAATTGGAGCTGAGGGTGGATTCACTCTGGAGCATCCACGATGCTGAGAATGACGTGAGTATCACGTGTAGTGAGTTGGTCTTACCGCAGGAGAAGGGTCCACAGCCAGATAGGGAATGGAAGACCAGCAGGAAGAGCAGTGCAAGAAAGATAGTGCAGGGGTCCCCTGTGGTCATCCCCCTGCAAAACAGATACACTGCTTTGAGTACTGTTGGGGAGGATGACTCATCAGGGGAGGGCAGCAGCAGCCAAGTTCATGGCACCGTAGGTGGCTCTGCTGCAAAGGAGGGCAGGAAAAAGAGTGGGAGCGCGATAGTGATAGGGGATTCGATGGTGAGGGGAATAGATAGGCGTTTCTGCGGACGCAACCGAGACTCCAGGATGGTATGTTGCCTCCCTGGTGCAAGGGTCAAGGATGTCTCGAAGCGGGTGCAGGACATTCTGAAATGGGAGGGAGAACAGCCAGTTGTCGTGGTGCACATTGGTACCAACGACATAGGTAAAAAAAGGGATGAGGTCCTACGAAAAGAATTTAAGGAGCTAGGAGCTAAATTAAAAAGTAGGACCTCAAAAGTAGTAATCTCGGGATTGCTACCAGTGCCACGTGCTAGTCAGAGTAGGAATCGCAGGATAGCGCAGATGAATACATGGCTTGAGCAGTGGTGCAGCAGGGAGGGATTCAAATTCTTGGGGCATTGGAACCAGTTCTGGGGGAGGTGGGACCAGTACAAACCGGACGGTCTGCACCTGGGCAGGTCCGGAACCAATGTCCTAGGGGGAGTGTTTGCTAGTGCTGTTGGGGAGGAGTTAAACTAATATTGCAGGGGGATGGGAACCTATACAGGGAGACAGAGGGAGACAAAAAGGAGGCAAAAGCAAAAGACAGAAAGGAGATGAGGAAAAGTGGAGGGCAGAGAAACCCAAGGCAAAGAACAAAAAGGGCCACTGTACAGCAAAATTCTAAAAGGACAAAGGGTTTTAAAAAAGCAAGCCTGAAGGCTTTGTGTCTTAATGCAAGGAGTATCCGCAATAAGGTGGATGAATTAACTGTGCAAATAGATGTTAACAAATATGATGTGATTGGGATTACGGAGACGTGGCTCCAGGATGATCAGGGCTGGGAACTCAACATCCAGGGGTATTCAACATTCAGGAAGGATAGAATAAAAGGAAAAGGAGGTGGGGTAGCATTGCTGGTTAAAGAGGAGATTAATGCAATAGTTAGGAAAGACATTAGCTTGGATGATGTGGAATCTATATGGGTAGAGCTGCAGAACACTAAAGGGCAAAAATCGTTAGTGGGAGTTGTGTACAGACCTCCAAACAGTAGTAGTGATGTTGGGGAGGGCATCAAACAGGAAATTAGGAGTGCATGCAATAAAGGTGCAGCAGTTATAATGGGTGACTTTAATATGCACATAGATTGGGCTAGCCAAACTGGAAGCAATACGGTGGAGGAGGATTTCCTGGAATGCATAAGGGATGGTTTTCTAGACCAATATGTCGAGGAACCAACTAGGGGGGAGGCCATCTTAGACTGGGTGTTGTGTAATGAGAGAGGATTAATTAGCAATCTCATTGTGCGAGGCCCCTTGGGGAAGAGTGACCATAATATGGTGGAATTCTGCATTAGGATGGAGAATGAAACAGTTAATTCAGAGACCATGGTCCAGAACTTAAAGAAGGGTAACTTTGAAGGTATGAGGCATGAATTGGCTAAGATAGATTGGCTAATGATACTTAAGGGGTTGACTGTGGATGGGCAATGGCAGACATTTAGAGAACGCATGGATGAATTACAACAATTGTACATTCCTGTCTGGCGTAAAAATAAAAAAGGGAAGGTGGCTCAACCGTGGCTATCTAGGGAAATCAGGGATAGTATTAAAGCCAAGGAAATGGCATACAAATTGGCCAGAAATAGCAGCGAACCTGGGGACTGGGAGAAATTTAGAACTCAGCAGAGGAGGACAAAGAGTTTGATTAGGGCAGGGAAAATGGAGTACGAGAAGAAGCTTGCAGGGAACATTAAGACGGATTGCAAAAGTTTCTATAGGTATGTAAAGAGAAAAAGGTTAGTAAAGACAAACGTAGGTCCCCTGCAGTCAGAATCAGGGGAAGTCATAACGGGGAACAAAGAAATGGCAGACCAATTGAACAAGTACTTTGGTTCAGTATTCACTAAGGAGGACACAAACAACCTTCCGGATATAAAAGTGGTCAGAGGGTCTATTAAGGAGGAGGAACTGAGGGAAATCTTTATTAGTCGGGAAATTGTGTTGGGGAAATTGATGGGATTGAAGGCCGATAAATCCCCAGGGCCTGATGGACTGCATCCCAGAGTACTTAAGGAGGTGGCCTTGGAAATAGCGGATGCATTGACAGTCATTTTCCAACATTCCATTGACTCTGGATCAGTTCCTATCGAGTGGAGGGTAGCCAATGTAACCCCACTTTTTAAAAAAGGAGGGAGAGAGAAAGCAGGGAATTATAGACCGGTCAGCCTGACCTCAGTAGTGGGTAAAATGATGGAATCAATTATTAAGGATGTCATAGCAGCGCATTTGGAAAATGGTGACATGATAGGTCCAAGTCAGCATGGATTTGTGAAAGGGAGATCATGCTTGACAAATCTTCTGGAATTTTTTGAGGATGTTTCCAATAAAGTGGACAAAGGAGTACCAGTTGATGTGGTATATTTGGACTTTCAGAAGGCTTTCGACAAGGTCCCACACAGGAGATTAATGTGCAAAGTTAAAGCACATGGGATTGGGGGTAGTGTGCTGACGTGGATTGAGAACTGGTTGTCAGACAGGAAGCAAAGAGTAGGAGTAAATGGGTACTTTTCGGAATGGCAGGCAGTGACTAGTGGGGTACCGCAGGGTTCTGTGCTGGGGCCCCAGCTGTTTACATTGTACATTAATGATTTAGACGAGGGGATTAAATGTAGTATCTCCAAATTTGCGGATGACACTAAGTTGGGTGGCAGTGTGAGCTGCGAGGAGGATGCTATGAGGCTACAGAGTGACTTGGATAGGTTAGGTGAGTGGGCAAATGCGTGGCAGATGAAGTATAATGTGGATAAATGTGAGGTTATCCACTTTGGTGGTAAAAACAGAGAGACAGACTATTATCTGAATGGTGACAGATTAGGAAAAGGGAAGGTGCAACGAGACCTGGGTGTCATGGTACATCAGTCATTGAAGGTTGGCATGCAGGTACAGCAGGCGGTTAAGAAAGCAAATGGCATGTTGGCCTTCATAGCGAGGGGATTTGAGTACAGGGGCAGGGAGGTGTTGCTACAGTTGTACAGGGCCTTGGTGAGGCCACACCTGGAGTATTGTGTACAGTTTTGGTCTCCTAACTTGAGGAAGGACATACTTGCTATTGAGGGAGTGCAGCGAAGATTCACCAGACTGATTCCCGGGATGGTGGGACTGACCTATCAAGAAAGACTGGATCAACTGGGCTTGTATTCACTGGAGTTCAGAAGAGTGAGAGGGGACCTCATAGAAACGTTTAAAATTCTGACGGGTTTGGACAGGTTGGATGCAGGAAGAATGTTCCCAATGTTGGGGAAGTCCAGAACCAGGGGTCACAGTCTAAGGATAAGGGGTAAGCCATTTAGGACCGAGATAAGGAGAAACTTCTTCACCCAGAGAGTGGTGAACCTGTGGAATTCTCTACCACAGGAAGTAGTTGAGGCCAATTCACTAAATATATTCAAAAGGGAGTTAGATGAAGTCCTTACTACTCGGGGGATCAAGGGGTATGGCGTGAAAGCAGGAAGTTGGTACTGAAGTTTCATGTTCAGCCATGAACTCATTGAATGGCGGTGCAGGCTAGAAGGGCTGAATGGCCTGCTCCTGCACCTATTTTCTATGTTTCTATGTTTCTATGTTTCAGTGATCCCAACCAATTTCTTCCTATTAAGGCAGGCTTGGCTCCTGCCACTACTAAGAGAGACAAGCTCTGAAATTGATCCTTGTATTTCATCGGTACTGTGATACGGCATACCACAGGACTGTTCTTTCCCGAGTAGCCTCGCAGCTCTATCTTGGATTTTTCTAATGGGAACTCACGCAATTTGTCGAGGTAAGGCGATTCCGGTACTACACTCACGGACGCACCAGTGTCGATTTCCATAGGTATCTTGGTTCCTGCAACATCTACGTGGATAATGATGCTTTTTGAATCGCTGTTAATTACTCTCGAGTTCCTGGTGATGTGTAGCTCTAAAACGTCCTCGTCCTGTTGTTTTTCTTCCATGCTATGTCGTCTCTGGAGATTTCTACTTTTCGCTTTGAAAGTTGGTTTATTCTTCAATCAGCATGCCTTCGCAAGTTGCCCAGAAGAAACACTCTGCCTTCACATATGGACAACTTTGAGAAATGTGTTGTCCCAGGCACTGATAACATGACCTCAATGCTCTGTTACCATTGCCAGTTTCTGAGACCTTGGGGCCCAACTGCCTTTTACTTTTAACCTGCAGGCGATTCACTTCGGTTATCTGACGACTGGAAATGGGTCGAAATTCTTGGGAATATTGGTCGGAAATGTCCATTGACATAGCTGACTGACAAGCTAAATCAAAAGTCAAGTTAGGAGTTGTCAATAACTTTCTTCTGATCATATCCTATTTAAAAAGGAGGCAGACAAAAAGAAGGAAACTTTTGACCAGTTAGCCTAACATCTATGGTTGGGAAGATGTTGTAGTCCATCATTAAAGAAGCAGTCGCAGGACATTTGTAAGAGCAAAATTTGGTCAGGCAGAGTCAGCATAGGTTTAAGAAGGGGAAGTCATGTTTGACAAATTTGCTGGAATTCTTTGAGGACGTAACGAACAGGGTGGATAAAGGGGAGCCAGTGGATGTGGTGTATTTGGATTTCCAGAAGGCATTTGACAAGGTGCCACATAAAAGGTTACTGCACAAGATAAAAGTTCACCGGGTTGGGGGTAATATATTAGTATGGATAGAGGATTGGCTAACGAACAGAAAACAGAGAGTCAGAATAAATGGTTCATTCTCGGGTTGGCAATTAGTAACCAATGAGGTGCTGCAGGGATCAATGTTGGGACCCCAACTATTTACAATCTATATTAACAACTTGGAGGAAGGAATCGAGTGTAACATCGCCAAGTTTGCTGATGATACAAAGATGGGAGGAAAAGCAATGTGTGAAGAGTGTGATGTATGTAGCACTCAAATCACTGACTCCACACAGTCTGTTGTTGTAGTAACTGCTGTGACCTTGGTCCTTTATTGTGTAACTCCAGAGTGCCCCTCAGGTGTGGTGGGCAGCCTTTTATACTGTGTCTCGCAGGTACTTTCGGGTCTCCCACCACAGTGCCCCTTGTGGCGCACCATTGTAACTATACATTTAATGTACATGGACAATACATAAAGGCTGCCCTCCACACCCAAGGGGCACTCTGAGTTCCAGGACTCTGAGGTCCGTGCTCTCTGCCCTGGACGTTCTGCAGTTTTGTCCGTGACGGGCGCTATCCTGTGACTAGTACCTGCCAGATTCGAGACCGTGTGGATCATCTGCTTGGTGCTGCAAGTCGAGGTCATAAATGCCCGGCTGATGTTGATGGCTTGCTGCAGGCTGACTGTAGGTTCAGTAGATAGCAGCTTGGGAATGAGACCCTCATGGCCAATCCCCATAACAAAGACGTCTCGCAACGCCTTGTTAAGGTGTGTGCCAAAATCGCACGCCGCTGCAAGTCTCCTGATGTCCGCAGCATATTTTTTGACATCTTGGCCCTCAGGTCTGCAGTGATGGTAGAATTTGTGCCTGGCCGAGAGGATGCTCTCCTTCGGTTTCAGTTGGTTACGAATGAGTTCAATCAGCTGCTCATATGACTTGTCCTTGGCGCTCGCGGGTGCCAGCAAATCCCTGGCGAGATGGTAAACCTCATCGCCACAACTGGACAGCAATATCACCTTACGCTTCTCGATCAGTGCGTTCGTGTTCCCTGTCAGGTCATTTGCTATAAATTAGTACTCATACCTTTCCGTAAAGGCAGCCCAGTCATTACCCTCTGCGAAAACCTTTAGCGTGCCCAAAGTAGCCATGGTTGCGTGAAGAGCTCGTCCATGTCCTCGTCGCCAATTTGTGATGTATGTAGCACTCAAATCACTGACTCCACACAGTCTGGTGTTGTAGTAACTGCTGTGACCTTTGTCCTTTATTGTGTAATTTCAGAGTGCCCCTCAAGTGTGGTGGGCAGCCTTTTATACTCTGTCTTGCAGGTACTTTCAGGTCTCCCACCACAGTGCCTCTTGTGGAGCAGCACCATTGTAACTATACATTTAATGTACGTGGACATTACATAACAAGGAGGACACAAAAAATCTACAAAAGGACATAGACAGGCTAAGTGAATGGGCAAAAATTTGGTAGATTGAGTATAATGTTGGAAAATGTGAGGTCATGCACTTTGGCAGAAAAAAATCAAAGAGCAGGTTAACATTTAAATGGAGAAAGATTGCAAAGTTCTGCAGTACAGCTGGACCGGGGGGTACTTGTGCATTAAACACAAAAGGATAGTAGGCAGGTACAGCAAGTGATCAGGAAGGCCAATGGAATCTTGGCCTTTATTGCAAAGGGTATGGAGTATAAAAGCAGGGAAATCTTGCTACAGTTGTACAGGGATTGGTGAGGCCACACCTGGAATACTGCGTGCAGTTTTGGTTTCCATATTTACGAAAAGATATACTTGCTTTGGAGACAGTTCAGAGAGGTTCACAAGGTTGATTCCAGAGATGAGGGGGTTGACTTATGAGGAAAGGTTGAGTAGGTTGGGTCTCTACTCATTGGAATTCAGAAGAATGAGAGGTGATCTTATCGAAACGTATAAGATTATGAGGGGGCTTGACAAGGTGGATGCAGAGAGGATGTTTCCACTGATAGGGGAGACTAGAACTAGAGGGCATGATCTTAGAACAAGGGGCCGCCCATTTAAAACTGAGATGAGGAAAAATTTCTTCTCTCAGAGGGTTGCGGATCTGTAGAATTTGCTGCCTCAGAGAGCTGTGGAAGCTGGGACATTGAATAAGTTTAAGACAGAAAGAGATAGTTTCTTAAATGATAAGGGAATGTTGGGTTATGGAGAGCGGGCAGGGAAGTGGACCCGAGTCCATGATCAGATCAGTCATAATCGTATTAAATGGCAGAGCAGGCTCGAGGGGCCGTATGGCCTACTCCTGCTCCTATTTCTTATGTTCTTATTGTTCTTAACATTTTTCATCCCACAAACAAAACGGACACGCAATGCTCGGTCCAGAAAGTTTCTGAAATTACAGAGAATAGATAACTTTTTTAATGCTACAATGTACTCACTGATACTTTCACCGGTTAACTGGTCCCCTATTCCAAAATGATAACTTGCAGCAATTTCCAGGGGCTCAGGACTGTGGTGCTTTTCTAACTTAGTTAGAACCTGCTTAAATGATGTGTCATTTGGCTTGACAGGCACAAGCAAATTTTTCAGGGTTTCATACAACTCAGGCCCTGCTTCAGTTAAAAAATAGGCTGTTTCTTTCCAACTCCATCCGGTTATGGTTTCCACCATCGGGGAATTCGATGATATTATTTGCAGTGAAACACATTCCTAGCCGCTCCATATACGCTCTGAAACTTTCACAGTCACTTTCAAACTCCTCCAAGCGCCCTATTATTCCCATAGGCGCAGCCATCTGGACTCTGGCAGTTCAGCCAAGTGTGCTTGTAATTTTCCTTGGATTTTTAGCTGTTAATCAAAACAGAGAAACTCTCAAAGTGTCTCTGTCAGTTGGCTGAATCATCCACCAACAAAAAATTCAGCTTTGTTATCCAATTATCCTATCCTCGTCGCCAAATGTTACGTTTTCAGTACGACATCACAAACACACACAGGCTATAAGATGGCTGATAACTTCAGGAACCCTAGTCAGGTGACTCCCTCTTTATTATTATAAATAGCAATGGCTGCAATGCCACAGTAGTCCACCGGGTGGAGCTATATATATTACAGCGGCCACGGTGTTTAATACGGGGACTTCACTGGTCAATAGTATAGATAATGCAGATCAATACCTTATGGGATCAGCTAAAGAGGATACCAGGGGAGGGTAATGAGATTGAGGGACAGGAATTACAGGTAATGACAATTCACCTAAAAGAATTGATAGCTGAGCTGGAAACTCACACCCAAACCATAAGCAACTTAATAAAAGAGGATCAGAATGCGTCAGATCGCGCCGCCCAAAATGATACGTATGTTATTAAACGGTGCTTGGTTATTAAACGAGGGGCGCAGTAATTTAGAAGATTTGGAACAAGGTTGCGTACCATCATGGGTTGACAACAGACATCGAAAAGCCATGAGAACTTATGACAACCTCATGAGCCCGTGTCAGTTATGGTTGGCCTTCGAATCATAAACAGTCCCAATCAATTGTGATCATTACAACCAAACTATGATGGGGTTATTTCTCAGGTTGCCAGTGATAGGTCAGTCGCAATGGCCAGTGCCAGTATATTGGGTGGAAAATTTTTGGGTTATCCGAAATGGGATATATGTGCGGTATCATGGGGCACCTCCGTATGTGATTAAGTGGGGAAACTCCATGACTGGCACTAATCTGGAAAGGGGTGCACATGTGGTGTTGTGTCGACATCACCTGAATGTGTTAGAAACATAGAAACATCGAAAATAGGTGCAGGAGCAGGCCATTCGGCCCTTCGAGCCTGCAATATGATCATGGTTAATCATGCAACTTCAGTACCCCACTCCTACTTTCTCTCCATACCCCCTGATCCCTTTAGCCGTAAGGGCCACATCTAACTCCCTTTTGAATATATCCAACGAATTGGACTCAACAACTTTCTGTGGTAGAGAATTCCAAAGGTTCACAATTCTCTGGGTGAAAAAGTTTCTCCTCATCTCGGTCCTATATGGCTTACCCCTTACCCTTAGACTGTGACCCCTGGTTCTGGACTTCCCCAACATCAGGAAAATTCTTCCTGCCCAATCCCGTCAGAATTTTATATGCTTGTATGAGATCCCCTCTCATTCTTCTAAATTCCAGTGAATATAAGCCTAGTCGATCCAATCTTTCTTCATATATCAGTCCTGCCATGCCGGGAATCAGTCTGGTGAACCTTCGCTGCACTCCCTCAATAGCAAGAATGTCCTTCCCCAGATTAGGAGACCAAAACTGCACACAATACTCAAGGTGTGGTCTCACCAAGGCCTGTACAACTGCAGCAAGACCTCCCTGCTCCTATACTCAAATCCTCTCGCTTTGAAGGCCAACATGCCATTTGCTTTCTTAACTGCCAGCTGTACCTGCATGCCTACTTTCAACGACTGATGTATCATGACACCCAGGTCTCGTTGCACCTCCCCTGTAACTAATCTGTTACCATTCAGATAATAATCTGCCTTCCTGTTTTTGCCACCAAAGTGGATAACCTCACACTTATCCACATTATACTGCATCTGCCATGCACTTGCCTTCTCACCTAACCTGTCCAAGTCACCCTGCAGCCTCTTAGCATTCTCTTCACAACTCACACTGCCACCCAGCTTAGTGTCATCTGCAAACTTGGAGATATTACATTCAATTCCTTTGTCTAAATCATTAATTTATATTGTAAATAGCTGAGGTTCCAGCACTGAACCTTACGGTATCCCAGTAGTCACTGCCTGCCATTCTGAAAAGGACCCGTTTATTCCAACTCTTTGCTTCCTGTCTGCCAACCAGTTCTCTATCCACGTCAATACATTACCCCCAATCCCATGTGCCTTAAATTTGCACACTAATCTCTTGTGTTCGACCGATTTGAGTCTGAAAGCGCACAACCGATCAAGTACTATGGAGGTGATGGCTCAGAGCCACGTCCCGCCCCAGGTTGCTTATGAGGGTAACGGAACCTATTGTGTCACCACCAGTGTGAATCAGTATAGGGTACACAATGATACCTGGTGTACAGTTCATGACTCGACCTTTTATTTTAAACCCCTGATAGAGGTTCAAGTGAATTATCCCTATTTTGGATCACACCTCAGTAAATCTCACAATGAGCAGTATTTTATCAAACCTCCAAGATTATATATCACATTTTGTGTATGATATCCCACCATTACCTGAGCATCTGACAAAACTGGTAAAGGATGCGGAGCTCTCCCAAAAACATTATTACACTCTCCAGCAGAAAAACAGAAAAACGTGAGAGGAGATCAGAGGAATGACCACCCCACCTTGTTGGGACATTGGGCTTAATATTGAAATCCCTCCCTGGATTCGAATTGCCTCACATGTATTGATAATTGTGCATTTAATTATTGTGTTGTATCTGTTTGGGTTGTCATGTAAATCGAAACGAAGGGTAAAATGGGAAAGGAGGAAAGAATGTGCAACGGGGAGTTGGGGATTATAAAATCAAATGTATAGACTGCGTAAAAGGAATGTAAGATTTGACTGGGACTGACAATGCACTCACCACAGCAGGAGAATGGACGGGAGTAATATCTTTAATGTAAGCGATATTAAAGGGGGGTGATGTAGGATCCGTTCCTCCTCCTCAATGGCAAAAATTGGACTATTGAATATAAAAGCTCAGAACTACATTGCAGCTTGCAAAAAGAGCTGGTCTGGAAAATGTTAATTCTTACAGCCAAACTATCAGACATCATGAAGGACAGAATATCTGCCATCGATCTAAATCACCAGACAATGGCATCTGACAAGAGACATTCACACCTTCAATGGTTTCCTGCCTGAAAAGATACAGCAACATTTATATATTCATTTACCTTAAAGGGTTACATTGTTTATAGAACGTACCCTAGACTGTGGCTCCAGAAAGGCTGGTATCAGTGTAGGCCTAGACAATGGACTGGACCCTGAGCCACGCGTATATGAAAACTAATAGAAAACCAACCTTGTAAAGGACCTCATAACAATCATGAGCAATGATTCCAGAAGGGGAACAATTAGCCATCAAGAGTTCACATTTGATCCTGCCATCATGTTCAATCTGTTCCAAGCTTGCAAGTTAGTTTTTGGTATAAAGAAGGCCCACTTTCGAAGGCACGCAGCAGCAGAACACAGCAGTGTAGAAGCACTACAGAAACAACAACAGAAGCCAGCCAGTCTTCGGGACACAAGCTGTAACCAAGGAAAGGGCCTATAGTCAACCTCAGAAGACAGCCAAGGAATTGGTGATTGTATGTTTTGTTCCAGCCAAATCATAGAAGGGTTTTGTGTTTGGGTCTGGGTAACTTTATATGTAACAGCCAAATCGTGAACGAGTTTAACTTTGTCCCATGTGTAATTTTGTTCTCATGAAACCTGCCGTCAAGAATTGTGTAACGGGGGTTAGGCATTTAGTAACCCTCACAAAGGCCATCTGTAATCTCCCACACAAAAGGTCAGCAGCCTTCCACCACCCATGCTGTAGCCACTGGTGAAGCACTTTGTCCAAGCACTAGAGTAGGAAAAGGCACACGAAAGGCAAACATGAAGGGAATGCACAAGGGTGATTTGTTCTTTTGATTTGAATTTGATAAATGTATGAATTATGTTTGGAATCTGTGGTTTTTGGTGGCTCTCATTTCAGTTTTGTGCCCAGAAAGATGCTATGATGTTCCATGACAGGGGAATATATGATAGGTAAGTGGTGAGTAATGGGGCTCTGGAGTTTCATTCACTAGAACCGGAGTCTGATGAGGCTCTCACAGACACCCCGTCTGGAACAGGGATATGTTGCCTGTCTCCTCCATTCCTCCTCTTCTCCTCCACCTCCTCCTTCTATTCCTCTTGCTCCTCTTGAGGTCATCCCAGAACCCGTGGTGGCAAGAGCTGCGTGTTCAGGCTGGCCAGGTTGTGGAGCATGCAGCGGACCACCATGAAATGGGACAGCCACTTCACGACAGCCATGTACTGGGTGGCTCTTCCTGAACAGTCAAGGCAGTGGAACTGTTGCTTTAGGATCCCGATGGTCTGCTCAATGATGTTCCTCATGGCAGCATGGCTATCATTATATGACTGCTGGCCCAAGTGGTGGGATTGTGGAGGGGAGTTATCAGCGAGGTGTAGAGCGGATAGCCTTTGTCCCCAAGCAGCCATCCTAAGTTTGATGTGGTGGCTGGAAGATTTCTGGTGCACTGGACTGGCGCAGGATGAAGGCATCATGACTGCTGCCAGGATACCGGGAATTCACCATAGGGATGCACTGGCATGGTAGCACAACAATTGCATATTAAGTGAGTGATAGCCATTGTGGTTACGGAACACCTCAGGATTGGTATATGCTGCCCTGAAAGCCACATGTGTGCAGTCGATGATGCCCTGCACAATGGGGAAGCCGCTATCATGGCAAAGCCACATTCGCGCCCGTCCTGATTCTCTTGGAGTAGAGTCTCTGTCACCTCCCGGATGTAACGATGGACGACGAACTGGGAGATGTTAGCTATGTCACCTGCTGCAGACTGGTAGGATCCAGTGGCAGAAAAACTGATGGCCACGGTGACCTTGAGGGTCACTGGGAAAGCCAGGTTCCAAGAGGTGGCACAGTCCTGTGACCAGCTCCTTGGTGAAGCGGAGCCTCCAAATACACTGCTCCTGGCTTAAGTGCAGGGAGGAATAGTGCTTTTGGAAGACCCAAGGTGGGTAAGGCCTCTTACTGAGAGCTCTCCTGCCCCTCCTCCCTTTGCAAGCATTTTGTTCACTTCTTCGCTGCCTCCGCTCCATCTCCCTTGCATTCTTGAGTGCGAGGGGGGAGCAAGTGTGTGAACAGAACCCTTTAAATGAGAATCAAGGTGTTCTCCGCTTGCAGCAACACTCCCTGTGACTTCTGCAACTTTAAACAACTCGAGCAAGCTCTAAACAGTTGCACAGCTTTAGACAGAGTCAGTAAAAATGAAAAAAGCAAGTCAGCTGCAAATTGTTGATGATCGCTTTAAATAGCACTGCTGGGGGTCCTTCCTGCTGCTGGACACTTGTTCAGCTGGTCGTGATTAAGGGAGGGTGCTAACGTCGATTTCGATCGGCTTGAAAAAGTCTTACAGTTCCAATATTTCGGTCGTAGATGCGTTCGACGAAAGATCAGAAGTCTCTATTTTATTTGGAAGATTTTGGACAGCCATGTGGAGCTTTAAAATGGCAGTGAAGAAATGGACAACGACATCCAAAATGGCAGAATGTGCATCAAATCAGCATTGCACACTCATTGACGTCACAATCTGCCTAATCTAAATATGTGGAGCGAGCGCTGGCAACGACAGTGCTACCGCTTCCCTAAAATGGTGGCCGCTGCGGGATCTACCGGAAGTGGCGAAAGAGTAGGATGCCGTTTTTCATCAAAACAGGCTTAATGTCCGTCGTTAAACCCCCGCATTTTGCGGCCATCATCTTTTAATGAAATTTTGCTTATCTTTGGACAGTTTCATTTAATCGCTACTCCCTATCAAAGAGAGCTAACTGAAGCCCGTGTTTACATTCACATTTACTATGTCTATCTAGTCATTGAAAAAATAACCTTTCATCACAATCTCATATACTATGTAAGTTGGGAGCAAAATTTATATGAAGATGGGTAAGCTCCACAGCTCTCTTTGTAGTCGTAAGCACATCTGGCACCAATCTTATGGTCTACAGGGTGTAACGAGATAATGTATAGCACTCTCTAGCTAGAAGGTATCAATATAATGTATAGCGTCCTTTAGCTAGGAGGTATATGGAGCTGTGAAGGAATGCCATTTTAAAGCTCCACATGGTTGTCTGAGATCTCCCAAAAAATAAAGTTAAGTTGAACCAGGAGTGTTCAAGAGTGTTCAAGAGACTATAAAATACACAGGGCAGTAGTAATTCCCGACCCCTATATGACTCAGATACGTGGACCATATACAGCAACCATCTCAAAGTGCTGGAAAAGTACCACCGATGCTGCCTCCGCAAGATCCTGCAAATCCACTGGGAGGATAGACGCACCAAAGTCAGTGTTCTCGCTCAGGCCAACATCTGCAGCATCGAAGCACTGACCGCGCTTGACCAGCTCCATTGGGTGGGCCACCTCGCCCGACACGAGACTCCCTAAGCAAGTACTCTACTTGGAAATCCTACATGGCAAGGGGGCCCCAGGTGGGCAGAGGAAGCATTTCAAGGACACCCTCAAAGCCTCCTTGATAAAGTGCAACATCCTCACCGGCACCTGGACCAAGACCACTAAGTAGAGGAAGAGCAGCCGGGAGGGCGCTGAGCACCTCAAGTCTCGTCGCCGAGAACATGCAGAAAACAAGTGCAGGCAGCGGAAGGAGCGTGCGGCAAACCAGCCTTCCCACTTACCCTTTCCTTCAACCACTGCCTGTCCCACCTGTGACAGAGACTGTAATTCCTGTATTGGACTGTACAGTCATCTGAGAACTCGCTTTTAGAATGGAAGCAAGTCTTCCTCGATTCCGAGGCACTGCCTATTATGATGATGGAAGATATAAACATTAGCACAAGCCTTTATATGCAGCTGTGTGAGGGCTAGACATTTCCATTTGTCAAGGAGTGCATCTTATTTCAGCTTTGATTATCTGAAAAACAAAAGGAAATCAGCAGCTTGAGAAACTGTTGTGTCTTTCCTTTACTATTCAATCATTCATTATTCATTATTTTGTTTGTTTGCTTCTGAAAATATTTGGTCATTTGTGTTGAATGTGGTTCTTTGCATCCACGTTATATAGCTTCTTGTCAGTATCATCTTAATGGAGCCAAGTTTTACTGCTACTTATCAGTGAGAGAAAAATCACTTCCAAATCACTAAGTCTAGAACAGACTCCTGTGGAATAGTCAACAGTGAACTGAGCATTGCTTATGCAGTATTGGTGTTCTAAAGCAGACAAGTGAAACAGTACTCAAGGTCAGGTTTGGATAGGTGAGTTGCAGTGTAAATATTTTAACTCCCGGGCCCGAATTAGATGCTGATGGCTGACTACCCACCCGTTCCAAGCAAGAAGTCGACAGGAAATGGCAGAAAATCAAACAACCAAAATTACATGGCCCAGAGGCCGCTCACTGGCAGCAGGTAATTGGTGGGATTGACTGCTGGCCCATTCAGTTGGGAGTTCTGCTCCTCCTGGTTCCTAGAATCATAGAATGGTTACAGCACAGAAGGAGGCCATTCAGCCCATCATGCCTGTGCTGGCTCTCTGCAAGAGCACTTCAGCTAGTCTCACACCCCTGCCCTTTCCCTGTACCCAGCAATTTTTTTTTCCTTCAGTTACTTATCAAATTCCCTTTTGAAATCCACGATTGAATCTGCCTCCACCACCCTCTCTGGAGAGCAGGTGAAAATTTGAACACCTTAGCTCCCGGGGATTCCAGGGCAGGTAAGTAAATTGAGAAATCAGCCACGCGGTTTCCACCATGTGGGTAATGTTAAAATTGCTCCTTTCTTTTTTTGTTTAGCTGAGATGAGAGCAGAGAGAGCGAGCCTGAGGAGAAACAGTGCAAGCAGACAAGAGATAAAAGCGGGAGAACCAGCGGCAGAGTCACTGCCATGGAGCGAGTGGATTGGTGAGTAACAGGCAAGTGTTTGTTTGTTTATTTGTTTTACTACATTTTTTTGTTTTTCACTATTGAAATTCACTTAATCGTAGTTTCCATTGTGTAGATATTTTTTAGATTGATAGATATAATTTCCGGTGCCTTGAGTTAAATTTTGCCCATTTTAGTATCTCAGTCCTTCAGTGGTCAGTTTCTTAGAATTTTATAGGCTAGGCTTTTGGCACATCATTGCCCATTTTGGGGCAATAGTGATCACAGTGGAAAGTCTAGCCCTTAGATGTCAGTTTTTTAAGATTTTGAGATCAGTGTTAGGTTTGAATACCGGGAGGTGACTACTCCTTGGAGGAATGCAGTAAGAATAAAACTCCAGGCACCAAGGGAGATTTATTTGCACATTAGGGAAGAAGAAAAAGTAGAAGTGCAGTAGCCATAACGGATTCGATAGTTCGAGGCATGGGGAGGCGTTTCTGTAACCGCAAATGTTGCCTCCCTGGTGCCAGGGTAAAGGCTATCACCAAGCTGGTGTAGTACATTCTGCGAGGGGAAGTGGAATAGCCAGAAGTTGTAGTCCATATTGGTAGAAAAGGTGTGAGGTCCTTCAGGTGGAGTTTCAGGAGCTAGGAAAAATATTTAAAAATAGGACTTCAAAGTTAGTAATCTCAGTAATCACATCCAGTGAGTATAGCAACAGAATGGTAATGCAGGTAAATGCGTGGCTGAAGAAGTGGTACAAGGGGAGTGTTTCAGATTCTTCGGGCATTGGGACCGGTTCAAGGGGAAGGGGCACATGTACAAGATGAACAGGTTGCACCTGAACAAAGCTGGGACCAATGTTTTCACTGAGAGGTTAACTAGTACTGTTGGGGAGGGTTTAAACTAATTTGGCAGGGGGAGGGGAGACAAGATATAGCAGAGTGGCAGGAATGAGATCAGAAGACAGAGAGATACGAACAGCGTAAAAATAAGGTATATCCCAAGAATTGCGGGGACCAGATTGAGAAAAATAGCAAAAGTGACGAAGGACATTTTAAATTGTATGTATGTTAACATCTGTCATGTAACTAATAAGGATAGTGAGCTGCAGGCACAAATTGTTACATGGTATTATGACGTGATTGCATTAACAGAGACATGGCTCAAACAAGGCCAGAAATGGGTTCTTAATATTCCTGGCTACCAAGTATTCAGGAATGATAGAGAAGGAAAAATAGGAGAGTAACAATATTGATTAAGGGTGATGTTACAGTTCTAAATAGAAAGGATAAATTAGATGGTTCTAGAATTGAATATATTTGGCTTGAATTGAGGAACTGAGGGGGAACAGTTACATTGTTGAGTTTTTTATAGAGCTCCAAACAGTGATAAGGAGATAGATGAGCAAATTTGTTGGCAAATTTCAAAGGCGTGTAATAAAAATAGAGAAGTAATATTAGGACACTTTCATAGACTGGGAAAAACATAGTGCTAAGGGTAGGGAAGGAGAAGAATTTCTGATCTGTGCACAGGAGATCTTTCTCGATCAACATGTCTCCAGTCCAAGAAGAAAGGAAGCAGAGTTAGATCTGGTTCTGGGAAGTGAAGTAGGACAAGTGGAATGTGTTAAAGTCATCATCATCATCATAGGCAGTCCCTCGGAATCGAGGAAGACTTGCTTCCACTCTTGACATGAGATCTTAGGTGGCTGTAGAGTCCAATACGAGAACCACAGTCTCTGACACAGGTGGGACAGATAGTTGTTGAGGGAAGGGGTGGGTGGGACTGATTTGCCGCATGCTCTTTCCGCTGCCTGCACTTGATTTCTGCATGCTCCCGACGACGAGACTCAAAGTGCTAAGCGCCATCCCAGATGCACTTCTTCTACTTAGGGCGGTCTTTGGCCAGGGACTCCCAGGTGTCAGTGGGGATGTTGCACTTTATCAGGGAGGCTTTGAGGGTGTCCTTGTAACGTTTCCGCTGCCCTCCTTTGGCTTGTTTGCCATGAAGGAGTTCCGAGTAGAGCGCTTGCTTTGGGAGTCTTGTGTCTGGCATGCGAACTATGTAGCCTGCCCAGCGGAGCTGATTAAGTGTGATCAGTGTTTCAATGCTGGGGATGTTGGCCTGGACAAGGAGGCTAATGTTGGTGCACCTGTTCTCCCAGGGATTTGCAGGATCTTGCGGAGACATCATTGGTGGTATTTCTCCAGTGACTTGAGGTGTCTACTGTAATGGTCCATGTTTCTGAGCCATACAGGAGGGCAGAGGATTTAGCTGAAGTATTAAATGAGTACATTGCATCTGTCTTCACAAAGGGAGTGAATGATGTGAAGGTTACACTAAAAGAGAAGGGGGAAGTTATGGACAGGTTAATAATAGATGAAGAAGATCAATATACACCCTAAATTGCATGGCCACTGGAAGAGATACCGAGCATGCGCGGCTGCTGCAGCAAACTTAAAGGGTCCGAGCAGGAAAAGAAAATTAGAAGGAATATTGAACAAGACGCACTAAAAAGAATAACATTATTGAAAGTCGGTAAGTCACCTGGTCCAGATGGAATGCATCCTAGGTTGCTGAAAGAAGCAAAGGTAGGAATAGCAGAGGCATTGATCACAATCTTTCAATCCTCCTTGGAATCAGGAGCAGTGTTGGAGGACTGGAGGGTTGTTAATGTTGTACCACTATTCAAAAAAGGGAGAGGTATAAACCAGGAAATTACAGGCCAGTCAGTCTAACATCAGTGGTGGGGAAATTATTGGAAACCATTATCAGGGAGAAAATAAACTTTCATTTGGAAAAGTATGGGTTAATCAAAGAGAGTCAGCTTGGATAAAGGTAAATTATGCCTGATGAACTTGATTGAATTCTTTGATGAGGTATTAGAGAAAGTTGATCAAGATATTGCAGTAAATGTTGTATATATGGACTTTCAGAAGGCACTCAACAACATGCCAAACAGGAGGTGTCATTAAGAAGATGGGAGCCCATGGAATTAAGAGGAAGTGGTGGTATGGATACAAAATTAGCTCATTGGCAGGAAACAAAGGGTGGTGGTGGATGGATATTTTTCAGACTGGGAGGTGGTTTGCAGTGATGTTCCCCAAAGGTTAGTTTTGGGTCCATTACTCTGCAATTTTTACGAATGATCTAGATTCAGGTGTAAGGAGCAGTATTATAATAAATGATACAAAACTTACCAAAGTAGTAGATCATGGTGAGAATAGTTACAGGCATCAGGCTGACATAGATAGAATGGTTAAATAGATGGCAAATGGAGTTCAATGCAGAGAAGTGTGAAGTGATGCAATTTGGTACAATTAATATAGAGAGACAGTATATTATAAATGGCACATTTTTGAAAAGTCTAGATGAGCAGTGAGAACTTGGTGTCCATATACATAAATCCTTAAGAGCAAGTTGATAAGGTAGTCAGGAAAGCATATGGGTTGCTTGGTTATATAAATAAAGTGATAGAATATAAAAGCAAAGAGATCATGCTAGAATTTTATAAATCACTGGTTGGGCCTCAGTTCGAATATTGTGGACAATTCTGGGTAATACATTTCAGGAAAGATGAAAAGACATTAGAAAGGGTACAGAGAAGCTTTACCAGGATTTTTTTTTATTCATTCCTGGGATGTGGGCATTGCTGGCAAGGCCAGCATTTATTGCCCATCCCTAATTGTCCTTGAGAAAGTAGTGGTGAGCCACCTTCTTGAACCGCTGCAGTCTCTGTGGTGAAGGTACTCCCATAGTGCTGTTTGGGAGGGAGTGCCAGGATTTTGACCCAGCAACGATGAAGGAACGGCAATATATTTCCAAGTCAAGATGGTGTGTGACTTGCAAGTAATGGGATTCCTATATGCCTGCTGCCCTTATCCTTCGAGATGGTGGAGGTCACGGATTTGGAGGTGCTGTTGAAGAAGCCTTGGTGATTTGGTGCAGTGAATCTTGTAAATGGTACACACTGCAACCATGGTGCACCGGTGGTGGAGGGAGTGAATGTTTAAGGTGGTGCATGGGGTGCTAATCAACCGGGCTGTTTTGTCCTGGATAGTGTTGAGCTTCTTGAGTGGTGTTGGAGCTGCACTCAGCCAGGCAAATGGATAGTATTCCATTACATTCCTGACTTATGCCTTGTAGATAGTGGAAAGGCTTTGGGGAGTCAGGATGTGAGACACTCGCTGCAGAATACCCAATCTCTGACCTGAATTTTCAGCGATGGTAATGCCATTGAATGTCAAGGGGCAGTTGCTAGATTCTCTCTTGTTAGAGATAGTCATTGCCTGGCACTTGTATGAAGTGAATGCAAGCCTGAATGTGGTCCAGGTCTTGCTGTATGTGGGCATGGACTGCTTCATTGTCTGAGGAGTTGCGAATGGAATTGAACACTGTGCAATCATCAGCGAACAACCGCACATCTAACCTTATGATGGAGGGAAGGTCATTGATGAAGCAGCATAAGATGATTGGGCCTAGAACACTTTCCTGAGAAACTCCTGCAGCGAAGCCCTGGAGCTGTGATGATTGATGATGTTTACCAGGAAAATGTGAAAAAGCGGTGGGAGCTGATTCCATGAATAATTGTAAAACAAGAGTTAGATAGGTGCTTGAGGCCGAGAAAGTTACAGCGATACGGACAAGAGTTGGATAGGTGCCCGAGGATCAGTAACATACAGGGAGATGGACAAAAGTTGGATAGGTGCCTGAGGATCAGTAATATACAGGGAGACCAACATAGAAACAAGAGTTAAATAGATATTGAGGATGAGTAACTTACAGCGATATGGACAAGAGTTGGATAGGTGCTTGAGGACAAGGAACTTACAGGGAGATGGACAAGAAGTGGCTGTGTAGGGCATGCTGCTCCTTCAAAGACCTGGTACGGGCACAATGGGCCAAATGACCGTGTTCTGTGCTGTAAGTTTCAATGAATCTATGAGATAGCATGTGCTCTTATGATTTCCCAATGGACAGTCAATGAAAAGCCATCTGCATTAATTACATCCAGCACCTGTTTAAAGCAGCCCTTTAAGAATTTAAAATAGTGCATTTTAGCACAGCACCGATTTTTCCTGATCAATTTTTCTGCAGAAATGAAGCACAAGAGACAGCAGAAGTCTTTTTTGAAGAGCAGACACTGATGCTCTGAACCAAGGATTGAGAGACAGGACTGACATCATCTTTGGGACAGAGGACCGACCTTTCCTTGCCAGAATTGCCTGGTTCAGCAGATAAGGGATATTAATGAGTGAGTCAAAAGAACATAAGAACATAAGAAATAGGAGCAGAAGTAGTCATACGGCCCCTCGAGCCTGCTCCACCATTTAATACGATCATGGTTGATCCGATCATGGACTCAGCTCCACTTCCCTGCCCGCTCCCCATAACCCCTTATTCCCTTATCGTTTAAGAAACTGTCTATTTATGTCTTAAATTTATTCAATGTCCCAGCTTCCGCAGCTCTCTGAGGCAGCAAATTCCACAGATTTACAACCCTCTGAGAGAAGAACTTTCTCCTCATTTCAGTTTTAAATGGGCGGCCCTTTATTCTAAGATTATGCCCTCTAGTTCCAGTCTCCCACATCAGTGGAAACATGCTCTCTGCATCCACCTTGTCAAGCCCCCTCATAATCTTATACGTTTCGATAAGATCACCTCTCATTCTTCCGAATTCCAATGAGTAGAGGCCCAACCTACTCAACCTTTCCTCATAAGTCAACCCCCTCATCTCTGGAATCAAACTTGTGAACCTTCTCTGAACTGCCTCCAAAGCAAGTATATCTTTTCATAAATATAGAAACCAAAACTGCACACAGTATTCCAGGTGTGGCCTCACCAATACCCCGTACAACTGTAGCAAGACTACCCTGCTTTTATACTCCATCCCCTTTGCAATAAAGGCCAAGATTCCATTGGGCTTCCTGATCACTTGCTGTACCTGCATACTAACCTTTTGTGTTTCATGTACAAGTACTCCCGGGTCCCGCTGTACTGCAGCACTTTCCAATCTTTCTCCATTTAAATAATAACTTGCTCTTTGATTTCTTTCTGCCAAAGTGCATGACCTCACACATTCCAACATTGTGCTCCATCTGCCAAATTTTTGCCCACTCACTTAGCCTGTCTATGTCCTTTTTCAGATTTTGTGTGTCCTCCTCACACATTGCTTTTCCTCCCATCTTTGTATCGTCGGCAAACTTGGTTATGTTACACTCAGTCCCTTCCTCCAAGTCATTAATATAGATTGTAAATCGTTGGGGTAATTACTATGTCACAAACATAGGATATCAAGTAAAAGATGGCAGACCCTAAAAAAATCCTAAAATAAATGAGGAATGTTAATATTCATATGCCAGAAATGTACATTTAAGAAAGTCAGCCCTAAGTAACTTAGCATCCTTTACAACTTTTCCATAAAAGCCAGGATGGTGACATTATCGTGTGCCGTGCTGCTCTAACATACTTATGGGGAAAATTTAATTCAGAAATTCTCCTGAAAAATTGTGTGCACAGCAAGAATTCCCCAAAAATTATTTATACAATGAATGCTTGAAAACGAACAGAGCAAGGTGAAGCCATTTCACTTAAAACATCCAGTATGCCACAAAACATGTATTACTCCCTGAGATTGTTAGTTGTCTATGGGCTCGAACCTGCACATTTTTTGCATGCTTAACGCCCACTTAACGCCCATTTTACTGCTGAAATGACGTATAACACCCAGATATCGCCCATTTAGCCACAAAATGGAAACTGACACCCATTTTTAGGAAATTTATCGCCGAGCGTTACTTTCCCCATGTGCTAAAGCCGGGAAAGAATATTGCCGCCCGCCCACTTTCTTTGGGCGGAATCATCAGAGTGGGCGAAATCAACACCCATAATATCACCCAGTGTAAATTTCCACACTGATTTAATGCCGAGATTCAATATTAATGCCCGCCCACTTTTTTTGTTGTTGTGAAGAGCATATTTACCGAAAGTAATGCCAGCAGATCGCCTAGCGTCAATTTCACCACCTCGTACACATATTGCCCACAATATCGCTCGCCCAAAAAACCGCCCACAAAAAGTGAAACTTTTCTGAACAAACGCCAGTGGTGTGGCTGGCATTTTTAAAATTCCACTCTTACATGAGGCGCTGATATCTGAACGATTTGCCTGAAAGAGCGTTGATGTGAGTGACAACACTGAGACACTGCTGTGTGAGTGCAGCTTAGACATCAATGGTGTCCATCATCTTGATGCCAGTTAAAGTTTACGTTGATTGATGTTAAGTTGTATTTAACCCTTTCATGTTAAGGAAATACCAGTGTGTAACGGTGCAGCTATCTGAGACAATGCGCAATAAGGTTATGTTCAATAACAAAAATTTTATAACATCATTGGTCTGAAATCATAAGTGTTGTGTATGTTTTGTATGGAGAAAGAGTCAAACTGAACACTGTGAGCTCAAAGTAAAGTGTGACCTTAGTCTTTTATTACAGGTTTCCAGAGTGCCTTTCCAACCTGTGAAGCCTCGTTAAATACCAGTGCTCCCAAGAGATTATTGGATCCCATGGGACTCCAGGGGATGAGGCCTCTGGTGGCTGTACAGAGTAAATACAAGTATACATATATAACAATAAGCATCACAGGCAATAACATCCAACTCCCGCCCAAACCCCACTTTTTCCACCATTGACATAAATCACATGTTCAACATGTCCAGCAACACAGAATACAAAAGCAAAGCAAGAGCATGGTCCCCAGCCCCCATACATTGGAACAAATTGCATACACCCAGATGGAGATATAACATAGCCATCACGTGCGGACATGCATATCACTGTCCTTCCCCCCTCCCCTTCTTCTGCCCACCTCAACCCCTCCCCTCCTCGCTCCACAGCGCCTGGTCGAGGAGCTCCTCAGGCAGTGCCTCATTGGGGGGGGATGAAGGTTGTTGGATGGGTACAGGAGTGGGGGGTGCCGAGGGGGTAACATTCTCTGATGCAGAAGCAGGATCTTCGCCCTTGCTCTAATCTGTCATTCGCAGTGGTAGTGCGGAACCTAGTGGTGGAGTGCCGCGCTCGGTGACCACTGGGAGGCCTGTGGCAGCAGTGTTCCTGGCTATCGCATCCAGGGACTTTGCCATCCGTGGAATGTACTGGTTATGGTGCCGGAGATGGTGGCCAGCTGTCGGGATATGCTCCCCAATGCTTCGATGAGCTGGTCACCAATATCTACAGTCCTCCTGGACAACTATACTATCGCTCTGCTCTCATGTGGCACTCGTGGCACAGACCTGCCGCATCCACAGGACCTCCGTGGGGTCGGCGCCGACCTGGGGACAAATGGGGTGCCCTGTGGCGAGGTGCTTGGGCCCGATACCTCCAGAGCAAGAATGACCGGAAGACCACTAGATGGCCTTGGGGTGAAATGGCTTTTGATTCGTGGCGATGCAGGTTCCTCGAAGTCCATGCTCTCATCCATGGAGAACAGACGGCAGCAGATTGACGGACAAGAATCATCACAGACATCACATTTCATGATGATCAACATATTTGCATTCCAATGATTTTCATTAGGCCATCATTATTTATATGACAATTTTAGAAATCATCTATCATTTAGGATTGTTCAGATATGAATGGCTGTGGCATCTATTGACTTTACATCACGCAATGGTGTAAGCCTGGCATCACTTCAGGGTCTGCAGATGCGTCCATGGCTGCCCGTGTCAGTGATGTCACTGGGGACTGGTGGCCCAGTACCCGTTCGCCTCTGCACGGACCTCATCATCGCTAGCTTCTTCTGTAAAAGGTGACAGGACGACATGGCATGAGATCATTGCGTGATATCATTGCTAGGTACTGTCACAAAGACTGTTACAACACATAACCAACAGATGTAATCATGATTGTTACGATAATTATCATTCTTTACCTAAAGACGTACACCGTGACTGCAGGCTTTGAGTAAAACATTCCTGGTAAAAGTGAAAGACCTCACATCTGATGATAGTCACTCATGACTGTTACAAATCAAATGATATAAATACATAAGTACATGTAAATCAATGTAATACTTACTCTTCCGGATCCCACAAAGTCGTTCCATCGTTTGCGGCATTGGTTGCCCGCACGCACCTCGTTGGTCACCGACGAGACCACTTCTGCTATCTCGGTCCATATCTTCTGGTAGGCCTTTGGGGTGGGCTTCCCATGCCCTCCTTGTGTCAAATCACCCCAGCGTAACTCGACCTCCTGCAGGAGGGAGGCATTTGCCTCGTCCGCGAACCTCCTGGCTCTTTTGCGCCCTCCAATGTGCTCCTCTCCCACCTCACCGCTCTCTCCAGCGTCAGTCTCCACAGCATGCTGTGATGCCTCCTGCTCTCTCTCCATTATAGGCCAAATTCGGGCAAATATGTGGCTGGTAACAGCTACTTTTTGTTTGTCGACTTGCTGTGAAGCTCGAAAGTCTCCCTCCTTCCTCCCAAAGCAGCCACACCACACCCAGCCACGCTTTCAGTCCCTCTGAGTTCCCTCTCTCTCTGTCTCCTTCTCTGCACATGTCATGATGACCCTTGACCTCCAGAATTTCGGGAATCAAGCGTTGCCATGCTGTTGCTAAGGACGGACACACTTTATGGCAGAATATCAAAAAAATTTAACACTACCGCCCATTTTATATTGCTCGCGGTAATGCCCATTTTCAAAAGTGGAAACTAGGTTCTTTGAGAATGGGAGAGAAGTCGGCGATCTGAAAACCCTTTTTTAACCCGCACGTCAGAAATGTCGCCCATTTTTGGGCGATATCCACAAAAGTGCAGGTTCTAACAATGAATCAATATTGCTATACTTGGCCTTCAACTGAACAGTGCCACACTGGTGAAGGAACCAGACTCCTGAACAAATTTGATGAGGCTATATAAGAAATCTTTGGCAGCAAAAGCATATGATTGGATACAGCAAAGCCAGAGGCTTCCACCAAGCTTATACCATGTTATGTCCGTCCAGTGGAATAAAACTCGCACAAGGACACACTGGCCCGTAACTGGCATTCAGCGGTGAAGCAAAGGCATTCGCTGCTGGCCCCAAAGTAAGATTCCCACAAAGATATCGCGATCCCTGTGGCAAGAAGGTCAGCTGTTCTGACGTTCATTGAAATCAGTGCAAGTTAATGGGGAATCCTTAACACGAGCTGCTGTGATGTCAGCAAGTTGTCTAAGCAGCAAATCACAATGCAGAATTCTCACAGACCGGGAACCAGAAAATGAGTAAGCTCCTTTTAATCCAACTTTTTAAAAATGTTATAGCAAACTCTCAGGGATATAAATTATAGCAGGCAAAAGAGCAGACAGAAAGGTGGACAGAACACAGTGCTGAAGGTGGTGAATTAATCAGTATTAGGGGGGTCTGAGGAATTGCCTATGTATGTAACACTTGCTTATGTAGGTATAGCACACTTATAACGCATTAAAATTGTATCCTTAACCTTAGAAACACATACAAGTCAGCAGTTACAATTTTGATTAGAAGTCTCTGAGGAAGAGATAAAACAGCCAGTATTTTGAGAACAGTTACTTTAGGCGACATGCAGACTGGGACAGAGGGCAAATAATGGAACAATACAATGATGGGAGATGGACAGTTGTATATACCACTCAGAACCAGCCTGACAAGAGTCGACAAATCAATGTAACTCCACTGATAGCAATAGACCTATCGATGATTTTGTAGGAGGGTAGCTCCTCTCCAAAGCCTGTATAAATTATACTCAAAATCTCATGTATTTTGAAGGTTCGACGACTGAACTTTCCCTTGCATTGCTCGAAATAAAGCCGATTAAACCTAAGGTTAGCGTTTGGTTCCTCCCGTGGTCATTATACAGAAGAGAAGGGCGAGGTGTCGATTATCTATATCAGGTAGTCCGCCTCGAGGGAGAGAAGCCTTTCTTTTACCCCAACAAGAACAAAACAAAGATTGGGGCTTTCACACGGGGCAAAGGTAAACCTGAAATAAAGATGAACAAACATTAAGAAAACTTTATGTATTGATATAATTTGATTTGTAAGAGTCATGAGTGACTATAATCAAATGTGAGGTCTTTCACTTTTACTGGGAATGTTGTACTCAAAGCCTGCAGTCTCGGTGCACGTCTTTAGGTAAAAAATGATAATTATCATAATAATCATGATTACATCTGTCGGTTATGTGTTGTATCAGTCTCTGTGACAGTACCTAGCAAAGATATCACGCAATGATCTCATGCCATGTCGTCCTGTTAAATTTTGCAGAAGAAGCTATCGACGATGAGGTCCGTGCAGAGGCGAACGGGTGGGGGGCCACCAGTCACCAGCGACATCACTGACATGGAGGAACGGGTGTTCGCACTTGTGGGGAAGCACCCCGGATGGCCACGCAAGCAACTGCAGACCCTGAAGTGAAGCCACGTAAGTAAAGTATAAGAACATAAGAACATAAGAATTAGGAACAGGAGTCGGCCATCTAGCCCCTCGAGCCTGCTCCGCCATTCAACAAGATCATGGCTGATCTGGCCATGGACTCAGCTCCACTTACCCGCCCGCTCCCCGTAACCTTAATTCTCTTATTGGTTAAAAATCTATCTATCTGTGATTTGAATACATTCAATGAGCTAGCCTCAACTGCTTCCTTGGGCAGAGAATTCCACAGATTCACAACCCTCTGGGAGAAGAAATTCCTTCTCGACTCACTTTTAAATTGGCTCCCCCGTATTTTGAGGCTGTGTCCCCTAGTTCTAGTCTCCCCGACCAGTGGAAACAATCTCTCTGCCTTTATCTTGTCTATCCCTTTCATTATTTTAAATGTTTCTATAAGATCACCCCTCATCCTTCTGAACTTCAACGAGTAAAGACCCAGTCTGCTCAATCTATCATCATAAGGTAACCCCCTCATCTCCGGAATCAGCCTAGTGAATCGTCTCTGTACCCACACCAAGGCTAGTATATCCTTCCTCAAGTAAGGTGACCAAAACTGCACGCAGTACTCCAGGTGCGGCCTCACCAATACCCTATACAGTTGCAGAAGGACCTCCCTGCTTTTGTACTCCATCCCTCTCGCAATGAAGGCCAACATTCCATTCGCCTTCCTGATTACCTGCTGCACCTGCAAACTAACTTTTTGGGATTCATGCACAAGGACCCCCAGGTCCCTCTGCACCTCAGCATGTTGTAATTTCTCCCCATTCAAATAATATTCCCTTTTACTGTTTTTTTTTCCAAGGTGGGTGACCTCACATTTTCCGACATTGTATTCCATCTGCCAAACCTTAGCCCATTCGCTTAACCTATCTAAATCTCTTTACAGCCTCTCTGTATCCTCTACACAACCCGTTTTCCCACTAATCTTTGTGTCATCTGCAAATTTTGTTACACTACACTCTGTCCCCTCTTCCAGGTCATCTATGTATATTGTAAACAGTTGTGGTCCCAGCACTGATCCCTGTGGCACACCACTAACCACCGATTTCCAACCCGAAAAGGACCCATTTATCCCGACTCTCTGCTTTCTGTTAGCCAGCCAATTCTCGATCCATGCTAATACATTTCCTCTGACTCCGCGTACCTTTATCTTCTGCAGTAACCTTTTGTGTGGCACCTTATCGAATGCCTTTTGGAAATCTAAATACACCACATCCATCGGTACACCTCTTTCCACCATACTCGTTATATCCTCAAAGAATTCCACTAAATTAGTTAAACATGATTTCCCCTTCATGAATCCATGTTGCGTCTGCTTGATTGCACTATTCCTATCTAGATGTCCTGCTATTTCTTCATTAATGATAGCTTCAAGCATTTTCCACACTACAGATGTTAAACTAACTGGCCTATAGTTACCTGCCTTTTGTCTGCCCCCTTTCTTAAACAGAGGCGTTACATTAGCTGCTTTCCAATCCGCTGGTACCTCCCCAGAGTCCAGAGAATTTTGGTAGATTATAATGAATGCATCTGCTATAACTTCCGCCATCTCTTTTAATACCCTGGGATGCATTTCATCAGGACCAGGGGACTTGCCTACCTTGAGTCCCATTAGCCTGTCCAGCACTACCTCCTTAGTGATAGTGATTGTCTCAAGGTCCTCCCTTCCCACATTCCCGTGACCAGCAATTTTTGGCATGGTTTTTGTGTCATCCACTGTGAAGACTGAAGCAAAATAATTGTTTCAGGTCTCAGTCATTTCCACATTTCCCATTATTAAATCCCCCTTCTCATCTTCTAAGGGACCAACATTTACTTTAGTCACTCTCTTCCGTTTTATATATCGGTAAAAGCTTTAACTATCTGTTGTTATGTTTTGCGCAAGTTCACTTTCGTAATCTATCTTTCCTTTCTTTATTGCTTTCTTAGTCATTCTTTGCTGTCGTTTAAAATTTTCCCAATCTTCTAGTTTCCCACTAACCTTGGCCACCTTATACGCATTGGTTTTTAATTTGATACTTTCCTTTATTTCCTTGGTTATCCACGGCTGGTTATCCCTTCTCTTACCGCCCTTCTTTTTCACTGGAATATATTTTTGTTGAGCATTATGAAAGAGCTCCTTAAAAGTCCTCCACTGTTCCTCAATTGTGCCACCGTTTAGTCTGTGTTCCCAGTCTACTTTAGCTAACTCTGCCCTCATCCCACTGTAGTCCCCTTTGTTTAAGCACAGTACGCTCGTTTGAGACACTACTTCCTCACCCTCAATCTGCATTACAAATTCAACCATACTGTGATCACTCATTCCGAGAGGATCTTTTACTAGGAGATCGTTTATTATTCCTGTCTCATTACACAGGACCAGATCTAAGATAGCTTGCTCCCTTGTAGGTTCTGTAACATACTGTTCTAAGAAACAATCCCGTATGCATTCTATGAATTCCTCCTCCAGTCTACCCCGTGAGATTTGATTTGACCAACCGATATGTAGGTTAAAATCCACCATGATTACTGCCATTCCTTTTTCACATACCTCTATTATTCCCTTGATTATTGTCCGCCCCACCGTGAAGTTATTATTTGGGTGCCTATAAACTACGCCCACCAGTGACTTTTTCCCCTTACTATCTTTAATCTCCACCCACAATGATTCAACATTTTGTTCATTAGAGCCAATATCATCTCTCACAACTGCCCTGATATCATCCTTTATTAACAGAGCTATCCCACCTCCTTTTCCTTCTTGTCTATCCTTCCAAATTGTCAGAAACCCCTGTATGTTTAATTCCCAGTCTTGGCCACCCTACAACCACGTTTCTGTAATGGCCATCAAATCATACCCATTTGTAATGATTTGTGCCGTCAACTCATTTACTTTATTTCGAAAGCTGCATGCGTTTAGGTAAAGTGTTTTAATACTAGTTTTTAAACCAGGATTTTTAGTTTTGACCCCTTCTGCAGCCCCTTTATATTCATACATATTCTCCCTGCCTATCACCTTGTGGTTTACACTTACCCCAGTGCTACTCTGCTCTGTTGCCTCCTGCCTTTTGCATTCTTTCTTGGGGTCCTGCTCATCTGTGCTCTCACCCACTCTAACTAGCTCAGAGCCCTCTCCTGGGTTCCAAATACTCCTCGCATTGAGGCACTGAGCTTTCAGGCTTGCCTTTTTATTACACCTTAACCCTTTAGAATTTTGCTGTACATTGGCCCTTTTTGTTTTTTGCCTTGGGTTTCTCTGCCCTCCACTTTTACTCATCTCCTTTCTGTCTTTTGCTTCTGTCTCCATTTTGTTTCCCTCTGTCTCCCTGCATTGGTTCCCATCCCCCTGCCATATTAGTATAAACCATTGTGTGATGTAAAATCAATAGATGCCACACCCATTCATATCTGAACAATCATATATGATAGATGATTTCTAAAAATGTCATATAAATAATTGGCCGAATGAAAATTACTGCAATATAGAATGTGTTGATGATCATAAAATGTGATGTCTGTGATGATTTTGATAGCGGTGGTGCTTTTGTCGTGCATATGCTGTGTGTAGCGCTGGACTCACCTTGTCACCCTAGCACCCCCTTCTCCCCTAATAACCTCATTTGTGTTTTGCAGCTCAGCCAGCAACGCATCCCAAGGCAAGACCACAGAGCCAGAAGGTGAAGGGCGTGGGGCCGGACTCGGTAGACGATCCTACATCTGGTGCTGAGGAGCTCCGATTCTCGCCCGTCAATCCGCTGGGTCTGTTCTCTACGGATGAGAGCACGGACTTCAAGGAACCTCATCGCCAAGCCCCAGAAGGCATTCCACCCCAAGGCCATCTAGTGCGCCTCCGGCCATTCCCACCTCCACTTTGGAGGTACCAGGCCCAAGCACCTCACCACAGGGCACCCCATTTGTCCCCAGGATGGTGCCGATCCCGCGGAGGTTTAATGGACACGGCAGGTCTAGTCCATGAGCGCCACATGAGAGCGGAGAGATTGTCCAGGAGGACTGTAGACATTGGTGACCAGATCTTCGATGCATTGGGGGGCATATCCCGACAGTTGGCCACCATGACTGAGTACGTTCCGTGGATGGCGGAAGCCCTGGAGGCGATAGCCAGGAACACTGCTGGCACAGGCCTCTCAGTGGTCCTGGAGCACGGCACTCCACCCCTAGGTGCCACACCACCAGTGCCAATGACACATGAGTGGCATGAGCAAGATCCTGCTTCTGGATCCAAGAATGTTCCCACCTTGGCACCCCCCCGCTCCCGTACCCGTGCAACCACCGCCTCTGCCTTCATCCCCCCCAATGAGGCACCACCTGAGGAACTCTTCAGCGAGGCGGCATGGAACGAGGAGGGGAAGGGGTAGAGGTGGGGAGAAGAAGGGCAGGGGGGAAGGAAAGTGAGTTGCATGTCCGCAGGTGATGGCTGTGTTATATCTCTATCTGGGTGTATGCAATTTGTTGTAATGTAGGGGGGAAGGGAGCCACCCTCCTGCTTTGCATTTATATTCGGTGTTGCTGGACATGTTAACCATTTAATTGATGTCAATGGTCAGAAAAGTGGGGTGGGGGTGGGGTGTTTGTGCCCGTGATACTTATGATTTCAGACCAATGGTCGTATAAAATGATTTTTATTCAACATAAACTTGTTGCGCATTATTTCAGATTGCTGGACCATTACACATTGGTGATTCCTTAACATAGAAGGTTTAAATAAAACTTAACTTGAATCAACTTAAACTTTAACTGGCACCAAGGTGATGCCCACCATTGATGTCTGAGCTGCACACACACAGCTTTGTCAATTACAGCAACGTTCTTTCAGGCAAATTGCTCATTTATGAGCTCCTGACGTAAGAGACTTGCAGCTATGTAGCCACCACAGACCCTTTCCTACGGTCTGGCGGGGGACATGGGCATGGTTGCATAGTCAGTCTGATTGTCTGGCCCTAGTTCAGCATTCAGCTCCTTGTCCTCCTCTTCCCCTCTCTCCTGAGGTGGACTATCAGTCCCTTCTGGCAAGTCTTGTCCTCTCCTAATAACAGGTTGTGCAGCATGGAGCACATGACCACAAATTTAGCTACTTGCGCAGAGTTGTATTGTAGCTCCCCTCCTGAGTGCTCCAGGCATCTAAAGTGATGCTTAAGCACAGTTATTGTTTTCTGGACCACATTGCATGTGTCTCTGTGGCTCTAGTTGTATCACTTCTCGGCCTCGGTGTGGGTGTCATGTAGGGGGTTCTTCAGCCATGTGGCGAGGACATATCGATTGTCACCAAGCATCCAACATTGTCCTTGTGGCTTATTTTTAAACATGTCAGAGATAGCGCTCTCACGCAGGATGTGAGCCTCATCGAAGCTGCCTGGACATTTGGCATTCACTGCCATTATTATCTGGTTGTGGTCAACAAGTAGATGGACGTTCAGGGAGTGAAATCCTTTTCTGTTACGAAAAAGCTCTGGGTCCCGCATGGCGATGTGAGTGCACTGTATTGCTCCCTGCACTTTGGGAAACTTAGCAATGTGGTTCAATGCTCCAGCCCTGTCAATCTGAGCCTCCGTGGACATGGGGAAGCTGATAAAGTTCATCCTTCTCGCGTACACGGCCTCCGTGACCTGTCTCATGCAGCGATGTGTGGCATGGTGAGACAGAGGGGAAATCTCGACCACGGAGGCCCGAAAGGAACCGGATGCGTAGAAAGACAGTGCCGCGGTGACCTTGACCTCGACCGACAGTAATGTCCTGATGGCAGGCTGTATATCTGGCCTGATGAGCTCGCATGTTTCAGTGATCACCACCTTGTGGAAGCGCAGTCGCCGAAGACAGGTGGGCTCGGACACGTCGAGGTAAGACCTCTTCTCCCTGTATGTGCGGGGTGTGTATGGTCTGGACCTGCTCCTCATTCTGGCATGTCTTAGATTGGGCACATAATGATGTGTATTAGACTTTGTGCCATTTGCACTCTGCAACATCTGAGTACTAATCAACTGTTCGGGGAAAATTAAGTAAAGTTAGATTGTAGGCGAGCAAGGCTGAAAGAAATGAAAAGTGTAGGTGGTGCGAGATAACGGAAGACAAAGAATGATTGAGACGCCCCAACTTTGTTTGTCAAACCTAGTCAAGGGACGAGATAGTCAGACAAGACAAATAGGTCTGGGAAGGAGTTCACAGAAATTGCTTAACTGTAAAGATGATGTAGCACATGACTAATCAAATAAGAGGTGCACGGGATGATGTAACAAAATTGTATGTGATGTGGAGTGTGACAAAGACACTCAACACAGGCCTGCTGTGGAGAAAATAACTGTTTAATTGCTTGATCAAGGGAGACATGGTCTACACCAGTTCCTTAACTGGATGCCTTCCCAACCATTCTCGTCGAACACTTTAGGAACTGCTTCTTTTATACAGAATTCTTTGTAAATTCATCATTTACATTATTATTGATCAGTCTTTCTACTGCGTGACAATGTTTTTTCGCTTTGTTACAGATTGCTTAATTTCAACTTTGTTAATTGTTGCACATTCTCCTTGGGTATGAACTTATGTATCTTACATCTTGCCTCCTGCCACTGACAGGAATTTATTCCTAAGTTCTGAATACAACAGGAAGCCACTTCCTAGGCCTTAGCTCTAAATAGCAGGAACTGTACCACTGTCCTACTGTTGCACCTGCTAATTCTGCCACATCAGCAAATTGTGTTTTTGCTTTCCTAATCTAAAACATGTTTAACTCTTTAAGTTCTGTTTCAGTATGTACCAATTAAATTGTTGTAGCTGTATGCACCAATGAAATTGTTGTAGGCAGGCGAGGACTTGTGACGCGTTAGGGAAACAACCAGTGAAAATCTTCCGCGCGTAGCTTCATGATTTTGTATGTATTTTGACTGTATAAAAACAGCAGCCCCGAGGCTGCTTGGAGAGAATGGTTGGGGAAGCACCCAGTTGTGGAACTGGTGTGAGCCGTGTCTCTCTTGATCGATTGAGAAGATTAGACAACTCCTTTCTCTATATACAGACCTGTGTTGAGTGTCTTTGTTATATTTTACAACATTTTGGCGCTGCGAGCGGGGTACATTTGGACGAAATACAGATAGACATTTACAGACTATCATGAGTGAGTATATTTAAACTACCACTCAATAATCCGATGTAATCTGTTATGAGACATGTCAGTTGCCCGGGGTATCTGAATCTGTGAAAGGTCTGTTATGATGCAAAAGACTTGAGGGAATTATGAGGTCATGATAGAAACTATTATAAGGCATCGATGGGATTGGAGACTCTAGGTTCAAGGAACCCGATTAGAGGGACAATCAGTCTCTAAGAATACAGTGAAATTGGTAGAAATATCGGTGGGACTGTAGACTCTGGGTTTAAGTGAAACTGAATAGAGGAACAGATAGTATCTGAGAATACAGTGAAACCCATACAAGGGTAGATGTACCAAGCCTTTTATGGTGTGTAAGGATATGCTGGACTAGGGGCCAGAAGACTCCCTTAGTAGATATTTTTCGGATAACCATAAGAAACTGATAGTGACTATGTTAAGTGATGGATGGGATCCCAAAAAAGACCCCACTAAACAAAAAGAATGGTGGGAAAAATCAAAACACAAGAAAGCTGCTAAGGCAGGATAGATGGTGGTTAGTCAGTGTTTACAGTATAAGGCCATGGCCAGGTCTCAATGAGAGGAATTGCGCAAATTAAGAGTAGGAGATAGAGTAGGAAGATCTAAGAAGAATATAAAACTGACACAGAAGCTTCAGCTCTTGTGCCGAGAAAGAGAAAAATAAGCTTTGTTGAATGAAAGTGGTTGTATGGAAGTCTTCTTGACTGTAGAATATTTGAGGTGGGAGTTAATGAATTTTTCATTTGTCTGAAAGCTTGTCTTTTAAAAGAAAAATGGTGCATCTGTATGCTTGTTTTAGCTCCACCTACTTTTTCGGGCAGAGAGCTGAAAGTTTTTAACCCTTTGTAGTATTGTCCGAGATGTGGGAAGTTTTAAGAAAGTATGAATAAGTTGAATTGTGTACCTAGAATTGAATGACATTTTAAGTTAGAAACACAGATGTGGATTTATTTTGATAAGTTACGAGAGAAAAAAAAAATGATTTGGACGTTTAATTGGAGTACAGTGAAAAAATGCAATTGTCTTATATCATAACAAAGTGCTGTCTTTTCAATTTGATTATTGCAAGCTGAGATTCCCAATTACTTGTTAAATAAACACACAATCATTGATTACATTGGGTTGAAAGATTTAGTCTATGAATGAGATAAAGAAAGGAGAAGGGAGAGTGTAATGTCTTTTAAAAAAGCTTGCATGGGTTTCTCGAGGCTACAGGCTGGGGGAAGCTCCGCCCTCATTTTCCTTTGTATAGAACCTTATTTTAAATGACGTGAAAGCTTCTAGTTCTGTAAAAGAGATTTAAATAAAAAGATTGACAGTACAGTTATTGAATTGGGAATTTGAGATAGTCTCCTTGATACACATTTTCATTGTATTGAAAAATCCTGGGTTTGGAAACATTTTTAAAATAAATAACACTGAAGAGTTTAGGAAAAAAAGAAGACTAAAAAGTTTGGAAACAATCTAAAAATGCCATTTTCACTGATGAGAGACAGAAATGCCATTTGGGGGAGACGAGATAAGATATGGAAGCAGCCTTGGAAATGATGTGCGAGAACTTAAATTGCGAGCACTTCTATGATAAGATGGTTTATAAACTATCACTTGTTTTGAATTTGATGTGTAAATTCGAGAGAGGAAGTTTTGAAGATACTAATGAGGTTGCGCACCACACCAAATCGAATGACAGGATTAATCCCCTATGAGCTAACGACTGGATGAGCAATGAAGTTATCCAAGGGGATAGTTACAGGAGGGGCAGAATTAGGACCATTACAAGATAGAATCAGGAAATATTGAGTAAGCAGCTGAAAGAGATGCGGCAGGAAGTAAGAGATAGACAAAGGGATGAGGATGAAAAAAAAGGGACGAAATCCCCCGGCGGGAGTACCGGAGGTAGGAGCGAAAGTAATGGTTAAAAAATATGAAGTAGTAATCAATGGGGACACATGTGCATGTATAAGTATGAAAGGTGGGGGCCGATGGAAACAATGGTCCCAGCTGAAAGAATATAAGAAGTGGAGGGGTGCATTGATAGATGGACTTTTCGGGGGACTAGGATTAATATTTGCAATACTAGGGGTTCTTGTCATAATAAAATGGATCTGGGAAAGGTCACATGCCCGGAGAAACAGTGCAAACAATCCGGTCGGAGTAGAAATGATGAGGATATAATTGAACCCTGGGACGCCTGGCTGAAATCTCTTAACAGGAAAATGTGGCTGGTTGTGAAGATCCAGGTGGGCGCATCAATTCTCACGAGCCTGGGAGGAACCGTCAGGATGATACTGTGAGACTCTGGTTGCGTAGGAGACATAATTTATACTGAAAAAGGAGCTATCTGTGGGAAGTGCAAAGAAGCAGAACTATACGTGGAATTGAATCCAAACGACCCTAAGTGATGCAAATGGAAAAATGGTATCTGGACATTTATGAACACTGGTTCGGGTTTGCATGGATGTATCACAATAAAATGTAACAGCAACGAGAAAGGATGGACTCCCCTCGAACCATGTGTGAATGAGGTCGAGTTTGGGTCGGGGTAGAGCGGGACCATCTGGGTAGCCCAGTCGCCTGGTTCGGCGTGGGATGGGATCATATGTAAAGCAGTCCCCACTACCACAGCCCCAGTTACTACTGCCCCATACCGGAACCCTCGGGATGCCCAAATATGACCAAGGGGGCTCCAGGAGGGCTAGTGGTGAAACAAACTAAAGATAGAATCCACTTCGGGGTTCGACAGCGGGTGATCACAGTATTTTTAAAACTGACGGATATAACCATCTCCAGTTTCTGTGGGCCCAAAACGGTCGAACTATATAAGAATCTGACACTGTGAGCCCTGGAAGGGCCAGAGTCAAACACCATGAAATTTGTGGTGACCCGGAAGACAAGGAAAAAAAGGGGCATATTAGAAATGGTAAGTGTGGGCTATGTGGCCGGGTCACGATGGTCAACAGTACAGACCTGCAGGCCATAGAAGGACATGTCAGTGCTTTAACCTGTACCCTAAAAGGCCTGTTAGAAAGAGGAGATGATAACAACAACTCCCAACTGGGGGATGGGGCCGAAAAGGAGATATTGCAGGTCTCCCACACTTTGAGAGATCATGCAAAGACCATTAACCTATTGAACAACCGAACCGCTGAAGCAAGTGCGGCCACCATATGTGCTGAGTATGGAGCATGGATGCTAGCCTCAGTGGAACATAATTTGGAACAGTTACAAAATGGGGAGGTCCCGGACTGGATAGCTGACGATGTTTTTGAAATCTGGACACTGGATAAAAATCCTACCCAAGCCTGTCAGGTTCGAAGGAATAGCCACACATGGGTCCCGGAGAATAGATGTGCCACTGGCCACTGGCCACCAGAACATAATAGGGTTCGTGGGAACCATCCCCCAGTACAACATTACTAAAAGACAAAGTCTATATGAGGTTACAAATATAGGAGAAGTAAGAAACCAAATGTGGGTGAGATATCACAAGCTGCATCAGTATGTTATTAAAAAGGGTAACAGGACCAAGGGTGTGTCCATAACAGATTGCTATAAGAATAACCAGGTTGTGTTATGCCAAGAGTCGTTTCAGGAGGACAAGGATGACTGTGGATATGGCCGAGCAGAAGGATGTGTTCTAAGCATCACACCATGGGTGATGGACTATAAGATCACAGCAGCATCACAAGGAGATGGGCGGTGGTGCGTCAGCACTACAGCTGCTAACATGACTGTGGGAGGGGTACTAACATGCCCCATCAGACGCCCTGACTTCTGTCTGAAGCGTAACCACGCGATCAACATAGAAGGGTATACAATATACCCTGAGCTGAAGGAAGAGACCGTCAACGGAACGTTGGTAGACACGATAAAAGCGGGGTATAAAGATTTTGAAGAACCACAAGGAAAACCAATCCCTAAGTTGAGTGAAGAGCAGATGGCACTGGAAAAGCATGTGCTTGAACAACAAAGAAAATATGTCGTCTTAAGGAAAGAAATTGACAAACTACAAAAGGACACTGACAAAGAACTGGCTGAACCACCCTGGTATATGCAATTTTACAACTTTGGACTAAATATGAGCATACACCCTTGGATTAGAATTATATTCCATGTGTTAGGTATAGTGCAGCTGGTGGTGGTACTGATACTCCTGGCAGAATGTGCAGGCAGATACAAGAGACGCAGAATGGAAACGTTGGCTAAGGCCATTAACAAAGAACAGAGAAAGCCTTTGCTAGGTCCAAATAAGGGTAAGCAACCACAAACACGGCATGGGTACCTTAGATGAGTCGTGACTGTCACAATCCTATCACCTGATCAATGAAACAGGGGCGGGACACACACAAGCCCAGTAAGGTAAAATTGGTAATGGTGGCTATTTGCGATAACCATATGACTAAATGGTTAGGGAAAAGTAAGTAAAGTTAGATTGTAAGCGAGCAAGGCTGAAAGAAGTGAAAAATGTACGTGCTGCTGGATACAATAGAATATTACTGAACTCATTATCCTGAAAGCAGAATGCTCTTGCTGTTATCAAGGAATAGGCTTATGCAACAAAAACCAGGTACAAAGGGTAGATTCACTAGTATTTCCTGAAAAGTTTGTGGCTCAGTTTGTAGAACTCTCAAGAAGATAGTATCTGGCACATATCCTAGTACAAACCAGCTTATCATAGTAAAACCAGACAACTGGTTGGGGTGGAGACAGTAATCATTGAAAAACAAACTGCGAGGTTAGCTAGGAGTCACATAGAATGGTACGAGATAATGGAAGACAAAGAATGATTGAGACACCCCAGCTTTGTTTGTCAGACCTAGTCAAGGACAAGATAGTCACACAAAACAAATAGGACTGGGAAGGAGCTCACAGAAATTGCTTAGCCGTAAAAATGATGTAACATGTGACTAATCAGATAAGAGGCGCATGGGATGATGTAACAAAAGTGTATGTACCAATGAAATTGTTGTAGTTGTATGCACCAAGGAAATTGTTGTAGGTAGGCGAGGACTTGTGATGCATTAGGGAAACAACCAATTAAAAACTTCCACGTGTAGTTTCATGATTTTGTATGTATTTTGAGTGTATAAAAACAGCAGCCCCGAGGATGCTCTGAGAGAACAGTTGGGGAAGTTCCCAGTTGTGGAACTGGTGTGAGCCGTATCTCCCTTGACCTGTCAAGCAGATTCTCTATATACAGACCTGTGTTGAGTGTCTTTGTTATACTCCACAACATCGATGCAGGCTGAAAAATGGCTGGCCCCATTCCAATGAAAGTATAATAGTGATTGATCAGAAGCAATAATTTCCACACTAAAAGACACATACTAAAACCCAATCTTCCAGAGTCTGAAAAGATGTCTGTTGAGATGGTCACTTCACCTGAGAAGAACTCCAGAGTCAATCCAAACTCCCCCGAAGTAGAAGCGACCTGCGATGTGAAAAATGGCGCCCACACCGCTGTGATTAGTTCAGAACAGTTCCACTTTTTCTAAGCGGTGTTTTGGGCGAAAGATATTGTGGGTGAGATGTGTGTGAGGTGGTGAAAATGAAGCTGGGTGATCTCTTGGCTGTTAGTTTCTGAAAATGTGATCGTCCACTTTTTTTGTCACAAAGGTCGGTATTATTGAAACTCGCCATTAATTATGTGCGGAATGTAACATTGGATGACATTATGGGCGTTGCATTGGTTTCGCCCATTCTGATTATTCCGCCCCAAAAAAGTGGGTGGGCAGTATTATTTTTTCCTGGCATTACGTACATGGCTAAAGTAACGCTTGCCGATAAATGTCCGCAAAATGGGCATCAGTTTCCATTTTGTGGCTAAATGGGCGATGTCTGGGCATAAAATCTAATTTCAGCGGTAAAATGAATGTTAAGTGGGTGTTATGCATGCAAAGATAATGGAAAATCTAGCCCTATGTCCCCTAGTTTCAGTTACCCGTATGTGGAAGTATCCTTTCTGCATCCACCTTGTCGAGCTCCCTCATTATCTTATATGTTTCAATAAGATCACCTCTCATTCTTCTGAACTCCAATGTGTATCGGCCCAACCTACTCAACCTATCATCATAAGTCAACCCCATCATCTCTGGAATCAACCTAGTGAATCTTCTTTGAACAACCTCCAATGCAAGTATATCCTTACCTAAATATGGGGACCAAACCTGTATGCAATACTCTAGGTGTGGCCTTACCAATACCCTGTACAGTTGAAGCAGGACTTCTCTGCTTTTATAATCTATCCCCCTTGCAATAAAGGCCAACATTCCATTTGCCTTCCTGATTACTTGCTGTACCTGCATACTACCTTTTTGTGTTTCATGCACAAGGGCCCCCAGGACCCTCTGTACTGCAACACTTGGCAATTTTTCTCCATTTAAGTTATAATTTGCTTTTCTACTTTTACTGCCAAAGTGGATAACCTCACATTTACCCATATTATACTCCATCTGCCAGATCTTTGCCCATGCACTTAGCTTGTCTATATCCCTCTGTAAATTTTTGTGTCCTTCTCACAGTTTGCTTTTCCACCCACCTTTGTATCTGTTATACTCATAATAAATGTTGAGACTGAGTACTGTGTGTAATGAGCAAGTGTGACCTTAGCTCCTTTATTAAGGTTCCAGAGTGCAGGTACCTCCTGGGTGGCCTGCTTATATACTGTGCTCCCAAGGGATGCTGGGATCCCTTGGGACTCCAACAGGTGGGCCCTCTGGTGGTCAGGTGTAATGCAAGTTACAAAGGGTTAAATACATAACATCACTCCCCGGTGAACGTAACAGTATGCTTATTTACAAGGTGAGATGATCTGGGGCTTTGCGCTCCCTTGTCGATCATCTTGGTACAAATGCTGGTGTGGGTGGGTTGGTCAGTTCCTCACTGGGCTGTTGGGCAGCCAGCCTTGCCGGGCTGCTGGGGAAGATGAGTTTGGTTTTGTGGTCAACTTTGATGTCAGTTGCCACTTGTGTGTGTGTGTGTGTGTGTTGGAAGGTCAAAGTTGGTGGAGTCCTCTTCGGTTTGTTCATAGCTATTGGTGAACCGCAATTTGATTTGGTCCAAATGTTTTCTGTGCGTTTGTCCATTGGTCAGTTTGACCTGAAACACTCTACTTCCCTCTTTGGCTGTGACCGTGCCAGTGAGCCATTTGGGACCATGTTCATAATTAAGCACAAACACAGGATCATCTCAATATCGCATGACAAATTTGCGTGGTCATGGTACATACTTTGTTGATGCCACTTGCCCTCCACATGATCAGGGTGGACAAGAGAGAGCCTTGTTTTAAGCGCCCTTTTCATGAGCAGCTCAGCTGGGGAAATCCCAGTGTGAGTGGGGTCTGGTGCGGTAGCTGAGCAGCACTCGGGACAACCGGGTCTGCAGGGAGCCATCCGACACATGTTTCAAGCTTTGCTTGATGGTCTGAACTGCCCATTCTGCCTGGCCGTTAGATGCGGGCTTGAACGGGGAAGATGTGACATGTTTGATCCCGTTGCAGATCATGAATTCGTTGAATTCAGCACTGGTGAAGCACGGCCCATTGTCACTGACTAGGACATCAGGCAAGCCATGCGCGGCAAACATGGCTCGTAGGCTTTCAATGGTGGCCGTGGATGTGCTTACAGACATTATTGCACATTCAATCCATTTTGAGTAAGCGTCCACGACAACCAAAAACATTTTGCCTAGGAATGGGCCCGCATAGTCTACGTGGATCCTCGACCACAGTTTCGAAGGTCACGACCACAAACTTAGCAACTGAGAACAAGTGCTGCACTGGCGCACACAGGACTCTAAATCTGAGTTGATGCCAGGCCACTTCATGTGAGATCTGGCTATGGCTTTCATCATTACGATGCCTGGGTGGGTGTTGTGCAGTTCGCAAATACATGTGTCTCTGCCTTTCTTGGGCAAGATCACACGATTGCCTCACAAAAGACAGTTCGCCTGCGGGGACAACTCATCTTTGCGTCTGTGGAACGGCTTAATCGCTTCCTGCATCTCCACTGGGACACATGACCAGCTCCCATGGAGGACACAGTTTTTTTTACCAAGGACAGTAAAGGATCCTGGCTAGTCCAGGTCCTGATCTGGCCGGCCGTAATGGGGGACTTCTCATTCTCAAATGCCTCCATGACCATTAGCAAGTCCGCTGGCTGTGCCATTTCCACCCCGGTGGTGGGCAATGGTAGCCGACTGAGATAATCTACGCAGTTCTCTGTCCCCGGTCTGTGGCAGATTACATAGTTGTATGCCGACAGCGTGAGCACCCACCTTTGGATGTGGGCAGAGACATTGGTATTAATCCTTTTGCTCTCCGAGAATAGCGATATGAGCGGCTTGTGGTCAGTTTCAAGCTCGAACTTGAGGCCAAATAAGTACTGGTGCATTTTTTTTTTTACCCCATAAACGCACACAAGAGCCTCTTTTTCAACCATGCAGTAGGCTTTTTCGGCCTTGGACAAACTCCTGGATGCATACGCAACCGGTTTCAAACTCCCCAAATCATTAGCCTGTTGTAACACACACCCGACCCCGTATGACGACGCATCGCAAGCTAACACTAATCGTTTACATGGATTATAAGGGGCAAGTAGTTTGTAAGAACACAATAAATTTCTGGCTTTCTTAAAGGCAGCCTCTTGTGAATTCCCCCATACCCAGTGATCTCCCTTGCGTAATAGCGCATGTAGGGCTTCTATCAGGGTGCTTAACCCAGATAGGAAATTACCGAAATAGTTAAGGAGTCCCAGGAACGATCGCAGCTCCATCACATTCTGTGGTCTTGGTGTGTTCTTGATGGCCTCCATCTTGGCGTCGGTGGGTCTGATGTCATCTACTGCGATTCTCCTTCCTAGGAATTCAATGTCCTGTGCCAGGAAAACACACTTCGAGCATTTCAACCTGAGCCCCAAGTGATCCAACCGACTAAGAACCTCCACCAGATTCTTCAAGTGCTCCATGGTGTCCCAACCTGTAACCAATATGTCGTCCTGGAAGACCACTGTGCAAGGAACCGACTTTAGCAGGCTCTCCATGTTTGGCTGGAAGATCGCCGAAGCCGACCGAATCTCGAACGGGCACCGGTTGTAGATAAACAGACCTTTGTGCGTGTAGATGCCAGTGAGGCCTTTCGAAGACTCCTCCAGCTCTTGCGTCATGTAGGCCGAGGTCAGGTCCAGTTTGGTGAACATCTTCCCTCCAGCCAGGGTCGCAAATAGGTCGTCTGCCTTGGGTAGCGGGTACTGGTCCTGCAGCAAAAAATGGTTAATCGTTACTTTATAGTCCCCGCAAATTCTAACCGTACCGTCCTCCTTGAGTATGGGGACAATTGGCCTGGCCCAGTCGTTGAATTCCACCGGTGTGATAATGCCTTCACGTTGCAGCTTGTCCAGCTCAATTTGCACTTTTTCACGCATCATGTACGGTACCACCCGAGCCTTGTGGTGGATGGGTCGTGTACCGCGAACCAAATGGATCTACACTTTTGTCCCCGAGAAGCTTCCAATGCCTGGCTCAAATAACAATGGGAACTTGCTTAGAACCTGGGTACATGAGGCGTCGTCGACGGACGAAAGCGCTCGGATGTCATCCCAGTTCCAGCGGATTTTTCCCAGCCAACTTCTTCCAAACAGTGTGGGGCCATCCCCTGGCACAATCCACAGATGGGAGTTTGTGTACTGCTCCATCATAGGAGACTTTGACTTCTGCAATGCCAATTACAGGGATTAGTTCCTTGGTGTTAGTCCTTAGTTTAGTGTGAATGGGGCTGAGCTTGGGCTTGTGTGCCTTCTTTCCCACACAGCCTGTCGAAGGCCTTTTTACTCATTATGGACTGACTTACCCCTGTGTCCAGCTCCATAGATACTGGAATGCCATTCAGTTCAACTTTCAACGTTATTGGTGGGCATTTCGTCGTGAACGTGTGTACCCTATACATTTCTGCCTCCTCCATATGAGTTTCCAACTCAGTCTGATCCACTGTGGATCGATCTCTCAACTACTTTCCTATCCCTGGCATCATCTTTGTGAATCTCTACTGTATGCTCCCTATAGCTTTAATGTTCTTTCTATAATAATACTTCCAACTGTGGTGTAAACAATCGGTGCCCTGACCTGTGAGGAAACACCTGCTGCAGGTCGGGGGTATAAGAGGAGAAGCCACTTCAAGATACAGCACGAGCCGCTCCAGGAGGGTGACTGGGTGACGTCACCAAACCCAGGTCGCCGATTGGAGCGTGGGCAGGAACTTAGGCGGGGCTCAGGTACAGCAGAGGTTCGGCGAATGACCGGGGCAGAGGAACGGAGAGAGATCGGGGCCAGAAGAAGCAAGGGCCCAGGGGCAGCACGAGCCAGCCCATACTGCGATATGTGTGCGCACTAGGTCCATGCAGCAGAGCAGGTCTCCAGTCGTCTTGGTTAACCCTTGCCACTGGACCCAGACCTAGCTCTGCCAAGCCTGTGTGATGGCTGGTGTGCAACGGTCAACCCACATTAAAAAAATCCACGCACAGGCATCTTCCACCCTTCAAGATGTAGTTCTGGATCTGGAATATTACGTCCTTCATTGAAACACCTGTGAACTCATCCCTTTCTGGTGTGGAGGCGGGTCATCCTCTATGAGGGACTGCCTAAGAAGAAGAAGAAGGATCGATTTTCCTCTGCAACGTGGTGGTTTGCAGGGTTTGCAGCTCGCAAAGTTAAAGCACATGGGATTAGGGGTAGTGTGCTGACGTGGATTGAGAACTGGTTGTCAGACAGGAAGCAAAGAGTAGGAGTAAATGGATACTTTTCAGAATGGCAGGCAGTGACTAGTGGGGTACCGCAAGGTTCTGTGCTGGGGCCCCAGCTGTTTACATTTTACATTAATGATTTAGATGAGGGGATTAAATGTAGTATCTCCAAATTTGCGGATGGCACTAAGTTGGGTGGCAGTGTGAGCTGCGAGGAGGATGCTATGAGGCTGCAGAGTGACTTAGATAGGTTAGGTGAGTGGGCAAATGCATGGCAGATGAAGTATAATGTGGATAAATGTGAGGTTATCCACTTTGGTGGTAAAAACAGAGAGACAGACTATTATCTGAATGGTGACAGATTAGGAAAAGGGAAGGTGCAACGAGACCTGGGTGTCATGGTACATCAGTCATTGAAGGTTGGCATGCAGGTAAAGCAGGCGGTTAAGAAAGCAAATGGCATGTTGGCCTTCATAGCGAGGGGATTTGAGTACAGAGGCAGGGAGGTGTTGCTACAGTTGTACAGGGCCTTGGTGAGGCCACACCTGGAGTATTGTGTACAGTTTTGGTCTCCTAACTTGAGGAAGGACATTCTTGTTATTGAGGGAGTGCAGCGAAGATTCACCAGACTGATTCCCGGGATGGTGGGACTGACCTATCAAGAAAGACTGGATCAACTGGGCTTGTATTCACTGGAGTTCAGAAGAATGAGAGGGGATCTCATAGAAACGTTTAAAATTCTGACGGGTTTAGACAGGTTAGATGCAGGAAGAATGTTCCCAATGTTGGGGAAGTTCAGAACCAGGGGTCACAGTCTAAGGATAAGGGGTAAGCCATTTAGGACCGAGATGAGGAGAAACTTCTTCACCCAGAGAGTGGTGAACCTGTGGAATTCTCTACCACAGAAAGTAGTTGAGGACAATTAACTAAATATATTCAAAAGGGAGTTAGATGAAGTCCTTACTACTCAGGGGATCAAGGGGTATGGCGAGAAAGCAGGAAGCAGGGTACTGAAGTTTCATGTTCAGCCATGAACTCATTGAATGGCGGTGCAGGCTAGAAGGGCTGAACGGCCTACTCCTGCACCTATTTTCTATGTTTCTATGTTTCTATTCGTCGGAGGTGACCCATTGTTCTGCAACCATTGCATGCATAGTGCTTAAAGCGGCATTGATGAGGCCGATGATCACCTCTGCAGCGCCAACAGGGTGTTAACTGCCTCGCATTAACAGATGTTGGTAGATTCTGGGTCAATTGATGTCGGGCCACAGCAGCCGGCATATACATTCTGCCCTGTACATTTCTGCTCAAAACCAACGTTACTTTATGCACAGTTTTGGCCGAAACTTCTCTGTTCTGCGAAGTCTGCTTGGTGTTGTCGCTGGTGGACATAAATGCCTGGGCTATCGTTATAGCTTTACTCAGATTTGGAGTTTCTACAGTCAACAGTTTGCGAAGGATTGTCTCATGTTCGATGCCCAGTACAAAAAAGTCTCTGAGCATCTGTTCTTGGAATCCCTCACAATGTCCTGCGAGGCGCCTTAGTTCGGTGATGTAGCTCGCCACTTCCTGGCCCTCTGATCGTTGACACGTGTAGAACTGATATCTCGCCATCAAAACACTTTCCTTAGGATTTAGGTGCTCCCGGACCAGCGTACACAATTCTTCGTAGGATTTCTCTGTTGGTTTTGCCGGGGCCAGGAGATTCTTCATGAGGCTATAGGTTGTTGCCCCACAGACAGTTAGGAGGATCGCCCTTCATTTGGTGGCGTTCTCGTCCCCTTCCAACTCGTTGGCCACAAAGTATTGGTCGAGTCTCTCCACGAAGGCCTCCCAATTGTCCCCTTCTGAGAACTTCTCCAGGATGCCGACTGTTCTTTGCATTTTCATGCGATTGTTCATTACCTCGTCGCCAGTTGTTATACTCATAATAAGTGGTGAGACTGAGTACTGTGTGTAATGAGAAAGTGTGACTGTAGCTCCTTTATTAAGGTTCCAAAGTGCAGGTACCTCATGGGTGGCCTGCTTATATACTGTGCTCCCAAGGGATGCTGGAATCCTTTGAGACTCCAATAAGTGGGCCCTCTGGTGGTCATGTGTAATGCAAGTTACAAAGGGTTAAATACATAACAGTATCATCAGCAAACTTGGCTACATTACACTCGGCCCCTTAATCCAAATCATTAATATAGATTGTAAATAGTTGAGGACCTAGCACCAATCCCTGCGGCACTCCACTAGTCACTGTTTGCCAACTGGAAAATTAACCATTTATCCCAACTCTCTGTTTTCTGTCAGTTAACCAATCCTCTATCCAATCTAATATATTATCTGCAACCCCATGAGCTTTTATCTTATGCAGTAACCTCTTATGTGGCACCTTGAACTGACAATCTCAGGGGAGTACAGCAAGTAGCCTCCGGAATTGGAAACGCTGTTTCAAGATGTCAATGCTCCTCTCTATGATGCTGCGCCTCACAATGTGTGACATGATATATTCACGGTCAGGTTCCGTCTGGATTACGCGTGGGGGCGTCATGTGCCAGGTGGCGAGGCCGTAGCCTTTGTCTCCTAGTAGCCAGCTCTGCCCTTCTGGCTGCTGCTGCTGAAACATGGCAGATACAATGCTGTGGCGTAGGATAAACGCATCATGGGTGCTCCCAGGATATCTTGCATCGAATGACATGATATGATGCATGTCATCGCACACTAGCTGTACATTAATGGAGTCAATGGGCCTATACATTCTGGACTTCAGAAGAATGCGAGGTGATCTTATTGAAACTTATAAGATAATGAGGGGCTCGACAAGGTGGATGCAGAGAGGATATTTCCACTCATAGAGGAAACTAAAACTAGGGGACATAGTCTCAGAATAAGGGGCCGTCCATTTCAAACTGCGATAAGGAGGAATTTCTTCTCTTAGAGGGTTGTAAATCAATGGAATTCTCTTCCCCAGAGAGCTGTGGAGGCTGTGTCATTGAATAGATTTAAGGTGGAGATAGACAGATCTTTGAGCGATAAGGGAGTAAAGGGTTATGGGGAGCAGGCAGGGAAGTGGAGCTGAGTCCATGATCATTACAGCCATGAGGGGCCAAATGGCCTTCTCCTGCTCCTATTTCTTATGTTCTTATGTTCACTGTTGTGTGCTGCATGCTGCATAACTTAGCCATCATGAGGCAGTAGCACCTGGTCGTGAAAGACACACCTGCGGTGAGAGTGGCTGATGATAATGATGCAGATGACAAGCAGGAGGAGGACAACGAGGATGAGGAAGCCATGCAAGCACCTGAGGCCGGAGCACGACGGCGGAGGAGGACGGGCCATTGTGTCCCTTTAACGATTGCTCGAGCCTTGTGCCAGCAGCTCATCTGTGAACGTTTTACTGATGCCTGAGTGCTCAGTGACAACTATTCCACATGGACCATGTTTACTGTTTGGAGCTGTTCCGTAATGTTGTGTTGTGTTAATGGAACAAATAATGGAAATGATTCTGTTTTAATATAAAATATATTTTATTCAAAAGTTTTACAAATGGTTCTTTTCTACTTAACTTAACTTTAATAAATTTATTCTTGTATCAAACTTTACTTTAAGATCACTCTTTAAGATCACTTAAAAGCTTTAAGATCACTTACAAACTTTTAAACTTGTAAATTTACATAACTTACAAAAAACTTTTAATTTGAGAACAGTTACAACAGTAACAACAATAATAATAACAGCAGCAAAGAAAGGCTGTACCCACCCAACTCTCCACCTTATTCTAAGACCACCCGCTGCGCTTGGTCTTGGACTCCCCAGCACCCTTGCCTACAGTGTTTCTGGGCTTGGTATCAAGCTTATTCTTTCCAAGAACTCGGTACTACGCACCTGTTGGGGGGGGGGGTGTCATTGGCAGCAGGCAGCAAGTTGGAGGGCCCGGCTTTGGGCTCTTCAGAGGCTGGTGTGGGGATTGGAGTGGGAGTGACAGTTGATTCTGTCAATGGTCGCGGGGTCTAGGCGTGTTCCCTTATTGCAGCAGCTAACTCCAAAATGCCGTCCCTCATGCGCCCTGACAGTGTTTCAACGACCTGCAACATTCCCTCCCTCATGGTCAGTGACAGTGTTTGCATTATCTCTGAAATTCCCTCCCTAATGATCACTGACAGTGCATCAGCTACCTCTGACATTCCGTCCATCATGGTCACTATTCCCCCACTGATGTCTCGGACATTGTTCCCATTTCGCGTCTCATTGCTGTTACTTCTCCCGACAGTCCCGCTACCTCATCACTCACTCCACTGATCAAATCCAGGAGTGATCGGGTAAGGTCAATGCTCTCCGCACTCAATGACATCATCTGAACCACATCTGTTAGATCCTGCACCTCAGGAGAGCGCGGTCGAGCTCTCCTTCCCTTCCTCCCCACGAGTTTGCCTCGCTGCACCCCACCACTGGGACCTACAACTTCGGAAGATGGGGCCCTGGATGTGCCTCCCGACACCACACCACTGGGACCTACAACATCGGAAGATGGGGCCCTGGATGTGTCTCCCTACACCACACCACTGGAACCTACAATGTCGGAAGATGGGGCCCTGGATGTGCCTCTCTACACCACACCAGTGGGACCCGCAACTTCGGAAGGTGGGAAACCATGGAATGTCCCACCAGCATTCAATCCACTAGTCAAGGGAGGGGCTGTCACCACAATGAACGGCACCTCGTCCAAAGTCAGTAAAACAGTGGAAGCTTCATCCAGCTCCATCCCCTCCCTCTCCTCCCCCCGATGTTCTTGGTCTGGAGGTTGGTTTGGAAGATATTCCTCTTCTGGCTCGTCCATGTCTGAATCTTCTTCTGCATCATCAGGGTTGGCCTCAAGTTCTGCAAAATATAAAAGAATAGTCAAATGGTTAGCAGCAGAGGAGGAGGCAGGGTGGGTGGCATGAGTAGGCTCACACATCGCAGGCCAGGCAGCAGGCTGATTTGAAGGACCACAATGAATTTGCAAGACTTACCCTCTCCCTCGAGTGTGGGCCCAGCTTGTGCAGTGGTGGTTGCGTTTCTCCAGGCAGGACCCATCAAAGCAGCGACCCTCTCTTCCAAGGGTGCCAATGGGTGCAGATTTGCCGGGCCTCCTCTTGTTTGAGTTCTTTCCCTTTTACTATGTGCCACCTTCATCTGCAATGATGAAAATCTAACTCTTTAAAGAGATGTCTTTCTGCTGGGTGGGACATACAGATGGTCACATTTACAATTGTAATTCCATTGAATAAATGAAAATATTACTTACACTAACGACTTGACCAAGGTCCTGCCACTTCTTTTTACATTGGCCTCCAGATCTTGTGGTGGTCTCCATTGCACAGTAATCTTCTGCAACTTGGTTCCAGCGTTTCTTCATTTCTTTGGGTGGAACTTTTATGTAACCTCAGCTGGTGTCCAGCTCCTGCCATCTGTTCTCAATCACCGTAACTAGTGCCTCCACTTCTCCCTGGAAGAAATTCTTGGTCCTTGTACCACGTTGCATCTTGTACTGCTGCAGCTGCGATTTTTCCAATGCTCTCACACAGCACTCCTTCTCACACACACAACTGGCTCTTTAAAATTGGCTGATTGCCAACTCAGAGCTGTACTGAGCATGCGCATCCATTGCAACAATGTCAGAAACGTAACTTTTTCTCCCGCGCATGCGCAGAAGATGCAGCATCATTTTTCGGTGCAGACAGCAGGCTCCACCCCCTGAGGTGACTGTACATGCTGTGCGGCACCAAATTCGAATTATACATTGCAGAAACTTTGGCAAACTATTTCCGGCGCATTTCTGGCCTAGAGAAACGGGCGTAACTCTGGCAATATGCCAGAAAACGGACTTGGGCAAAATTGAGTCATAGATTACAGATTACATTTTTTGATAAATGCACATCATGTTTTTCCGAAGTATCTCATAAATGTAATCTTAATCCTTTTGAGGACTGAATTTCTTACAGCTTTGGAAATATGTTTTTTAGATCATGTTGCTGTATTGCTTCTAAAATAAATCGTTTACTGCCACTTCTTAATACAGAAAATACAGGATTAAGTGAATGGGTAAAACTGTGGCAAATGGATTTCAACGTAGGCAAATATGAGATCATTCACTAAAAAGGTTTGAACAGGGTACTTTATAAATGGTGAAATGCTAAAAAGATTGGAAGTCCATATAGACTTGTGGGTCCAGGGACTTAGATCATTAAAATGTTAATGAACAGGTACAGAAAATAATTTAAAAGGCTAATGGAATGCTGGCCTTTATATCTAGAGCCCAAGAATATTAGGGGGTAGAAGTTATGCTGCAGCTATACAAAGCCCTGGTTAGACCACACCTGGAGGACTGTGAGCAGTTCCGGACACCACACCTGAGGAAGGATATATTGGCCTTGGAGGGGGTGCAGTGTAGGTTTATCAGAATGATACCTGGACTTCAAGGGTTAAATTATGAGGAGGGTTTACACAAATTAGGGTTGTATTCCCTAGAAATGTTATAAGGTTAAGGGGTGATCTGATCAAAGGTTTCAAGATATCAAGGGGAACAGATAGAGTAGACAGAGAAAAACTATTTCCGCTGGTTGGGGATTCTAAGACTATGGGGCACTGTGAAATCAGTAAAAACCCTCTACATATAAAGGGCCCAAGTTTCGGGCCGCGCCTAGAACGGCACAGCTCCGACCTGGACGCCCGTTTCTCGCGCCACAAAGTGCGCCTAAAAAAAACTTTCAGATTCTCCGGCTCCCTGCTGGTCCTCTTGAGCCGGGCGCGGCGCAGCACGAGCTGTAGGGGGCGGAGCTAGGTCCCTGCGCTGAAAACAGTGCCGGGACCTCTGCACATGCACGCTACAGTGGGCGCGCTTGTGCAGTAGCTCCAGGTGCCCAAAACTGTGTGGGAGGGGCCCGAAGCACGCAGCCTCTAGCCCTGGCCGAATGGCGTCACTGGGGCTGCGTGCATAAGGCTCCTCCCACGCCCAGCTCCTGCTTCCTCCCAACACCGACCCGACTCCCGCTTCCACCCGCCCCCCCCCCCGCCTCCCCACTCTCCCGGACCCGACCCGACCCGCGCTCCCGACCCCGACCCGCGCTCCCCCTGACCCGACCCGCGCTCCCGACCCCGGACCCCGGACCCGACCCGACCCAACGCCACCTACCTGTAAATCTGGTGCTGGAGACGGGACCTGCCCGGCCCGTTCAGCCTCCCTCCCCCTTCTCCTTTCTCCCCCCCACTTCTCCTTTCCCCCCCCCTTCTCCTTCACCACCCTTCTCCTTTCCACCCTCCTTCTCCTTTCCCCCCTCCTTCTCCTTCCCCTCCTCCTTCTCCTTCCCTCTTCTCCTTTTCCCCACCCCTTCTCCTTCCCCCTTCTCCTTTTCCCCACCCCTTCTCCTTCCCCCTTCCCCTTTCCCCTTTTCCCTTCTCCTCTTCCCCCCTTCCCCTTCTCCTCTCCCCCCTTTCCCCTTCCCCTCTCCCCCCCTTCTCCTCCTCCACCCCTTATCCCCCTTCTCCTCTCCCCCCCTTTCCCCTTCCCCTCTCCCCCCCTTCTCCTCCTCCCCCCCTTATCCTCCTCCCCCCCTTATCCTCCTCCCCCCCCTTATCCTCCTCCCCCACTCCTCCTCCCCCTTTCTCCTCCTCCTCCTCCTCCTCCCCCCCTTCTCTCCCCCCTTCTCCCTTCTCCTCCTTCCCTTCCCCTTCTTCCCCATCCCTCCCCCTCTGCCTCCCTCTCCCTGCCCCCCCTCTCTCCCTCTATCCCCCTCCTCCCCCTCCCCTCGTTGTCAGAAACACAGATACTGACAGACAGAGAGTGAGAGACACAGACAGACAGAGAGATAGAGACACTGACAGAGACACACTGGGGGGTGAGGGGGGTGGGGGGGGGGAACATCCCAGCACGCTGTTGGAGGGCTCCCAGTGCTGCAGTCGGTAAGTAGAAAATGTTTTATTTATTGATTTCTTTTAAAAAAAATTTTTTTTTGATTTATTGATTGATTTATTGATGTTTTTATTATTGATGATGGCTCTTTATTTGTAAAACTGAAGTGTTTAATGTTTGTAAACTTCCCTTTAAGCCCCCCTCCCCCCATTCCCGACGCCTGATTTGTAACCTGCGCCTGATTTTCTAAAGTGCAGACAAGGTTTTTTCGAGCGTACAAAAATCTTCACTTACTCCATTCTAAGTTAGTTTGGAGTAAGTTTTCACTGCCGAAACTTTGAAAACAGGCGTAAGTGGCCGGACACGCCCCCTTTTGAAAAAAAAATTCTGTTCCAAAGTGAAACTGTTCTAACTGACTAGAACTGGAGCAAACTAAATGCCGAGAATTTGAATTTCTAAGATACTCCGTTCTACACCAGTTGCTCCAAAAAATCAGGAGCAACTGAGGCCGAAACTTGGGCCCATTGGGTGGTAGAAGTTTGGAATTCTCTTCTACAAATGGCAATTGATCCGAGATCAATTGTTAATTTTAAATCGGAGATTGATAGTTTTTTGTTAACCAAAGGTATTAAGGGATATGCACCAAAGAGGTATATGGAGTTAGGTCGCAGGTCAACCATGAATTCATTGAATGGCAGAACAGGCTTGAGGGGCTCAATGGCCTACTCCTGTTCTTATACAGTAGAATTAGAGAAATTTTAAGCTCATTGCTGAATTTTATTCCTTAATGTACGTCAGTGGCCATAATGATGCACCTACCGTGAATTGCTGTTTTGGCTATTCTAGGAAAAATCTGCAAGTAAGGTCGTTATTGATCTAAATAATGGCAGCCACATTTCCATTTCCAAATGCAAAAGGGGCCTATTGTCCTGCCATTGCTGGCTGTGCCATCAGTTGCCTGGGTCTCATGCTCTTGAATTCCCTCCTGAAACCTCTCCACCCCTCTGTTTCTCTACCTCCCGCTCCTCCTTTAAAACACTCTTTAAAACCCAACCCTTCAACGAGCTCTCCTAATATTTAGCTTTTATGGCTTGATGCCATTTTTTCATCACGGCTGTTGAAGGAGGGTGGGACCTAACTTGGCTTAATTGAAAACTGAAAAAGCCATACAAAATACAAATGGGAGGGTGATAACAATAAAGTTTAAATACAATAGAAAATAGTTCAAATTAAGTGATTTTTTCTTTATGGATACATGTTTACTAATGTTAAATTAATAAAATTTTCCTGAGTTTCCCCAATGTCCAGTTCAATAACCCCTGCACTCATCTCAGGCTGTGCAAATGGTGCCCTGATTTCCCAATATGCTGTGTTTCCATGTGAGGCAGACTGGGCCAGTGTGCAGATTGAGCATGGGTTAGAGAACAAAAACCCAGAGCACCGCCAGTAACAGAATGCAACCCGCAGTGTGTTCCAGCCATAGATCGAGACCCGGAGTGTGTACCAACAACAGAACCGGACCCTGAATGTGCACCTGCCATAGAACGAGACCCGGAGCACGAGCCAGCCATAGAACGAGACGCAGAGAGTGTGCCTGCCAGAGAACAAACCCCAGAGCATGAGTCAGCCATAGAACGAGACCCGGAGCACGAGCCAGCCATAGAACAAGGCCCGGAGCACGAGCCAGCCATAGAACAAGACCCAGAGCATGAGCCAGCCATAGAACAAGACCCGGAGCATGAGCCAGCCATAGAACAAGGCCCGGAGCACGAGCCAGCCATAGAACAAACCCGGAAAGTGTGCCAGCCATAGAACAAGACCCGGAGCACGAGCCAGCCATAGAACAAGACCCAGAGCATGAGCCAGCCATAGAACAAGACCCAGAGCATGAGCCAGTCATAGAACAAGACCCAGAGCACGAGCCAGCCATAGAACAAGACCCAGAGCATGAGCCAGCCATAGAACAAGACCCGGAGCACGAGCCAGCCATAGAACAAGACCCAGAGCACGAGCCAGCCATAGAGCAACACCCAGAGCACGAGCCAGCCATAGAGCAAGACCCAGAGCATGAGCCAGCCATAGAACAAGACCCAGAGCATGAGCCAGCCATAGAACAAGACCCAGAGAGTGTGCCAGCCATAGAACGAGACCCGGAGAGTATGCCAGCCATAGAACGAGACCCGGAGCACGGGCCAGCCATAGAATGAGACCCGGAGTGTGTGCCAGCCATAGAACGAGACCCGGAGCACGGGCCAGCCATAGAATGAGACCCGGAGTGTGTGCCAGCAACATTCCAGTAACTATAAATATAAAGAAGTGATTTGTCACATTTCCCCGCAACTCGCATTTCCAAATTCTGATATTTTGGATGTTCAGATAATCTGTCAAATGCTGACAAAATCTGATTGCTGAGAACGACTTGCTCTTCCACATAAAGCCTGCCTGCTTGCCAGTTGGATGTGCCTGTTTTCACTTTTATTTTAAATGTTGTGCCAAATTTTGCCAGAAATCTTGGAGTAGGTAATCATCTGTCTCATGCAACAAGGGAACGAAGGCACTTTGCTTTTTGCCATGGGTTCTTCCACATCGAGGACTAGACTTTCCACTTTCTGGCTAAGGCCGAAAAAAATGAGCCTTGTTCCAGCAATGCGGGACCTATCGCCCGTGCTGATCGCCGGCACGAGGCCCATTTTTTTATTCCGCGATTTTCCACTCAGCCTTAGCCCAGCGATGTCAAATGGGCGATGTGATTTTGCGCGATCTCACAATCACCCAAAGAAAACGGAAGTGAATGAATAAAAAGCTTCCCTCGCAACGCATTACTGCACATGTGCAGGTTGATTTTTTTTTAGGTTGATGCTCCCGCGTTTTGGGAGGTCAGGGGTCATCATTCATGCTCAGAAGCTCTGAGGGTCGGGGAGAGAGAGAGAGAGAGAGAGAGAGAGAGGAGAAAGCATTTTGTGGTCTGAATAATCTGATATTAATCGACATGGAGGGGTCATTTGAGAGGCATAGGGCCAAGCCCTTCAGCGAGAGGCCAATGAGGCCCTCGTGAATGCTGTCAGCACCAGGTGGGAGGATCTGACACTGGGTGGGCATGGGAAACCTCCCCACCGTGCATATCGGAGGATTTGGTCTGACATTGCCGACATGGTCACGTCAGCATCTAATGAAACGCGCTCACCGGACAAGTGCCGCAAACGGTGGAACAGCCTACAGGCAGCTGCGAGAGTAAGTTGAAATTTATATTTATGTATTATTTAATGATCTAAATAGTAACTAGAATCTGCAATGTTATTTGATTACATTTAAACATAACTAATTATGAATAAATTTATGCAACCCAGCATAAAGTTAAATGTTGTAGTGTGAAAAAGCAACGTAATGCTAATTTGTAATAGAACATGTCAGTCTTAAATGTCTTCCATGTCTTAAATTGCCTGCTCCATTTGCTTATGCCGTGCAATGTTATCGTATCATTTACAGAAGAAGATCTCGATCAATAATCGGGAGCAACGCAGGACGGGCGGGGGTTCTGCATGATGCACAGTTTAAGTGCTTACGAGGAGCTCGCGGTGGCCTTGGTGGGGCCGGAAAGTCATTCGGTCACATCCCGTGGTGTGGCCGAACCCACCCTTGAGACATGTGAGTAATGAGAAATGTGCATTGTTCAATGTGTGAATCATTAGTAAATACTGAACATATCGTAGTTACTCATGTAATGTTATGCAATTAAAATGTAATTTGATGTTATGCATTTTTATGCAATTACAATGTAATGTTATGCAATTATAATATAATCTGATATATAATGGTGATGTACTATAGATGTTCGAATTAGATCATGTCAGGTCATGTTAAACCTTGTGATCACCTGTGCATATGGGATAATGGAAAGCATTGCAATGTTTTGAGTTCGAGAAAAATTGTAATGCAATGATTTAAATTGTTAAACGTTGTTTATCAAATTAAAGGTCAAGTGGTCGTTGGGTCAGTGGAGTCCACTATCACTGAACCGTCTCCAACATCGCAGGAAGTTGAAGAAGAAGAGGAGCCACTGCAGACTCCTGCTGCTGTGCTTCAGCAGGAGGAGGAGGAGGAGGAGGAGGAGACGGAAGAAGAGATTTTTTTTGTGGGGGGGTGAACAACCTGCGGCCATCTCGTTGAGATGGAAGAAGCACCGGGGCTAAGCGGTGTGCAAGTGGCGGACGCCAAGGCACGTCATATTGCAAACGCCGACCCCACGGAGGTCCAGTCAGCGTGGCGAGCAATCGCCTGCCTTGGAGGGCCAGACAGAGAGCTTGATTTCCCTGTGCAGGGAGACGGTCGAGATTGGTCACGACCTTATACAGGGGTTCGCGGGTTTCTCTGTGAACTGGAGCCAGTTCTCTGCGAACTGGGGCCAGTTTCCAGCATCTTGGAGCGAGATCTGCCATAACTTCTTCAACTGGTCTTCTGAGCAATCACAGACTGCAAGGGAGACCTTGGAGGCTATTCGGCAGCAGACAGCCGCAACCAATGCCTTATGGCATGCGTTGCTGGCTGGACACAGCGCTGCACCCCAAGGTATCGTGTCTGCTCGCAGCGACACCCCAAGCACGCAAGCGAGTACGGAGAGCACAGTTCCTCCGGACTCGGAAGTAGAGCCTCAGGCTTACGCTTCCTCTCCGTCACCTCCACCACGGCAGGAAATCTTGAGATCCCACTCTGCACGACGTCTTGGTGTCGATCTGCATAGACCAAAACGGGTGGGTGGGGTGCGAACACGGGGTGGGACAGGATCTGGTGGCCGCAGGTAGGGAGGGGGGAGTGCTTCTCTACAGTTCACTTGTTTTAAAATGTTCACTTGTTATTATCAATTTATTATACTCGTTATTGTTATTGTTATTATTATTGTTACTAAATTGGCCAATTGTATTTAATCATTAAATGTTCACTTGTTTTCATTACTTAACTGTTCACTTTCCATTCTTTCTGAAATGGTCACTTGTTAGCATGACTGAAATGGTCACTTGTTAGTATGACTTAAATGGTCACTTGTTGTCATGACTGAAATGGTCACTTGTTGTCATGACTGAAATGGTCACTTGTTATCATCACTGAAATAGTCACTTGTTGTCATGACTGAAATGGTCACTTGTTGTCATGATTGAAATGGTCACTTGTTATCATCACTGAAATAGTCACTTGTTAGCATGACTTAAATGGTCACTTGTTGTCATGACTTAAATGGTCACTTGTTGTCATGACTGAAATGGTCCCTTGTTAGCATGACTTAAATGGTCACTTGTTTTCATGACTGAAATGGTCGCTTGTTGTCATGACTGAAATGGTCGCTTGTTATCATCACTGAAATGGTCACTTGTTAGCATGACTGAAATGGTCACTTGTTGTCATGACTGAAATGGTCACTTGTTGTCATGACTGAAATGGTCACTTGTTATCATTACTTAAATGGCCACTTGTTCTTAAAATGTTCAATTTCTTCTTCTAACATTTTGGGGATTTTGAGGGAAGGGTGGGTTGGTGCGGGGGGTCAGGGATCGGGGGTTGGAGGGAGGGTGTTCATTAGTTCTTAAAAAAAAATGTTTAATAAAAAAAAAATGTCTACAGCTTTTGTTCCTTCTCTCTTATTTACATAAGTTTTACAACATATGGTTCTTCATGCAGATTTGTTTGTTTATTCTGTTTCCCCACGGAATATCATTAAATAACTTCACTATGTAAAAGCTATTTACTAAATAATTCCAATATATCAGATCTATTTAGCATAAATAAGGTGATAATACATATTTATATTCCCTGTCCCAAATTTCTGAGTACAATTGGCTTCAATTTTACTCTCTAAATAACTCACAACAATTCTCCACCCTTCCTCAGAGGCTAAAAATGGCGTCCGTAGTGCCCATTTCCCTGTCTCTAAGGCCCTGAAAAAGCAACTATTTTTGAGCACTCTTTTGGGCCTTGCATCGGCCCAGCGAAGTGCATGCTACGTACCGAAACTTGGGATGGGCCTTGTCTGGGTGATCATTTGGGCGATCATCTCAGCGATCAAAGTGGAAACTTGGGGCCCTATTTTTCCGCCGATATTTTGGGCCTAGTTTCCACTTTTTGCTCAAAATGGGCGATAGAGGTCCGTTTTGGGCCATGGATGGGCCTTAGATGGGCGATGTGAAGTGGAAAGTCTAGCCCAGAGATTCTACTTTGTATTGCTGCAGTTGTTTTAGTACCTTTTTTAATACACAAGCACATCTCACTCTCCTCTGAGGTGTGTGATTACAAGCAACTTTATTTGTTAAGAAGTGATTTCATCAGAGCCAGTCCAGCACCACAGCTAATGAATATCAAGGTTAAGAGATAGTTTCTTAACAAATCAAAAGTCAGAAATATTTAATAATCTGTTTAAATTTACTTCTATGCTTTCTACATTGATGGAGGTACAATATTCTGAGAAAAGTTAACATCGATGATAAAACCTTTCAAACGTAAGAATGAAAATCAAATTGAACAGGCTTACTTACAGCTGCCAAATAAGGAAACTGTTCCATGAGGCTCGAAAATGGATTTTTATAATTATGACAAAAATACAAAAGTAAAAGTAATTAGCATCTTTCCGTCATCATCAAATATCTCAGCAACATTTTTTAGTATTAAAAACATAGAAACATAGAAAATAGGTGCAGGAGAAGGCTATTTGGCCCTTCGAGCCTGCACCACCATTCAATAAGATCATGGCTGATCATTCACCTCAGTACCTCTTTCCTGCTTTCACTCCATACCCCTTGATCCCTTTAGCTGTAAGGACCATATATAACTCCCTCTTGAATATATCCAATGAACTGGAATCGACAACTCTCTGCATTAGGGAATTCCACAGGTTCACAGCTCTGAGTGAAGAAGTTTCTCCTCATCTCAGTCCTAAATGGCTTACCCTTTATCCTTAGACTGTGTCCCCTGGTTCTGGACTTCCTCAACATCGGGAACATTCTTCCTGCATCTAACCTGTCCAGTCCCGTCAGAATTTTATATGTTTCTATGAGATCCCCTTTCATCCTTCTAAAAGCCAGTGAATACAGGCCCAGTCGATCCAGTCTCTCTTCAATGTCAGTCCTGCCATCCTGGGAATCAGTCTGGTGAACCTTCGCTGCACTCCCTCAATAGCAACAACGTCCTTCCTCAGATTAGGAGACCAAAACTGAACACAATATTCCAGGTGAGGCCTCACCAAGGCCCTGTACAACTGCAGTAAGACCTTCCTGCTCCTATACTCAAATCCCCTAGCTATGAAGGCCAATATACCATTTGCCTTCTTCACCGCCTGCTGTACCTGCATGCCAACATTCAACCACTGATGTACCATGACACCCAGGTCGCGTTGCACCTCCCCTTTTCCTAATCTGCCGCCATTCAGATAATATTCTGCCTTCGTTTTTTTTCCACCAAAGTGGATAACCTCACATTTATCAACATTACACTGCATCTGCCATGCATTTGCTCACTCACCTAACCTGTCCAAGTCACCCTGCAGCCTCTTAGCATCCTGCTCACATCTCACACCGCCATCCAGCTGAGTGTCATCTGCAAACTTGGAGATATTACATTCAATTCCTTCATCTAAATCATTAATGTATATTGTAAATAGCTGGGGTCCCAGCACTGAGCCCTGTGGCACCCTACAAGTCATTGCCTGCCATTCTGTTTATCCCGACTCTCTGCTTCCTGGCTGCCAACAAGTTCTCTATCCACATCAGTACATAACCCCCAATACCATGTGCTTTCATTTTGCACACCAATCTCTTGTGTGGGACCTTGTCAAAAGCCTTTTGAAAGTCCAAATACACCACATCCACTGGTTCTCCCTTGTCCACTCTACTAGTTACATTCTCAAAAAATTCCAGAAGATTTGTCAAGTATGATTTCCCTTTCATAAATCCATGCTGACTTGGACCGATCCTGTCACTGCTTTCCAAATGCGCTGCTATTTCATCTTTAATAATTGATTCCAACATTTTCCCCACTACTGATGTCAGGCTAACCAGTCTATAGTTACCTGTTTTCTCTCTCCATCCTTTTTTAAAAGTGGTGTTACATTAGTTACCCTCCAGTCTATATGAACTGATCCAGAGTCGATAGACTGTTGGAAAATGATCACCAATGCATCCACTATTTCTATTGTCACTTCCTTAAGTACTCTGGGAGGCAGACTATCATTCACCAGGGATTTATCGACCTTCAACCCCGTCAATTTCCTAACACAATTTCCCACCAAATAAGGATTTCCTTCAGTTCCTCATTCTCACTAGACCCTTGGTCCCCTAGTATTTCCGGAAGGTTATTTGTGTTTTCCTTCGTGAAGACAGAACCAAAGTATTTGTTCAACTGGTCTGACATTTCCTTGTTCCCCATTATGAGTTCACCTGAATCTGACTGCAAGGGACCTACGTTTGTCTTCACTAATCTTTTTATCTTCACATATTTATAGAAGCTTTTGCAGTCAGTTTTTATGTTCCCAGCAAGTTTCCTCTCATACTCTATTTTGCCCCTTCTAATTAAATGCTTTGTCCTCCTCTGCTGAATTCTAAATTTCTCCCAGTCCTCAGGTTTGCTGCTGTTCTGGCCAATTTATGAGCCTCTTCCTTGGTTTTAACACTATCCTTCATTTCCCTTGTTAGCCACGGTTGAGCCACCTTCCCCGTTTTATTTTTACTCCAGACAGGGATGTACAATTGTTGAAGTTCATCCACGTGATCTTTAAATGTTTGCCATTGCCTATCCGCTGTCAACCCTTTAAGTATCATTTGCCAGTCTATTCTAGCCAATTCACGTCTCATACCATCGAAGTTACCTTTCTTTAAGTCAGAACCATAATCTCTGAATTAACTGTGTCACTCTCCATCTTAATAAAGAATTCTACCATATTATGGTCACTCTTACCCCTGTCACACTGAATTAACTGTGCCACTCTCCATCTTAATGAAGAATTCTACCATATTATGGTCACTCTTACCCAAGGGGCCTCTCACAACAAGATTGCTAATTAGTCCTTTCTCATTACACATCACCCAGTCTAGGATGGCCAGCCCTATCGTTGGTTCCTCGACATATTGGTCTAGAATACCATCCCCAGTACACTCCAGGAAATCCTCCTCCACCGTATTGCTACCAGTTTGGTTAGCCCAATCTATATGCTGATTAAAGTCGCCCATGATAACTGCTGTACCTTTATTGCACGCATCCCTAATTTCTTGTTTGATGCTGTCCCCAACCTCACTACTACTGTTTGGTGGTCTGTACACAACTCACACTAGCGTTTTCTGCCCTTTGGTATTCCGCATACAGATTCCATATCATTCAAGCTAATGTCCTTCCTTACTATTATGTTAATTTCCTCTTTAACCAGCAACACTACCACACCTTCTTTTCCTTTCTGTCTATCTTTCTTGACTGTTGAATACCTCTGGATGTTGAGTTCCCAGCCTTGGTCACCCTGGAGCCATGTCTCCGTGATGCCAATTATATCATATTCATTAATTGCTGCCTGTCCAGTTAATTCGTCCACCTTATTATGTATACTCCTCGCATTGAGGCACAGAGCCTTCAGGCTTGTCTTTTTAACACACTTTGCCCCTTTAGAATTTTGCTGTAATGTGGATTACTCTGGAGCATCCGCGATGCTGAGGATGCCGTGAATAGCACGTTTAGTGAGTTGATCATACCGCAGGTAAAGGTTACACAGACAGATACGGAATGGGTGACCAACAGGAAGAGCAGTGGAAGGAAGGTAGTGAGGGATTTTTGCCTCAGGTTTCTCTGCCCTCCATTTTACTTTTCTTCTTTCTATTTTTTGCTTCTGCCCCCATTCTACTTCCCTCTGTCTCCCTGCATAGGTTCACATCCCCCTGCCATATAAGTTTAACCCGTCCCCAACAGCACTAGCAAACATTCCCCCTAGGACATTGGTTCCGGTCCTGCCCAGGTGCAGATCGTCCGGTTTGTACGGTCCCACCTCCCCTTGAACCGGTTCCAATGTCCCAGGAATTTGAATCCCTCCCTTCTGCACCACGCTTCAAGCCACGTATTCATCTGAGCTATCCTGCGAATCCTACTCTGACTAGCACGTGGCACTGGTAGCAATCCTGAGATTACTACCTTTGAGGACCTACTTTTTAATTTAACTCCTAGCTCCTTAAATTCAGCTTGTAGGACCTCATCCCGCTTTTCACCTATATCATTGGTACCTATATGCACCATGACAACTGGCTGTTTATCCTCCCATTCCAAAATGTCCTGCAGCCGCTCCGAGACATCCTTGACCCTTGCACCAGGGAGGCAACATACCATCCTGGAGTCTCGATTGCGACCGCAGAAACATCTATCTATTCCCCTTACAATAGAATGCCCTAGCACTATAGCTCTCCCATTCTTTTTCCTGCCCTCCTGTGCAACAGAGCCACCCACGGTGCCATGAACTTGGCAGCTGCTGCCCTCCCCTGATGAGTCATCCCCCCCAACAGTACGCAAAACGGTGTATCTGTTTCGGAGGGGGATGACCGCAGGGGACCCCTGCACTACCTTCCTTCCACTGCTCTTCCTGTTGGTCACCCATTCCGTATCAGTCTGTGTAACCTTTACCTGCGGTAAGACCAATTCACTAAATGTGCTATTCACGGCATCCTCAGCATTGCGGATGCTCCAGAGTGAATCCACCCACAGCTCCAGTGCCGCAATGCAGTCTGTCAGGAGCTGCAGCAGGATACACTTCACGCACCTGTAGTTGTCAGGGACACTGGAAGCGTCCCTGAGTTCCCACATAGCACAGGAGGAGCATGCCACATGTCCCAGCTCTCCTGCCATGACAACCTCTTAGATTAACTTAATTTGGCAACAACAATGATAAAGGTTACCTACTGATAAAGGAAAAGACAAAGAAAAACTACTCACCAATCACTTACCCCCTTGGCTGTGATGTCACCCTTCGATTTCTTTTTACTTTTTTGCCTTCTCTCCCTGCACCAGCTAACTGTTCCTCCAATTCCCGCCGCTCTTCCGAACTCCCGCGCCGCCTCCCAACTGTTGGGCCCTTTATAGGCCACTCCTCCGAACTCCCACCGCTCCTCCGAACACCCGCACCGCCTCCTTCTTCTGTACCATGTGAAAATTCAGGACTTTTTATCCAAAGCTTCCCACTTTACTCAAATAATGAACAATCCTTCCACAATTTCCCTCCTTTAAACTAATCCTTTCACTAATTTTCTATTTTAAGCTAATCCTTTATCTGCTGTTACACAAAAACAAATTCTACTTTCCTAACCATTCAGAATGCATTTAGGATGGACAAGGGAACATGCATATTGGATTTAATAACGAATAATGAGCCAGAATTAATTAACAACCTGACAGTAAGGAAGCATCTTGCAGAGTGAACATACTACAATTGCATTTGATAATACGTTTGAAAGGGAGAATGAGGAGTCACAAACCAAGGTTTCAAACTTAAGTAAGGCAAATTTTGAAGGGATGTGACATAAATTGACCACTGTAAACTAAGCAGAAATGTTAATGGATAAAACTGCAGACAAACAGAGGTATTCAAAGAACTACTTGGTACAATACAAGACCAGTACATACTTCTAAAAGGCGCAAGCTCCATTTGTGTATTTAAGCAACCAATGTTAACAAATGAGCTAAGATAAACTAGCAAGCTAAAAGAAAGGTCTTAATTGAAATCCAGCGGACTGGGAGAGCTCTAAAATGAAACAAAGGGATACCAAGAAAGTATTAAGAGGTGCTAATAGGAATATGAAAAAAATGCAAGAGTTATGAAAGCTAACAGTAAAAGTTTTTATAAACATGTTAAGAGAAAGAGCATGGCAAAGGAAAATGTGGGCCTATTAAAGTCAGATGCAGGTTATACTATAATCAACAATAAGGAAATGGCAGACATGTTAAATGACTACAGTATCTGTCTTCAGAGTAGAGGAAGAGGATAAAATACCAGCAGCACAAAGAAAATTTAAAAAAAATCAAAAGGAGGAACTTATTGGAGATAATGTAAGTAAAAAATGGTAATGAAGAAAATAAGACAGACAAATCTGCAGGATCTGATGCTTTTCACCCTCAGTTATTAAAATAAATAGGTGAGGAAATTACAGATGCTTTAGTCATAATTTTCCAAAGCTCTCTTAATTTGGGAATTGTGCCATTGGATTGGAATATTGAAAATGTCACTCCATTATTTAAGAAGGGTGAGAGTAACTAGGTAACTGCAGGCCGGTCAGTCTAATACCAGTTATGGGGAAGTTATTGGAATCTGTTATCAGGTACAGAGTAACTAAGCAAGTGGAAAGTATGATCTGATCAGAGAGGTTTTGTGAAGGGTAAATCATGTCTGACTAATCTAATTGGAGGCAATCTTATGACAAGGATTAGTAATTGGTTGGGCGATAGGAGGCAGAGATTAGCGATAAAGCGAACATATTTTGATTGGTGGGATGCGACAAGTGGTGTTCACCAGCAATTTATACTGGATACTCAGCTTTTCACCATATATATCAATGACTTGGAATGACGGAGGAATAGAGTTGTATATCCAAGTTTGGAAATGACACTAAGTTGGTGGGCACAGTAAGTTGTAAAAAGTAGAGCAGGACATTACAATGGGATACAGATGAGTGAGCAAAACTATGGAAACTGAAGTTCAATGTGGGAAAGTGTGAGGTCATCGACCTTGGATCCAAGAAAGACAAATCAGAATATTTTCTTAATGGCGAGAAAGTAGGAACTGTGGAGGAGCAAAGAGATTTAGGTGTCCATATACTCAGATCAAGAAAAGTTAGTAGACTGGTTAAAAAAAAAAGTAATCAAAACGGCTCATGGAATGTTTGCCTTTAACTCAAGGGGACTGGAATACAAAAGGGGAGGAAGCTATTTTTCTGTTGTACAGAGCCTTGATCAGACTTTATCTGGAGTATTGCTTTCAATTGTGGTTACTGAATCTCAGGAAAGATTTATTGGTCTTAAAGGGGTGCTGAGCATAATCACCAGAATGATACTCGGGCTTAAAGGGTTATATAAATGTGGTTTGTATTTCCTTGAGTATGAAAGTTTAAATGGTGATTTAATTGAGGTGTTTAAAATGCTAAAGGGATTCAATTGGGTAGATACAGAGAAACCTCTGTTGGGGAAATCCAGAACAGGAGTGCATAATCTTTAAATTAGAGCTAGGCCATTTTCCTACACAGAGGTAGTGGAAATCTGGTATTTGCTCCCAAAAATTCTATGATTGCTGGGTCAATTGAAATCTTCAAGCCTGAGATCAACAAGATATCAAGGGAATATGGAGCAAAGGCTGGTAAATAGATTTGTGGTACAGATCAGCCATGATCTGTTTGAATGGTGGAACAGGCCCAAAGGACAGAATGGCCTACGTCTGTTCCTATATTACAAAATAAACAAGCAATGCAAAGTTTCACTTGTCACACTTAGCTATCCTACTAATGGTGAGTTTTACAAAGGGACCTAGAAAGGTCAAGAAACATTGCACTTCAAAAAATATATAAACAGAAGTTTAATTATCTTCCACTCAGGAGGTGTGCCATATCTGCAGCATGTGGGAGGTCGTTGGACAGCAACATGATCCCAGTAAGTGTCTGAAACTTGAGGAATTTTGGCTCAGGGTTGTTGAGCTGGTGTCTGAGGTGCAAACATTACAATGCATCAGGGAGGGGGAGAGTAACCAGGACATTTTGACCCAAAAGGCAGTTAAATTCCTTTGGTTAGGTAGTGGTTTATATTTGGTTAGTGGTCAGGGATAGGAGGATGTGACTGCGAGTCAGGCAAGTAAATGGATCTCAAATGCAGTGGTGGAGGAGCCTCAGCCTTTGCCCTTGTCCAACAGGTACGAGGTATTTGCTACCTGTGTGGATATTGTTATGTCTTGAGTAAAGAATCTGACCAGATATTGTAAGCTTAAAGTAATGTGTGACCGTAGTCCTTTATTACAGGTCTCCAGAGTGCCTCTCCAGGCTGTGAGGCCTCCTTATGTACAGGTGCTCCCAAGGGATTGTGGGATCCCTTGAGACTCCAGGGGATGAGCCCGCTGGTGGTTAAACAAGGTATTTACAGGTTTACATATATAACAACACTCCCCCCAAAAGTCAATAGTATAACTATTTACAATGTGAGTCGATCTGGGGCTTTCCTTTCCCTGGTTGATCATCGCGGTGCAAATACTGATTTTGGTGAGTCGTTTGTTAGGCCCTCGCTGGGCTGCTGCAGGTGATGGGTTCTGCTTCGTGGTCAACCGCTGGGTCGGTTGCCATCTGTGTGTGTATTGGGAGGTTGAAAAAATCTCGATCTCTAACCTCTCTCTCATCATGTACGGTACTGCTCTCGATTGTGATGGATGGGTCGCACTCCCGGAATCAAATGGATCTGCACTTTTGCTCCTCGGAACTTCCCGATGCCCGGTTCAAACAGCGAGGGGAACTTGTTTAGGACTTGGGCATGTGAAGTTTCGTCGACGGACGAGAGCGTTTGGATGTCGTCCCAGTTCCAGCGTATCTTTCCCAGCCAGCTCCTGCCGAAAAGCGTGGGGCCATCTTCCGGTACCACCCAGAGTGGTAAATTGTGCACTGCTCCATCATCGGAGACCTTTACGGTAGCACTGCAGATTACGAGAATCAGTTCCTTTGTCTACGTTCTCAGTTTAGTACAAATGGGTGTCAGGACTGGCCTTGAGGCCTTGCTGCACCATAATTTATCAAAAGTCTTTTTGCTCATTATGGATTGGCTCGCGCCCGTGTCCAGCTCCATTGACACCGGGAGGTCATTTAATTCAACCTTCAGCATTACCAGGGGAAACTTTGTGGTAAATGTGTGCACCCCATATACCTCTGCCTCCTCAGTCTGAGGCTCTGGTTCATCGTGATCCACCGTGGATTTGTCCTCCTCTGCAACATGGTGGTTTGCAGGTTTAAAAGGCTTTGCAGCTCACCTGCACACTCGTTGGAGGTGTCCCCTTGTTCCACATCCCTTGCAAACGTATCCTTTGAAGCGGCATGAATGGAAATGATGATCACCTCCGCAGCGCCAACAAGGTCTTAATGGCCTTGCATTCACCACCCTTGATGGTGGATTCTGAGACATCTGCGGACGTGCAGCTGCAGGCATGTGAGTCCTGCCCTGTACGTTACGATTTGAAAACAACATTGCTTTGTTCACAGTACTTGCAGCAGCACTCATGTGCTGAGAGATTTGTTTGGTATTGTCACTGGTGGCGATGAACACTTGGGCTATCACTATGGCTTTATTCAAGGTTGGGATCTCTACAGTCAAAAGTTTGCGAAGTATTACTTCATGGCCAATGCCAAGTAGAAAGAAGTCCCTGAGCATGTGCTCCAAGTGTCCTTCAAATTCACAATGCCCTGCAAGGCACCTTAGCTCAGCGACGTAGCTCGCCACTTCCTGGCCTTCACACCTCTTGTACGCGTACACCCAGTACCTCAACATCAGAACGCTTTCCTTCGGGTTTAGATGCTCCCGGACCAGTGTGCACAAATCATCGTACGACTTTTCTGTGGGTTTCGCTGGAGCGAGCAGATTTTTCATGAGGCCATACACTGGTGCCTCGCAAACGGTGAGGAGGATCGCTTCTCCTTCCAGCACCTTGGCCACAACGTATTGGTCGAGTCGTTCCACGAAGGTTTCCCAATCATCTCCCTCCGAAAATTTCTCCAGGATGTCCACGGTTCTCTGCATTGTTGCGGTGCGATTCGTCATCTGTATCTCGTCGCCAGTTGCTATGACTTGAATAAAGAATCTGACCAGATATTGTAAGCTTAAAATAATGTGTGACTGTAGTCCTTTATTACAGGTCTCCAGAGTGCCTCTTCAGCCTGTGAGGCGTCCTTATGTACAGCTGTTCCCAAGAGATTGTGGGATGAACCCTCTTGTGGTTAAACAAAGTATTTACAGGTTTACATATATAACAGATATGAACAAAGACTGCAGGGAGGATGGGCAAATTGGCCACGCAATCATGATACAGGAGACCATTCAAGTGCAGGAAGCAAAAAGGAATGTAGTAGTGGTAGGGGAATAATTAGAGGGATAGATACTGTTCTCTGCAGACACGACTGTAAGTTCCGAAGGCTGTGTTGCCTACCTGGTGCCTGGGTTAAGGACATCTCCTCGTGGCTGGAGAAGAACTTGGTGCAGGAGTGGGAGGATCCAGTTGTCATGGTTCACACAAGAACCAATGGCATAGGTAGAACCAAGAATGAAGCTCTGCTAAGTGAGTTTCAGGAGCTAGGGTTCAAATTAAAAAGCCAAACCTCAAAGGTAATAATCTCTGATTTACTACTTGAGCCACATGCAAATTGGCATAGTGACAAACAGTTTAAAGGGTTAAATGCATGGCTGAAAGATTGGGATGGGAAGCAGGGTTTTCAGTTCATGGTGCACTGGCTCCAGTACTGGGGAAAGAGGGAGCTGTTCCATTGGGACAGACTTCACTTAAACTAAGCTAGGACCAGTGCCCAGGCTATATCAAATAAATAGGGCTTTAAACTAATAAGTGGGCAAGGGGGGGGAGGGATTAGGTAAGGGTAAATTTATAAGACTAAGAGAAAAGTTAAGACCTGTAGAGCAGAGTAGTGATTTGAGTAAAATCAAACAGAATGCGTCAGGAAGGGACAGAGAATTTAACAACGGTAACAGGGCACGTGACTAAGGTCACATCAGGAAAAGATAGTAAAAGTTAAAATTAAAGGTGCTATATCTGAATGCACAAAGCATTCATAACAAAGTAAATGAATTATTGGCACAAATAGAGATAAATGGGTTTGATCTAGTGGACATTATTGGGATGTGGTTGCAGGATGATCAAGTTTGGGAACTAAATATTCCAGGGTACTTAACTTTTGGAAAAGATAGGCAAAATAGAAAAGGATAGGGAAGCCCTGATAATAAAGGCTGAGATAAAGACAGGAGTGAGAAAATATCTTTGCCCAGAAAAATCAGGATGTAGAATCAGTATGGGTGGAGCTAAGAAAAATCACTGGTCAGAGTAGTTTATAGGCCCTCTAATCGTAGTTATCCTGTTGGAGAAATGTTTAAATCAGGAAATTAGTGGAGCATGTAAGGGGAACCAGTGGATGTAGTATATTTGGATTTTCAAAAGGCATAAGGTGCCACCTGAAAGATAAGGGATCAAGAGGTTGGGGCTAATATATTAGCATGGATCAAGGATTGGTTTAAGGGCAGAAAGCAGAAAGTAGGACTAAATGGGTCATTTTTGGGTTGGCAGGTTATTAACGTGAAGGCATTGCCAGAAGAATTAGTGCTTGTTCCTCAGCTATTTGTAATCTATATAAATGATTAGATGAGTGCACCGAATGTAATGGCCTTGAAATCCCAGCCTCCCCAGGTCTGTATGGAGTGTGTACAGACCTGGGAAGGCATCGCAAAAGCCGGTTTTGGACGCGCAATGTGCAAGCGCAGAAAACTGGCTTTTCCGATCTGTCAAGTTTCTGGCTTGACAGATCACATGCATCTCGGGGAGAAGGACATTCCCACAGCAGAAATTGAGCTACTTGCCTATCTCTTGCCCTGCGAATGTCCTTAAAACTCTGGCGCCTGGTATATTTACCAGCATAAGAGTTTTAAAACATAAAAAGCATATAAAAATAAAATTTAAAAAACAGATTTTAATGTTAAAAATACCGGCCCTCTAAGGCAAGTTTATTTTAAACCATAATTGAAACTTTTTTAAAAGATCGGAAAATATTTCTTTTCAAAAACATTTCTATCAACATTAATTTTTATAATGTATTTATGTGAGGTTTTTAAAAATGTTTTTATGTAGTGTTTGGGTGTGTTTCTCATTCATAGTAATAGGAGTTTCGGACTTACAAAACTCCTATTACTATGAATGAGAAAATACTTTCAACTTGATTGGGTGTCCAGGCCCACGTGACTCCTACGGATGTTCCAACATGGACGTGCTCTGTTGCGCAAAAAGAGGAGGCCTCAGGACCGGAATCTCTGGTGGGCGCAGCAGGAAAAGGTAGGTGCGGATCTTTTTAGTCATTTTCTGGCGAGAGCCCGCAGGAAGCAGAGCACCGGGATTTCAGGGCCAATATATCCAAGTTTGGTGATGATGCAAGGCTGGGTGGGAAAGTAAGCTGCGAGGAGAACGCAAAGATGCTGCAAAGGGATATAGACAGGCTAACAGGTTAAGTGAGTGGATAACAAGGTGGCAGATGGAGTACAATGTAGGTAAATGTGAAATTATCCACTTTGGTAGGAAGAATAGAAAGCAAAATTATTTTTAAATGGTGAGAGATGAGTAAATGTTGGTATGCAGAGAAGGGTTTGGGTGTCCTTATTCACAAATCACAGAAAGTTAACATGCAGGTACAGCAAGCAATTAGGAAGTCAAATGGTATATTAGCCTTTCGTGCAAGGGGAATGGAGTTTGAGTAAGGAAGTCTTGCTGCAATTATATAGGACTTGGGGTGACCACGCCTGGAGTAATGTCTACAGTTTTGGTCTCCTTACCCAAGAAAAGACATACATGCCTTAGAAGGGGTACAATGAAGGTTCACTAGATTGATTCCTGGAAAGAGATGGTTGTCCTACGAGGAGAGATTGAGTAGATTAAGCCTATATTCTGTGAGGTTTAGAAGAATGTGAAGTGATCTCATTGAAACGTATAAAATTCTTCGAGGAATTGACAGGGTAGGTGCTGAGAGGTTGTTTCCTCTAACTGGAGACTCCAGAACTAGGGGCCATAAGCTCAGGATGGGGGGTCACCATTTTAGACTGAGATAAGGAAATAATGGCCCAGAAATCCCACTCGGCTGCTTCCCGCAGGTGATCGGGTAAAAAACTTTAAAAAGCGCACTTACCTGAAGCTGCTATGCCCACGCGAGTTCCCGGTCCTGAGGCCTCCACTGACTGCGCGTCGCAGCGTGTGCACGTTAGGACGTCCGCAGAGCTGGAGCTGCAGTCACATGGCTCTGGGCAGCCAATCAGGTAAAGTACGTTCTGATTCAGAATAATGGTCACTCCGTAAGTTGGAGTTCCCATTATTATGAATGAGAACCCCCCCAACACACAAAACATTAATAAAATATAGAAAAAATACACAACATATTTAACATCAATTTAAATTAAAGTTATTTATGTATTATTAAAAATATATATTTTTCCAATTTATAAAAAAGTTTTTAAAAATATGCTTTAAAATAAATTTAACATAGTGGGCAGGGTTTTAAAAAATAAAATGTGCATTTTTAACTTTATTTCTTATGTTTTAAGTATGTTTTAAAACTCTTACACCTGTAAAAGTAGGCTATGCTTTTATCAGGCGCAAGAGTTTTCAGGACATTTGCTGGGCAAAATATGAGTAAATACCACAATCTTGTCTATGCAAATATTCTGGCTGCCGAGATACAGAAGATCAGAAAAGCCTTTTTTCAGCGCATGCACATTACATGCTGAAAACCGGCTTTTGCGATGCCTTCCCGGGTCCGTAGACACTCCGTACGGAACCGGGAAGCTGGAATTTCTTCCCCATTTCTTCAATCAGAGGGTTGAGAATCTTTGTAATTCTCTACCCCAGAGAGCTGTATACACTTAGTCATTGAGTATATTCAAGCCTGAGATCGATTGATTTTTAGACAATAGGGAATCAAGGGATATGGGGATAGAGTGGGAAAGTGGAGTTGAGGTAGAAGATCAGTCATGGCCTACTACTTCTCCAATTTCTTATGTTCTTTTATAAGCTAGTCTCACCAAGTAAGGTTTTTCTGCAGTGACTATGAGTCATAAATGAGTGACTAATATGTCGACTGTTCGGCAACATAACCACACGAAACTGGCGTGACCACAACTTGACAACATTAGCAAGTACACTCAATGTGATGCGGGGCTGAGTTTCCCAGCCAACACTTACCGTGCCCTGGGTCCTGTGCATGCGTATGCAGAATAGAAATGTGAATAAAGGTAATGTGTGTTTAGTATATAAATCGCCCGTAACTGAAACAAGTTGTCACATTCAGTTCTGACCAACGCACTATTTGTAACAGTTCAGTTGTGAAAGCAGTGTATTAGGTAGAGCAAGTGTTCACATGTAGCAATAAACCCTTCCTTCAAAGTGGAAACCTTTGTCATTTCAGATGCTTTAAAAAAATCCATCATGTTTCGTTCCTACTTTTAAATAATTTGCAATCTGCTAGTGTTTTCTGGTCACTTGTCTCTCTCAGCTTCAGGAAGGAAATAGTAAATAAAAACCCATAAGGAAATCCCCGGGGCAGGGACCAGGGCCAACCCGACTCTGGCAGCAGCTGCCGACAGTGCAGGAGACAACAATGCAGCATTTTCTCCTCACTTTCCCCTCACACTCCACATTTTGATCATAACCTGCGAGAAAGAGGCGGACAAGCAGCCACTTTTTGCCCAAACCACTCCCGGGTCACGTGACCAAGCACATGACTTTTTGGGGAAGTGATCACATGACCAAGGATCTCTATAACTCCCGAGTCAAGTGTGAGCGGCTCGTTCTCTGCGGCGATGGCCAACTGTTTGTGGGTCGTGTCCCTGCTCTGTGTGCTCGCAGTGGGCACCGCTCTCGCTGACACGCCGGCCAACTGTACTTACGAGGACCTGCAGGGTACCTGGGTCTTCCATGTTGGGCGGGAAGGGCCGGACCGAAATGTCGATTGCTCCAAGATGGGTAAGTGAGGGAGCGATCTCTCGGCACACTTGGCACATGGGTCTTTCTAACATTCTGCCGCCCTCATTCACCCAGGTTTTACTTTGAATGAATTAAACAACTTTCCGAATGAGTTCAGTTATCAATAGGCAGTCCGACCGTGTTCGATATTTGCAACAACATTTAAACTTTTTTCGGAGTTAAAAGTATGCTTGTGTTTAAAGCTACCTGAAGAATGGTAGCTACAAGTTACCACACTTCAGTCAATTTGTTTTGTTGCGGAACACACACAAGTTAATTGCTTTTAACAATCTTTGGAGGTGGGGAATGTTACTACTTGTATCACAGCAAAACGGTCACATAATGGCAGGAGAGTTGGACCAGCTGAGAGTCGGCACTGGCTCGACAGGCTGAATGGCCGCTTTCCGTGTCGATTCTAGCTTTTTTTTAAAGCTGCAGGTTTTAGTATAAAGCTTTCACTCTGCTAGGCAGGAAGGGCTTAAAAGCCCTCTAAAATATTCACAGAAAGCCATGAAAATGAGGTAAGTGTTTCCTTTCCTCTTGTAAACGGGTTGCCCATTTGCCTGTGCTTGTTTTGCACAATCTCTGAACTCGCGTTCCACCCTCTAGGGCTGTTGGGAAGAGTTAAGGATCGGATTCTGGGGCAGAAGCTCGGAGGGAAATGGCTGTCTTAAATGGGAAGCATTTATAAAGTTGAATCCACACTCCTGTCAGGAGTTCCTCCCTCGGCAATTTTGAAAAAAGTGCTTAAAGTCTTTGTTACCACTTGCAAAAACAAAAGGAGCTATTTGCTTTCAAAATGCATATATCCTTTTGCAAAAATGACTCTTGAATGTGTGTGTGTGTGTGTGCACATTTTTAATGTGTAATGATGTTTTACAATTTTTGTTTTGCTGAAGGCTCTCCTGTAAAAAGTGTGACTGTGTATCTCCAGAAGCTTGATGTTGCTGTGGGCGATCTTGGGAATACTGGTTTCTTCACCTTGATTTATAACCAAGGTTTTGAAGTGGTCCTTGGTGATTACAAATGGTTTGCTTTTTTTAAGGTTGGTCTCAATTTTTATGTATAAATATGCTAAATATAAGTCAGCAATATTCAGTGTTTGCACCCATGCCTCTGTCAGAAGGTCATGAGTTCAAGGTTTGAGCACATAATCTAGGCTGACATTTAAGTTCAGGACTAAGGTAGTGCTGCAGTATTTGAGGTGGTGTCTTTCTGATGAGTTAAACTGATGCCCTGACTGCCCCCTCAGGTGGATGTAAAGGATCCCATATTAAAGAGCAAGGGAGTTCTCCTGGTGTCCTGGCCAATATTTATTTCTCAATCAACATCACTAAAACATGTGTCTCATTGCTGTTTTCAGAGTACTTGCTGGTGGGGTGCCTCACCAAGTGACTGTGTACCTGCAATTCTCCAACATGTACTGTCGGTGACTTTTTGATGTGCACTGCCAACAGGTGAGGTTTCCTGTCACCAGCACATACTTGGAAAATAGGCCCTTTCTGGCCTCTAGCACGATTTGTGAATGAACAAGGAGTTTTCTTGGTCTCCTGGTCAACATCCCTTCCTGAGCCATTGCCACTAAAAAAAACAGATTAACTGTTCATTTGTCACATTGCTCTTTGTGGTGCTGGTACGTAATGGCTGGCAAATTTACCTTAATTTAATATTGGCAGCATTTCAGAAGTCACTTGTGCATGCAAATTGACAGTGAATTTGGTTTCCATAGCCATGACACAGATTCAGTGAGCCATATCATAATTGTGAAGAGAGGAAGGAGATGATGACACTGTCCCCAAGATGAAGTCTTTGGGGCCCCTGTGGTGGGATGAAGTCGACCAGAGTGTGGTGTTGGCTTGCAGTGTTCATTAAGCAATGCCCAAGTTTAAAGTCAGCGGTGGAGAGTATCCATTTAGTGCTGTTTGAATGTCAGCTCAGGTACTGGCTAAGGCTGTCAAGCAGAAGTTCATTTTTGGTCCAGTGGAGGTAAATGGTGGCCTCTGGTGTTTGTATGTTGGTGGACCAGCAGAGGAGTGAGGAGCAGTGAGTGAAATACAAGGATGAGCAGTGAAGATCAGAGTTAGGGAGGGTGAAGAGTAAATCCACAAGGTCCATGTAGGTGAGTCAGTTGGTTCAAGGAGAGGCTGTTGGGTGGTGAGGAGCACAAAAGTTACTGGTCCAAGGAAGTCTGGTGAAGGATAATGGAGGAGTTATAAATGGAGCAGAAAAAACAGCCAAGGGAAGCAATCGGATAGGAACACCATTCAGAATAGGATAGGAACCGTTCAGAATGGTTTGAGCTAGCGTAGAGTTTAATAAAAAAAAAATCTCCTCCAGAGGAGCAGAAACTGGTTGCAGGAGCAGGCTAGGTAGTGGAATAGAGGAAGTCGAGTAGAGAATACAGTCTGTGTTGAAATTGGTGGTGAAAGAGATTACAGTAAAGCTGAGAGTCTAATGAAGAAATGGAATTTGGCCTGGGAGGATGTGAATTTTTGCCCAGGACCCAACATAGCAGCAGAGTAAAGCTGATATTCCAGCATTGTGGGAGATGAACACAGTAGGCCAGAAAAGGATTACATTAAACTTTTGGAGTAGCAGAGCTGAGTTATGGCAGCTGAGTAGTCCATGCAGAACAGTGCAGTTATGGAATCATTTTAAGAATGAGCTAGATGCTGTGTGGTGGAATTGGAAGAAACTAAATTTTTCTGGATAATTGAAGAATGGGTTGTGGAAGGCCAATGTCACAAGCCAGGGAATGTAACATTTTGATAGTGTATATAAATTTAAAAGTGTTACCTCTCTTTGTTTAAAATGATCATTGTGAATATTGGAATGCTAAGTATGAATAGATGTTAATTGTGTTTTCTTTGATCTTGGTATCCATTAACAGTACACGAAAGAGGGTTCAAATGTAACCAGTTATTGTCATGAAACACTCCCTGGATCGGTGCATGATACGTTGGGTCGAAACTGGGCTTGCTTTGTTGGAAAGAAGAAAAACTCTTTGAATGTTCGAACTAATGTAGTTCGCTCAGATAAGGATCTGTCACGGTAATGTTTTTCTGTACTTGATTTGACATTTAATTCATGCTCTAATTCAAACTCCTCAGTCCTTCCTGTGTTTATTGCCCAATCCTTCAATCTCATTGGTTAAGGAAATGCCGCCTTGGTTGCCCTGCTCATTCCTGACCCAGATTCTCTTTCCCTCACTCTGCTGTAACAGCTCACACTTTCAGAAACTTTATGCAAAAATGTTTTGAGCTGAAGGGTGCAGGGGCAAGTCAAGCAGATGCTCTGCTTTGGCAAATTCTGGCCCATTGTTTGGATTTAAGTTCTCTGCACTGTTATAAAACACACAAGCTACTTGTAACTGGTTTCAGCTTTTACCAGATTTGACATTGCTGCCAAGATGCAACAGAGTTAATCAAAATGAATGATAAGACTCTTCGTTCCATTGCTATCTGCCAACTGTTCCCTGTCAGCAAGGAAATACACAAGACTAATTAAGGAGCAAGTTTCTGTTACATTGCATGGAATGATGCAGCCTGTAGGCATTGCAAATGAAAACCTGGAACTATACTTTCCCTAAAGCCCCTCACCGCCTGATTTGTCGCCCAGAAACATCACTCCTCCATCATCATCGGCAGTCCCTCGGAATCGAGGAAGACTTGCTTCCACTCCTTAGGTGGCTGAACAGTCCAATACGAGAGCCACAGTCCCTGTCACAGGTGGGACAAATAGTTGTGGAGGGTAAGGGAGGGTGGGATGGATTTGCCGCATGCTCTTTCTGCTGCCTGCGCTTGATTTCTGCATGCTCTCGGCAATGAGACTCGAGGTGCTCAGCGCCTTCCCAGGTGCACTTCCTCCACTTAGGGCGGTCTTTGGCCAGGGACTCCTAGGTGTTGGTGAGGATGATGCACTTTATCGGGGAGGCTTTGAGGGTGTCCTTGTAACATTTCCTCTGCCCACCTTTGGCTCATTTGCTGTGAAGGAGTTCCGAATAGAGCACTTGCTTTGGGAGTCTCTTGTCTGGCATGCCAGACACGTGGCCTGCCCAACAGAGCTGATAAAGTGTGATCAGTAATGATGCTCCCCTGCCAAATCAACTTTACCTTTGCCATCTGACAACTATTCACCCTCAAACCTCCCCCCCCCACACCCCCCCCCCCCCCCCCACAACCTACCACTGTCTAAACTCCCCCTAGCCCTAATAGACCCTAAATCCCTTCCTTAATTCCTAATCCTGCAAATCCCAAAATCCGGGCCTACCTCAGGCTTCGCTCCAAACCTCCCATCAGCGACAACTATCAGACTACAAGTAACATCTGAGCCTCCTTCAGCGTCAAACTGGACCTCTTCTCCGAGAAACGCCACTGATGCTGACAAAAATTTCCATAATAAAGGTTTAAAAAATATCGTCTGGTGAGAAAATGGATCTTGCACCAAGATTTTCGTTGGTTAAAGGCGAAACTAGGTGAAATGGGCAGTTCTTGCCAGAATGGACAGTAAGTACTTAAAATTTAGTTTGAGGCCGCAGTTGGGCCTAGGGAGGGGGGGAAAACTCAATATTTTTTCACTAACTAACAAAAAATAAAAAGTTATAAAACATTTTCAAGATACTGTTTAACGTAATCGCTGTTTTAGAATTTAGCCTATACTTGCTTTTCTTTGCAGGGTACTCACCTACTGCCCTGTTTCAGGCAGCTTTTTGAGGGCAGTTTCCTCAGCGGTGTATGGGTCTCTGTTGAGGCAAAACTTCGATCCTGGCGATTTTCATGGCAGTGCACACGGATGCATGTGCCTTTTCAAAATGTGGGCAAAACTTTTTAAAAGAGGAAACTTTTGCCGGGTGGTTTTTCATCAAAAAACAGCTGTACCGTCAAATGAAGGCAAAAGTCTAGCCCCTAGTCTTTGTCCTGTGACATCCTACAAACCATTCTACTATATGTAACAGTAACCACTGCTGTGTGATTCAATACTACTTTTACAGAAATACTTAATTTGGTTCACTTGGAGAAGTAAGCCAATTCCAATCTTGGCCAGGCACCAGCAGATAGTTTGACGTGTCTAAGCCTATTCAAGTGGCCCTTGAAGTCCTTCTATTTTGAAATTCACTTACAATCTGCATCTTTGTCAATAATAAAGAAGCAACTGGAAGTAGAATTTGTAGTGAATTGTCTGGCTGTGCAATAATAACTTGCATTTATACAATGCCTTTAATGTAAAATGTTATTGGGTACTTCAGAGGCACATTGAGCCACAGAAGAAGGGATGATCAAGCTTAGTTGACCAAGGTTGGTTGACCAGGGATTTTTAAACAGGGCCATAAAGGAAGTGGGAAAGGTGGAAAGGCAAAGTGACTTGGAGAAAAAGTTCCAGAGTTGCACAGCTGCAAATGGGGGAGGGGGCTGGGCTAGGCTGACATGAGGCTGAAGTCAGGGAGGGTGTGACATTGGAAGAGTCTACAGGGCTGAGTGAGTAGGGTTGGAGATTCTGAGAAATCTATCACCAAGGAAAATAGTTTTGGGTATTTGGGTAAGACCAGGAGCCACTGTAGGTCAGCAAAGACCTACATGTTTAATGTAATTCCACATCAAAGCTGTGAAAATAAAAATAATTCAATGCCCTAGTAGATCATGTTGCAAAAATAATTCTAGTGGTAGCATGGATAAAGGGATGGCTGAAGAAAAGAAAACTGATTGATGGATTTTTCTGTGTGCTGTGTATATAAATGTAAGCTCCAGCCAGTGTATTTCATAATGCATGGTATACGCAAGGCCAGCAGTGTGAGATTATTTGCCTCAGCTTTATGTTGCTGAGAATTTTGCTCTCGCCCAGTGGACCAGAGTTTAAAATCTAGTGAAAATAATTGAGTCATAGAATCTTTGTGAAAAGTAGGATATAACTTAACATTTTGTTTTACGCAAGCATTTTCTGCATACTGTACAAGGTTTTCTCATTTTACAAGGAACACTTTGAATTGATTGCATCTGTCTTTGAAACTTCCAGAATTGATCCTAGCTGAAGCAATCCTACTCTTAACTTTTTTAAATGTTGGAGTTTGATTATCTAGAGCTACCATAGACTACAGTATAAGAGTGGGAGACACCGAGAATTCATGCTAAATCCTCTCCTAACTTGATCTTTAATCCTTGCAAAGTCCAATCAATTATTCAAGATGCATTTCTTTGTCATAATAATGGGAGGACAAAAAATTGTTAAATTGCTGACATGTTTTTCAAAACATATCCTTTGCAAAAAAAATTGTAGCACCCAGAAGATAATGTACAATTATGCTAAATAAAGAGCTGCTCCCAGCCAAATTTATGCTTTCCAGTATGTGGTGTATAGAAATGTTACTTTTAGGACTCCTTTCTGTCTTCTATGCCAGTTCTTCACAATCAACTGCACTTTTCTTCCTTCCTTGTCTGAAGCTTGTTCAGTGGTAAATTTGTAATGATCAAACTGACCCCTCTCCCTCAAGTCTTGGCCTCCCCCAGCCGTTAAATGAGTGCAAATTACATTTGGGCTCCGAAGAAGTAGATCAGTGTTGCTAACCACTACTTTTCTCCCTTGGGTAGGCTGAAGTTGAGATCATGTGAAAGCTGACTTCATCCCCTCCATTGCTGCAGTCAGTTTCACAAGCAGCTTCCTGTGATAACTGGAAGTTAAAGGAAGTCGGGTTTGAGTTCAGAGAGAGAATATATATCACAACAGGAACAGCTAAGTGATTTTAAAACTGGGATTCAAATGGAATGCGAAAAGTTAAGAGGGGGCAAATGAGTGAAGAACAGAAGAGATAAGTACATGTGAGAAAGAGGTGGAGATATTTGCTGTACATAGTTTGTGAAGGAAAAAGCCAGGCTTAACAGGAAGGTGAAGCAAGTGGTAATTGAGTTTTTAAAAAAAAAAAGTAAATTATAGCATTGGAGAAGATGGTAAATGAGATTGCAACAGCAGACAAAAGCAAATAGGTTTTTAAGGGTGTGAATATAGTATTCAGCTTGGTAAGTGAGTCCTCGTAGGCCTGTGAAATAGCCAAGCTATTGCCAGACCTGGAGCGTGAAGGATCACAGCTGAGGACCAGCAAGGTCATAATGCAATGGAAATGAGTGAATTGTGGATCATTTGCACTAAATTGGTGAAATGGAGGACGGAGACAACAAAGGATCTCTAGTAAGACAGTGCATGGGGTGGAAAGTAACCAACCGTTCGTCAAGGTGATCTATTAAGGAAATAGAAAAGATAAACCTGGAATATTTAATTAATTATCTTTATCATAGGCGGACCCTCAAATGAGGATGACTTGCTTCCACGTGAGTTCACAGATGTTTCAATGGAGGACCCGATATTCCAGTCCTGAACTCCAGTTGAGGGGGTGGACGATGCCTGTGCGTGAATTTTTTTAATGTGTGGTGACCGTTCCACATCAGCCACCACACGGGCTTAACAGAGCTCGGCCTTTATCCAGTGGCAAGGGTTAACCAGGACGACTGGAGACCTGCTCTGCTGCACGGACCTAGTGCGTGCACATATCGCAATGTGGGCTGGCCCGTGCTGCCCCTGGGCCCTCGACTCTTCTGGGCCCTGTACCCTCATTCGTTGCACCTCCGCCACAATGTTCCAGGGCCCGGCGCTCCAGCTCTAGCCTCGACCTGCGGTGGTATTCGAACACAGGTCGGGGTGGCCCATGATGTTTAGTCTCCTGGGCTAAAAAGACTTCTAGCCAGGGGATATAGCCTCAAACTAACAATGTTATTTAGGGCCGGTCAGAGGGAATCTACATATGGAATAGAATTCCAGGAAGGATAGTGGAGATAACCCTGGAACCTTTTAAGAAGCAATTGGATGCTGCAGTGTGGTGACGATAGGACCTTGGATAAACTAAGATGGGCTAAATGACTTTCTTTTTCTTGTGTTCTCGTAGCTGACTCTTGAGACTAGGTTGCAGCAATCTATTGGTGGTAAATGGCATTTGTTTGTAAAACAGCAAGCTTGCTATATCATTGGTTTAAAAAAAAATGACAACTTCAACTGCATCTGTTAATCTGGTCTGAGCAGATGCAAATATTCTTAAAATGAATCATTTGTAAAGTAAATCACTCGTACATGATCTTCAGTGTGGCCATTTTTTATGTATGGGGATTGGGGTAGAAAAGAAGGCAAGCAGGAAAGAGACTAGATTGAATGCAGGAATTGTTCCACTTTTAGCCTTCATGGGAAGCTATAATTGACTCTTGAATCCTCATTTGATCTGATCAGTAGTGACTATCTAATTCTAGTTCAAAATGTAGTTTTCAAGTGTAAAATTATTACTTTTTTTTTTAAACATTGCAGCTAGCAGAATTTAAGTTTGAGCTGTTTTTTTTTAAGATTACCCAGAAAATGTGCTTTTTCTAAATCCGTTCTGAATTTTTTTATTAACTGGATAAAGCCCGAAGATGCATCCATGCATAGAATTTGGGTGGGGGAGAATTTGAGACCAGGGCAAAGGGAGGGGATCATAATCAAAGCCCTCAAAATTGGGGTGGGTCTCTGCATCTGTCTCATTAAATACACGGCAAGAACTATTAAAGCCATTATTTGGGGCGGGGAGAAGATGGAAGGGTAATTTTGAGTGACCCGATAACATGAATTAGGAGTGGGCCTGCTCTGCCATTCAATAAGATCACGGCTGATCTTTGACCTCAACTCCACTTTTCCATTCTATCTCCAAGCCCCTTGTTTCCCCTGGAATCCAAAAATATCTCTCCTCTCCCATCCCCCCCCCCCCCCCCCACCCCCAGCCTTGCATTTACTCAATGATTCACAGCCATTTGGGGTAGAGAATTCCAAAGATTCTCAATCCTTGAGTGAAGAAATTCCTCCTCATCTGTCTTAAATAGCTGACCCCTTTATCCTGAGACTGCGTGCCCTAGTTCTAGACTCTCCAGCCAGGGGAAACAGCATCTACCCTGTCAACCACCACCCCTCAGAATCTTGTATGTTTCAATGAGATCACTTCTCATTCTAAACTCGAGTATAGGCACAATCTGCTCAATCACTCCTCATTGATTCCGGGATATGAGGTTGGTGCAGTGAACCTTTGTTGCAAGTATATCTTTCCTCCTACAACGAGTTCAAAGCTGCACCGTATTCCAGGTTTGATCCCACCAAAGCCCTGTACATTGTAGCAAGATTTGTAGTCCCCTATCTTTTTTAGTTTTAAAGCCCTAACTACAGCCCTAGTTATTCAGTTAGCCTGGACACTGGTCCCAGCCCAGTTTAAAGTGTAGCCTGTCTAACAGAACAGCTCCCTCATTCCCCAGTACTGGTACCATGAATGGAAACCACTTCCTCCTACACCACTCTTTGAGCCATGCATTGAATTCTCTGATCTGCTTGTCCCTATACCAATTTGCACGTGGTTCAGATAACAATCCAGAGATGGAATCTTTTGAGGTTCTGTGTTTTAATGTGATGCTATATTTCAGAGCAATATCTGCTGTTGTCCATATTTGCAAACCATATGTTCGCAAACATTTTCATGAATGTGGTGCTCTTAGCTCGGATTGTTTTCTCTACTTTCCCCAATCTATAAAAAAAAGGTTTTTACACTGAAATGCTTGTTCTGTTGCAGATTGGTTTAATATTGTATTTGCAATGTTGGAATTGTTTTAATGGCTTCTTCTGATTCTTGCCCCCTGCCCCATCCCCCACCCTCAATAGCCTGTCGGAGAGACCCTTTATGTCTAACTTGGATTTTGTGAAAGCAATAAATACAGTTCAGAAATCTTGGACAGCAAAAGTTTATGAAGAGTATGAAAAATTCACCATTCAAGATTTGATCAATCGAGCCGGTGGTCATAAATCTCGGATCCCAAGGTAGGTTTTGTGATGCTACACAACAGTACTGTTGTTCATCAAAGCGCTCTGCAATCTTGCAACCATTTCTCCAACAGAACTGTATAAATGTCTGTCCAAGCAGAAAAAAGTTTTAGCTAATTTTCAATGCAAGAATGTGCAGTTTAAAATGTACTGTTAATGCTCCCTGAACTGGGAAAATGCTTCAATTTATTTAAATATTCCATTGATTTTACCTTTTGTGCTGTAAAAATGGAGAAAATATCCTTAAAGGAGGCAGACAGTTGTGGATAGCAGAACTAATACAGTTTGGGGATGTGATGAAAAAAGGGAAGGCTAAAAGTGAAGATGATTGACAACATTTTACTCCATTCACTGATTGAATAGTGTGTAAAGTGATTGCCATTAATTCTAAATTACAATCTAATTGATATTGTCAATTCCAGAAATTGTATTTTTAAATGTTTTTTTTTTAATTCCTTCTTTTTCCTACAATGCCCCACTAAAACTCTTGCAAGTACATGGGAAAGACTAAGGGCCCAAGTTTCGAGCCGCGCCAAGAACGGCGCAGTCCCGACCTGGATGCCTGTTTTTCGCGCCACAAATTGCGCCTAAAAAAAAAAAAACCCTCCAGATTCTCCACCTCCCTGCAGGTCCTCTGGCCCTCGGCGCAGCGCAGCAGGAACTGTAGGGGGCGGAGCCAGGTCCTGCGCTGAAAACAGTGCTGGGACCTCTGCACCTGCGTGCTACAGTGGGCACACAAGTGCAGTAGCTCCAGGCGCCCGAAACTGTGTGGGAGGGGCCCGAAGCACGCAGCCCCTAGCCCTGGCCGAATGGCCTCACTGGGGCTGCGTGAATACGGCTGCTCCCACGGCCAGCTCCTGCTTCCTGCCGACCCGACTCGACACCCGCTTCCCCCCCCCCCCGCCCCCGGATCCGACACCCTTTTTCCACCCCCCCCTCCCCCCGGCCCGGACTGGATTCGACCTGGCCTCCCTCTCCCTCCCTCCCACCACCCCCCCCCGACCCAACCCAACGCCACCTACCTAAATCTGGTGCTGGGGACGGGCCCTGCCCCAAGTCGTGGGCCCGGCCCGTTCAGACACCCCCCCCCCCCCCCCCCCCCACTCTTCTCCTTCTCATTCTCTCTCCCTTCTCATTCTCTCTTCCCCCCCCCTTCTCATTCTCTCTTCCCTTCTCCCCCCCCCTTCTCATTCTCTCTTCCCCCCTTCTCATTCTCTCTTCCCCCTTCCCCCTTCTCATTCTCTCTTCCCCCCTTCTCATTCTCTCTTCCCCCCCTTCTCATTATCTCCCCCCCTTCTCATTAGCTCTCCCCCCCTTCTCATTATCTCTCCCCCCCTTCTCATTATCTCTCCCCCCTTCTCATTATCTCTCCCCCCTTCTCATTATCTCTCCCCCCTTCTCATTCTCTCTCCCCCCCTTCTCATTCTCTCTCCCCCCCTTCTCATTCTCTCTCCCCCCCTTCTCATTCTCTCTCCCCCCTTCTCATCTCTCCCCCTTCTCATTCTCTCCCCCTTCTCATTCTCTCTCCCCCCTTCTCATTCTCTCTCCCCCCTTCTCATTCTCTCTCCCCCCTTCTCATTCTCTCTCCCCCCCTTCTCATTCTCTCTCCCCCCCCTTCTCATTCTCTCTCCCCCCCCTTCTCATTCTCTCTCCCCCCTTCTCATTCTCTCCCCCCTTCTCATTCTCTCCCCCTTCTCATTCTCTCCCCCTTCTCGGTCTCTCCCCCCCTTCTCGTTCTCTCCCCCCCTTCTCGTTCTCTTCCCCCCCTTCTCGTTCTCTCCCCCCTTCTCGTTCTCTCCTTCTCGTTCTCTCCCCCCCCTCTTCTCCCCCCTTCTCTTCTCTCCCCCCTTCTCGTTCTCTCCCCCCTTCTCGTTCTCTCCCCCCCTTCTCGTTCTCTCCCCCCCTTCTCGTTCTCTCTCCCCCCTTCTCGTTCTCTCCCCCCCTTCTCGTTCTCTCCCCCCCTTCTCGTTCTCTCCCCCTTCTCGTTCTCTCCCCCCCTTCTCGTTCTCTCCCCCCCTTCTCGTTCTCTCCTCCCCTTCTCGTTCTCTCCCCCTCTCGTTCTCTCCCCCCTTTCGTCTCCCCCTTCGGTTCTTCCCCCCTTCTCGTTCTCTCCCCCCTTCTCGTTCTCTCCCCCCTTCTCGTTCTCTCCCCCCTTCTCGTTCTCTCCCCCCCTTCTCGTTCTCTCCCCCCTTCTCGTTCTCTCCCCCCTTCTCGTTCTCTCCCCCCCTTCTCGTTCTCTCCCCCCCTTCTCGTTCTCTCCCCCCTTCTCGTTCTCTCCCCCCCTTCTGCCCTTCTCGTTCTCCCCCCCTTCTCGTTCTCTCCCCCCCTTCTCGTTCTCTCCCCCCCTTCTCGTTCTCTCCCCCCCTTCTCGTTCTCCCCCCCCTTCTCGTTCTCTCCCCCCTTCTCGTTCTCTCCCCCCCTTCTCGTTCTCTCCCCCCTTCTCGTTCTCTCCCCCCTTCTCGTTCTCTCCCCCCCTTCTCGTTCTCTCCCCCCTTCTCGTTCTCTCCCCCCCTTCTCGTTCTCTCCCCCCCTTCTCGTTCTCTCCCCCCCTTCTCGTTCTCTCCCCCCCTTCTCGTTCTCTCCCCCCCTTCTCGTTCTCTCCCCCCCTTCTCGTTCTCTCCCCCCCTTCTCGTTCTCTCCCCCCCTTCTCGTTCTCTCCCCCCCTTCTCGTTCTCTCCCCCCCTTCTCGTTCTCTCCCCCCCTTCTCGTTCTCTCCCCCCCTTCTCGTTCTCTCCCCCCTTCTCGTTCTCTCCCCCCTTCTCGTTCTCTCCCCCCCTTCTCGTTCTCTCCCCCCCTTCTCGTTCTCTCCCCCCCTTCTCGTTCTCTCCCCCCCTTCTCGTTCTCTCCCCCCCTTCTCGTTCTCTCCCCCCCTTCTCGTTCTCTCCCCCCTTCTCGTTCTCTCCCCCCCTTCTCGTTCTCTCCCCCCCCTTCTCGTTCTCTCCCCCCCTTCTCGTTCTCTCCCCCCCCTTCTCGTTCTCTCCCCCCCTTCTCGTTCTCTCCCCCCCTTTCTCGTTCTCTCCCCCCCTTCTCGTTCTCTCCCCCCCTTCTCGTTCTCTCCCCCCCTTCTCGTTCTCTCCCCCCCCTTCTCGTTCTCTCCCCCCCTTCTCGTTCTCTCCC